>NW_025336087.1:4170990-4395197 GCF_004798865.1 Varanus komodoensis | reverse complement strand
AGGATGGCATACAATATTTAAGAGAATAATTAAAACAACAAAACAAGATTTTTTGCATTGTACAAAGAAATGCAGTAGGATCCTGTTCCAGGATTCAGTCATTCCCAATGTTGTTAAATGAGTAAATATATGGATCTTCCTTTTTTCTTGACTGAATAATATGGAATAATAGCTATAAAAGCAGTCTTACTATAAGATGAAGGTCAAACCAATGGAAAATGGGAATAGTGAAGTCATATTGGAAGTATGTGTATTTTTATGGAAGAAAATAGTATTGAAAATATGATAGACGTAGGATAGAAAATAAAATGAGTAAGATCGGTTAAAACACCTTTCCTTATAGGAGCATGCCAATAGCTGCCAATTCATGGAAGAGAGAACCATTATGATTGCACGTGCATGTAAGAAAATGTTTGTATAAATATTACATTCTAATTTCAACTTCTGCTTTTGTTTTGTTTTGTTTTTAAAGAAGCGTTGCCTGAAGGATTCAGTCAGCAATTTGGTGAAGAACAGCAAAAAACTAGAGCAAAGTTTTATTCTCCTTTGCCACGGTGTGAAACTTCCCAGGTGCCAAACAATAAAAAAAAGGAAGATGATACTGAACGAAAGGTATTTTATCGGACATGGAGATCTGTGTAAAGGTGTTTTCAATGGGGGGTTTTGACATTCAATAGGAAGGAACCTAGAGACAAATCTGATTTGCATATGTTTGTTTGCCTTGATCATTTGAGCTGAGGCAAGCCATGCATTTAGTACAACTACAGTTTCTCATGTTTTTGTGGAATATTTGACTTGCCTATTGTGAGAAAAGAAAAAAACAAACCATAAGACCAGTTGAGGATAACTCTGTTTTTGTATTACTCAAAATATGGGAATATTTTTTTACAGAAATAAGTGTTTTAGAACACATCTGCAAACACATATTTAAAAGGCTTGTCAAGTTAGAGCTTTCTTAGATTTATTTATTTTATTTATTTATTAAGACATTTTTATGCCGCCCCATTCGCCGAAGCCTCGGGGCGGCTTACAACACATAAATAAAAATTAAAATATATATATTAGAATAATAATAATAATTTAATACACACACACACACACACACACACAATATAATACAATATACAATATAAAATAGGCCGCCCTGGCCAGATAAAATTCAATAGTATTAACATTTAAAATGCTGCTTAAATAAAAAGGTCTTCGCCTGGCGCCGAAAAACAAATAGATGATGTTCATGTAAGCATTTTAATATAACAGTAATTAGGCTTGCAATCTTAAATGCATAGCGGGACTGCTTTGCATTGGTCAGCTTTGATTTATGACTGTGACATGATAGGAGCAAGAACATTGGCTTCACTTTACAGAAAATATCTCTCTACTCCTAGACAGCTTGATCATATACACAAGTAGGGGCAGGCACGATCTGCCACTTCAGGAACCAGCCTTCCACATCAGGAAGGGCTAATTTAAGAAGGCAGAATGGAGAATTCTGGACTGTTCTTCGGTAACTTCCAAAGTATAATAAATGGATATGAAGTTTGTGTGTAACAGTGGAAGGTGTAATCCTTGAACCAAGAGTGTGTGCATGAGAACCATATGCAGGTAAAGCATACTTGCAGAAGTACTGCTACTAGAGTAAATGCACATTTATTTATTTAATAGTGTATAATATAATTGATTGACTGTTCTCATTTTTAAGATTCATTTAACATATTTCCAAATTCTTAACATTCTTACAATATCTAAAGGTAAACACAGAAAAACAAAAAGATATCAGCATGAAGGAATGGATCCTGCAGTATGCAGAGCAACAGAGTGATGAGGAGAAAACTGAGTCTGTAAAAAATTCAGATGAAGAAAAATTTGATCCGGTAAATTCATGTACCATTTTAAATAGATCTGGTTTTGATTGTTCATTATTTTTAAACTTCGCCATCTTAAAGTGAGCACATGCTTTATTGAGTTAAATAAGAATTCAGTGCATTTATGTCTGTGTAGTATCCATTAAATTGCCCTTTATATCTGAGCATAAGAATTATGAACATAAATGAGCAACTTTATTTAGTTGATGTAGTACAAAATGTTCTTAGCTTCTTTCACTGCTGCCATATGACTCGTTCTGCCTGAAATTGTTAGAGATAACTTCTATAGGTTGAAGGGTCACTTCTTTGCTGTCATTTGGGTAATGTTACTGAAAAAGATCCAAAGGACTTGAATTTGATCCAGTGCTAGTTTTCCTTAGAGTAGGCCCATTGCACTATATTGAGTATAATACTATTGCATTTTACAGTGTAAGGGCACTTGGTCTCAGAGTATACCAAGATTCACTGGCGGCCACTGATCAGGAATGTTACCCCTAAGGATGAAATGGCGCAAGGAGCTGCTTTTCCTTTTTACCTTTTCCAGGGAAAATTTGTCTTTTTTTCTTTCAACCAAGGAGAATAAATTGTATATAACTGCCATTTTTTGCTGCCTTGATGTTTTGTGATTCTGAATTACCAACACACTAGAAATGTGTGTGATACACTTTTACCAGTGAGGTTTGCATGCAGAGGTTCTTTCCTTCTATCTATATGGGCCAACTTTTTGCATCATTTATAGGGGATCTTACTGCAAAGTTGGTGCCCTTTTTGCCAGCCCTTTCAGTTGCTCTGAAGTTGCTTTTACTCCTTCAGAATTTGTGGTCATACAAGCTGAATACCACAATCTTGTTCTTCCATCCATTATTAGCAAGTGGCATAAGAAATTTGTAGGTTTGGCAGTGCTGGCATGGAAAAGAGGGCAGTAAGTTAAAAGTGGGTATTAAAGGAAGCCTTGAGTTACAATTTATCTGCATCTTTAAGAAAAGCTGGTGATGACTTAGTTTGCTAGGCTCTATAATATAATTTTGCTTTCATGATAACTGATTACATTATCTGGAACAGAATGAAAGGTATTTGCACTTGGCTGGGAAACTTGTGGAAGCAAAAGAACAAGCCAGTTCTTCTAAGCAAGACAAAAACAAGCAAGGACAGAAGGTGGCACAAGAAAAAATAAAGCGCATGCAGCAAGGTAGGAGCACCCAATTCAGTTGCTGTAAGCAATTTTTTTAAAATACACTTCTGGTTTATAAGAATTGTAAGCATGTATGTAATCTAAGATGCTGTTGAATTGTTTCCATTTTTTCCTTCTCTAACACTAAAACATTGTAGTAAATGGTTAAAAAGCATCTAAAATGCAGTGTTGACTGAGGCATGCTAGGATTTACAAGACTTTTTGTGTCCAAACACACATAGGACTACACCATTATGGTATATAATGCATACAGAATCCCTTAACATGCAATCCAGTGGGGATGCTAGTTAGCCTCTAAACTATGGTTTATGGTCTTCACTTCCCCACTTCTCTTGTCTGACAAATTACTTAGATGGACAGCTTTGGCTGTCTAGTTGCAGGATTTCAGATGAGGAGGGAAAGAGGCTGGAGCACTACCAGGATATGTTGTATTCTGGCAGACCCAGTCTCCTTCACTCTCTGCTTTCCAGAATATCCTGTTTATTGCTTCTTTGAGGTTGGTCTTACAACCTTGTAGAAGCAGCAAAGCATGGTACTTTCTGCACTGGCTGTGGATGGGGGAATGGAAGATCCAAGTGAGATCCCTGAGCCCTGCATTATTTGGGACCATGGTACCTGACAGAAATGGCTCTCCCAACCTCAGTCTTCCGAGACACTGTGATCAAGTTCTGGAGCCTTTTTCTGATTGCCACCTCCAAGGGGGCATGGATGATGGCAACAAGGCCTTTTCAGTGGTGGCCTCCCAGTTATGGAACTAGCTTCCCACTGAGGCCCACCTGGCACCAACTTTACTATCTTTTTGGCACCAGGTAAAGACTGTCCTCTGCTGCAGGGCCTGCTGGTTGTTAGACAGTGTTTAACAGAATCTTTTAAACATATAATTTTCTTTTTCTGTTTTTATTTGGTTTTAAATTATGTACTGCTAACTTTTATGGTGTTTTAATGTGTTTTTATATTGTTTTTAAATACACTGCTCTGAACCACCCAGAGACCTTTGGCTCTTGGGTGGTATAGAAATTAAATAAATTATATATAGGGTGTAGTCAAGGTTAATAGTGATGAAAGATTTGTGGTGCAATGTTTCATTCCTCCCACCACTCTTTATGTCAACCAAGTTCTAACCTAGCTTAAGCGGGGAAAACCACATACTTCTACCCCTGAATCTCTGAATGATCTATCATATGTTTTCTTTTGGTAGAAATGGCAGTACTGGAAGAACATCCTGTGTTCAATCCTGCTATAAAAGTTTCAAACCAACCTAGTGAAAAGAAAAAGGCACCTGTATCTCTTGAAGTGGAAGGTGCTTTAAATTTAAAAATGCTTGAAAAACCTCAGGCTTCTGAAGAACAAAAAGGTATGGAAATTTTGTTTATAACAGAGTAGCATACGTCTTCAGAAAATCTCTAGAACCCTTACAATGAAGTACAATGGGAAGATCACTCAGAGTGGCATGTTGTAAATATCTTAGTTAACAACTTTTTTTGATATGGGTCAATATCATCTGCCATATCTGATGTTGTTTAGCTTGATAGAAATTTATGGCTTGAGTTTTAAGGAACATTCTGAAGAACTTGCCTTAGTGCCTCTCAGCATCAAAATAAAAGGTTGCATCACCTTTCTCTCTCAATTGGAACCATCACATATTAATGTTAAAATTATTGTTTTCGAAACAAAGCATGGTCTTCCTGATGTATCAAACTTTCAGGTTCATAAAGTGTATTTGAACTCTAAAATAACACAATTCTTGTGTTTGTTAGTGAAAAAAAGAGAACCACAAGACATCAGGAATTTTGATTATACTACTCGAAGTTGGACTGGGAAATCACCAAAGCAGTTTTTGATTGATTGGTGCAGAAAACATTATCCCAAATCTCCAAACCCTTCTTTTGAAAAAGTTCCAGCAGGGAGGTATTGGAGGTGTAGGTATGTACTACTAGTGAAATTAACTTTTCTACTTCCAGTTTTCTACTTTTCTAATTTTTATAAGAATTGTGAATGAGTATACTTTGACAACTATACTTACTATCTTGTGGTTACATGCTGTCAAATCTCCAGCTTACTATGATTGCATGTCATCATTTTACAGAAGCAGTTTTGCATATGTTTGTGGTTCCCAATTTCCCAATTGCACAGCTCATGCCATTAGACCACTTAGCTGAAGTCTTCCCCCTCCCTCCCCACACACAAATTGGTTAGCATACAAGCAGCTAGCATAATACTAATCATACAAAAGTGATGGACAAATACTGAAAGATTAACATTTTCTCATTTTGACTCTTGCAACTTTCCCAGCATGATAGCTGCTGTACAAATTCAATTTCTTTCTGTGGGGCCTCACCAAACCTCTGTACCATAGCTATATATATATATATATTTATAACCTCTCAGTGTCTTGTAGTAAATGGGGTGGGAGAATATGAAAAACAAAACTTTTAAGTGCTTGTTTATGGAATATACTCCCCAGAGAGTTCCGCCTGGCACTGTCATTATATGTTTTTCAGCGCCAGGTTAAGACCGTTTTATTTAATCAATATTTTAATATGTTTTAATACTGAATTTTATTATTGTATTTTATTAACTTGCAGCCAGAGTGGGTCATCAATTTATTTATGCTGTAAGCCGTCCAGAGACATAAGTAATTGGATGGCATACAAATTTTATAAATAAATAAATATTTAAGTACAGCATAATGCAGCTATTAAATAATTTTTGCTGCAGTCCTGGGCAGTATTGTCTTATTGGGCAAGGTGGGACTTATTCTAAGTAAACCTGGAAAGAAATACATCGTGAAAATAAGTTCAATACAAGGCTTAATGAAACCCTCAGTTTTAAAAAGGTGGGGGCATATTAAAACACCACAGAACAGGGACAGGTACATAGAATATATGGTGGTAGGGAACAGAGGAAAATGTTTGTACTGTCATTTTGTCAGTTTTCACCACAATCGAAGGTAGAATCCATTTGAGCCATTTTACCATTTGAAGGTAAAAATCTGAAGAGAATTTGAAGTTGAAAGACATCTTTTATTAGAAAATAGAAATGACTTTTAAATCATTTGCTATTTAAACTATTTTTAAGGGTGAGAGTTACCAAGTCAGCTGATGATACAATGGTGGTGTGTCCAACAATCCTAACGGAGGATAGCATGCAGGCTCAGCATCTGGCAGCTACATTAGCACTTTATCATTTAACAAAAGGGCAGGTGAGATTTTAAATGTGATTGAATTCTAACAATTCTTTTTAAAACGTCTGTTCGTGGAGGAGGAATTGGTACACATTTATGTTTGTTCCTTAATGACCAGGGTATTGGGCAGTGACTCTTATGGAAGCTGATGGATTGGATTGTTTTTCACACTGTCTTCAGATTTTTTATTTTTTTTTTGCTAATATCAACTGGCTGGTTTGTTGGTACCTTTGCCAACCTTTGAACCAGGATACTGACATGATAGCTCCAAAGTGTCACCTCCTACATGCAATGCATCCCAAACAGTAACAACTAAGGAGCAGATGGAGAAAAACTCAGGACAAGTCCAGCTGAACATGGAATATAGCCCATGCTACAGCTTAATCCACAGCAGTGAAATGTTCTTCCATCTCTGCTACTATTACCATTGTACAGAGTCATCCAGAAGACCCTCAACTGCAGAAGGCCTTCTTCATTTGCAGCCTCATGAGCATTGGTAGTCCACTATACCATATTTATGCACTACTCTGTGGACAAAACCATTCATAATTGCTGTCACTTAGTTTTCAGTTAAAGAGTTCATGCTTCGATAATTTTCTAGTGGGTAAGACAATCAGTGCAATCCAAGTGTGGTCTAGACATGCTTCCTTACCAAAGTAGTTTTAGCTCACCAGAAGAGGTTGGCAAGGAAGATGTAATGCCTCCTTAAGGCAAAAAGCCATAATAAGATTTTTTTTAAAAGCCAGCCACAGAAGGTCTTGAAAATTATTGGCCAGTCTCAGGTCTGCTATGCATGGGCATTTATCAACTTTAAAGCAGTGACATCCCTTTATTTTACATATAGACATTGAAGTACTGTGTACACTGGTGTTTTTTCATCAAATATTTTATATTTTTGGAGTAGTTCCATATCAGTCACTTACAGAATGAGTGTTAGAGCCTTACTTATTGCTTAAGATCCAAAGTACTATGTAGGCAGTTCTCTGTGTTCTGTATGTCGAACAGTGTCTCCATGACACGTGACAAATAACTATGCAGTGGGAGAAGGGATTTCTGTGTTTGGATATTGTAGTTTGCTGTTCAGTATAAATAAAAAGCAAAGAGTTCTTCTGAATGTGTACAGATTTATGATATAGTATGGTGGGCCTTATGTTGGGTGGAAGAAATCAAATTTGGGGTGGGGGATGGGCACACCAGCCTTCTAGGCTTGCCTAAAATAGTGTGGCTATTGAAAAATAAACCTCTGTAGCACTTTCGGTAGTCATGGATTGAGCTGCTTATCGGAGAGCAAATGCCATTGAACAAAGTGGTATTTTCTTCAGGGTAAAATTCACATGATCACTCTGCAAATGTCATGCAATTCAATGAGTACTGTCCCTGTTTTAAAGTTGTGCTGTTTACCTCTTTTCTCCAGTCTGTCCATCAGTTGCTTCCTCCTACCTACAGAGTTGTTTGGTTAGAATGGAGTGATACTGAAAAGAAAAAGGAAGAAGAAAACAAGATGGAAACCAACAAGCCCCGTGACCAATTCATTGCTAAACTGTTAAATAAACTGAAACAGCAACAGACCCAGCAGCAGTTGGAAAGCCAGCCCAAAGTGTCAGAAGATGCAGAGGATTCTTGGGAAAACTTAGTTTCTGAAGATAACTTTACTGGGCTCTCTCTTGAGAGCCCTGTTACAGATGACTTGGGTCCAGTGAGGTCCCTCTTTAAAAAAATGCAGAGTACTCCTAAGTACCAGAGGCTTTTAAAGGAGAGAGAGCAGTTACCTGTATTTAAATACAGACATTCCATTATAGAAACCCTTAAAAAGCACCGTGTTGTGGTTGTAGCTGGTGAAACAGGCAGTGGCAAAAGTACCCAAGTTCCACATTTTTTGCTGGAGGACTTGCTGCATAATGAGAGAAGTCTGAATAAATGCAATATTGTTTGTACCCAACCTCGAAGGATCTCAGCAGTGAGTTTGGCGACTCGAGTGTGTGAAGAACTGGGCTGTGAAAGTGGACCTGGTGGAAGAGTAAGATGTTTTGGAGCTCATGTGTTCTAATATGCGTCAAGACTGCTTTTCAGAGAATGTAATGGAGCGCTAATGCCTTTCTAAATGATCAGCTTATACTGCTTTAGCTTGGAGCCCTGAACTGAATAAGGGGGTTGGACACAATATTCTTATTGGCCCCTTCAAGTTCTATTAATCTGTGTTTCTATGAATCAATTTACTTTTGTTGCTCAGTTATTTCAAGTAGGGCTGTTTAGTCCACCTGAAACATTGTACTGACTACCACTTCAGCAGTAATTTTGACTTCGTATGGAGCATGTTGATACTTCACCAGAGAAGTGTTACTGCAGACACCTTAGTTTCCAGCAGATTACACAAAGAACAATTCTGAATTCAGTGATACATAGTCAGAAGTTCAAAGTACAGCTGAGGGTTTTTTATATCTCTAAAAGGTGATGAGAACATAATTCTGCCAAGTATGGCTTAGCATTTTAATTACTGTGGTGTCAAGAATCTTTATGGATGGATCTGACACACTTAAACATTATATAGGTAATGTTTAAAGATTAATACCTTCTATAACCAGCATTGCTTTAGCCTATATTAAATTAGGGTATGTAATTATTTCACTTTAAGCATGCTTCTGTATGTTATGATTTCTGTGAAGAGAATGCCTGGAGATGTTTTCTAATTTAATGTTTGCCATAGGTTCAATTTGTCCATAATATACTATCTACTTAGAGATATTTTAATATAATTTCATACAACTCTATTAAATAACCACTTGTAAGTTCTACTTCTCTGCTGGTCATACTCCAAAATTCCTTACAGAAGGAATTAAGGGATTGGTATAGAGAAACTGTTACATATTAAAGCTGTGCATAGAAATACTAGTTAGAAATCTGCCTGACAAACTGCATCAAAAATTGTATCTTAGTGTAAAACCACTTACAGCAGCTATTTAGAGTAAGTAAAGTATAGAAGTCAGGTAGTGTTTCATTATGTTGAACAGTAATTTTGAATTGAACTTTGTTTGGCTTTTGAATTGAATTATACAATGAGCAAGGCTTTCCATTCTAAAGACAGCACAAAGAGCAGTGAATAATAAATTTAGTGCAGATGTCTTATATGCTAATAATGTTTTTCTTTTAAATTAAGAATTCCCTCTGTGGCTATCAAATCCGTATGGAATCCCGAACAGGCGATGCCACTAGACTGCTTTACTGTACAACAGGAGTTCTTCTACGGAAGCTGCAAGAAGATATCCTCCTTTCCAATGTGTCCCATGTTATAGTAGATGAGGTTAGCAACACTTCCATGGTTCCCCAAGGAAGAATGAAACTCTGCAAAGCAACATGTTTTATGGTCTTTCCCTCCACCTCTCCTGTTAATTCATTCTCTGTGTCTTTCAAGGTTCATGAAAGAAGTGTTCAGTCAGATTTCTTGTTAATTATTCTGAGGGAGATCTTGCACAAGCGATCAGACCTGCATCTTATTTTGATGAGTGCCACCGTGGACAGTGAGAAATTCTCCACCTATTTCACTCATTGTCCCATCCTGAGAATTTCAGGAAGGAGTTATCCTGTAGAGGTAAATCTGTAGCTGCATGCATATTATTATAATTGCTGATTCATACAAACTCGTGCATACATATCTTATTCCTTTGAACAAATTTCATAGAATGTTTAAATTGTTGGCTGAAACAAGTTGAGTGCTCACATCACCTTTTTTGTTTCATTTCCTATCCATAAGAGCTTAATGAAAAAGTAACTCACAGAGGTCCATAATGAGTGAAGGCCATTTGAAGCTTCTTTCACATGGCAAGGACTTTCTGCTGTCCCAGATAGTGTAGAGTAGCTCAGTGAGCGTATTGCCCCACAAGTGGTTTTCTACAAAATGGGGTGCTCATTAGTAAGTTGTTGTCTTTGTGGAAGTTGTTGTGCATGGGCAGTTTTTAGCAATTTCCACATGTAATTGTAATCATTTATTTATTCTAACATACTAAACTAAAACAAGATCACGCCCTAGTGCATAAGAGCACACAAATGCAAGCAGTAAAATAAAGTTGAATATAAACTCTTTTTACAAAGCTAGTAGTCATATGCAAAACAGTGATAAGAGCTGCTACTTAATATTGCAGTGGAGAATGAGAGGCTTTCCTGATTGGGATGCTTTGCATGAACTTTGAAAAAATTCATAGACAGAAGGGTTGCTGTGCTGTGTTGTGTTGGGGCACAGAGGATGAGTATCAAAGACACAGTGCCCTTAGCTGCCACCATCCAGGGCTCCAAAGACAAGAGGACACAGAAGGGGGGTGGAGGACAGCTCTTACATAGCTATACATTTTATCTTTTGTAAGCATCCACTTTAAATGCAGTAATTCGAAAAAAAGGTGTATAAACAAATTTGAGTTGATTTAAGATAATCTGCTTTTGGATTATTTCGAGTGGTAAAGATGAATGTCAGTACAATAAAATAAGTCTGAAAACAAATTAATGCCAGAACATCCCCTTATATTCTCAGACTATGTGTGTTAGCACAAGGTAAGCTTACTTCTGCTGGCTGCAATAATATAAGGATAGTAGCTGAATAGCTTGTCTGTATGGAACATAGCTGGTCCTTTCTGTGACATGTAAAAAGATCCTCTGTAGCCTTGCAAGAATAAAGAGAAAGGGGTGGGGGTGGGGGTCTTCATTGCAGAGGAGCACTGCTAATTAAAGCACTGATGGGGTTGGATGCGGCCACCTGTGCACCAGAGAAGATGGCCTCTTGGATATGGGTGAACATTATCTGTTTTTAGGTTTTTTTTAATAAGTACCTATCCAAGTAAAATGTTGCTTATCTTTTTAATACTTGGGAATATGCTCAGTTTTTTAAAAAAATAATATTAGAATTTAGTTCATTTTACACATCTCTAGGTTTTCCATGTTGAAGATGTGATAGAGGAAACGGGTTTTGTTCTGGAGAAAGATTCTGAATATTGTCAGAAATTTTTGGAGGAAGAGGAAGAAATGACAATAAATGTTACTACTAAAGGAGGAGGAATTATAAAATATCAGGTAAAATGCTACACCAACAATGATCCACCTATATGAATGCCATGAAGTTGTTACATATGGATTCCATACACCTTTTGAAAGACTTCAGGGCAGCAAATGTGGGTTTCTCTTTTTTATCCGTGAGGTAGATTGGGTTGGAATATAGAGACTACTGAGCATCGTAACTCAGCAGGGATTTGAATCCATTGATTATCCATTATGGCACTATTCCATTGCTATTGCCATTGTGCTAGAAGGCAATGTAACATACGATAGCAGTAGTCTCACATGGCATGCATACTACCCAAGAAGCCATAGTCCAAGTCCAAAGTTCTGTCCACTGTTCTACATTGGCTTTCTGAGCAGACAGTTTATACAGAATGACTATTGTGGATTGATACTTGCTTCAGTTATTACTGCGGTCTAACATATTAGTCCTTTGTGTACTGTTTAAGCAAAGACCTGCTAAAGCTAAGACTTAGTAAAATTCTGTTCAGGAAAGGTACCTCTGTCAGGTTTTTAGGAAATCTCCAGCTCCCCACACACCATAGCCCTGCTCCCTTTAGCAGGGCCCCCAACAGTATGTATGGGCTTGAGCAGGTGTTGTAGGGAGGAAGAGTGCCAAGTCTATGTACTCCAGTCTAGGTGTCTATACCTAAATCTGGGTTGAACCAGTATTGCATTTGTAATCAAAAGATAACCTTTCTAAAATAAACTTTACTTAAAATTTTGACGCTTAATATCAATTTTCTTTATATGTATTATCAGTGAGTACTTCACACATGGCACAATATTTTGAATTGAAATTATGTGAACAATAAATGACAGATTCCCATTTTATCTCATTTTAGAGCTGTTCTCTTTTCTCATTTTTAGGAATGTGTCCCGGTCCAGGCTACACAAAGCCTTGATTTAGGCCCTTATTACCAAAAGTATAGCAGTCGAACTCGGCAAGCCATCTTTTATATGAATCCCTACAAAATCAACTTTGATCTAATTTTAGAATTACTTGCATTTTTAGGTACGTGTTTAAGAATATCATATTTTAAACAACTTTGTTCTGTAATTTTCTAAGTTCTTTTTTTGAAAAAGAAAAAATAAGCCTGTCCTCCCAGACATACTGATGGACAGGGAATGTAAGGGTGTGCTCAATTGGAGTAAAGACAGTTGTTGTTGTTGTTGTTGTTGTTGTTGTTAGTCGCGAAGTCGTGTCCGACCCATTGCGACCCCATGGACAACATTCCTCCAGGCCTTCCTGTCCTCCACCATCCACCATCCCCCGGAGTCCACTCAAGCTCATGCCGACTGCTTCAGTGACTCCATCCAGCCACCTCATTCTTTGCCGTCCCCTTCTTCTTTTGCCATCTGTTGTTCCCAGCATTAGGCTCTTCTCCATTGAGTCCTTCCTTCTCATTAGGTGGCCAAAGTATTTGAGTTTCATCTTTAGTATCTGGCCTTCTAAAGAGCAGTCAGGGTTGATTTCCTCTAGGACTGACCAGTTTGATCACCTTGCAGTCCAAGGAACTTGCAGGAGTCTTCTCCAGCACCACAATTAAAGGCCTCAATTCTTCGGTGCTCAGCCTTCCTTATGGTCCAACTTTCACATCCATACATTGCAACTGGGAAAACCATAGCCTTGACTATACACACTTTTGTCGGCAGGGTGATGTCTCTGCTTTTTAGTATGCTGTCTAGATTTGCCATAGCTTTCTTCCCAAGGAGCAAGCGTCTTTTAATTTCTTGGCTTCAGTCCCCATCTGTGGTGATCTTGAAGCCCAGGAAAATAAAATCTGTCACTAGTAAAGGCAGTATATGGGTTAAATAATCCATGTGCAGTTGAGAATGAATAGGAGAGAATGGGTGCACTGCCTATAGCACACCAGCAATTTCCATTTTATTCTACAACCCACAATTAGCTCCTTCATAGATTGTAACCCTACAGTCTGTGAAAGAGATGCATTGTGGAGTAAAAGTTCAAGGAGCAGACATGTGGAAGGTCACATGCTCATTCTCTCCTGCTTATGCATGACAACCCACGGATTGTTTAATCTATGGGTTATTGTTACATGCAAACTTGATAATCCTATCACGTGCACAGGGTTCTGACACATGCTTTATTTAGCTGGTTTTCTACTTGAGGACAGGTGCTAGCTTTAATGAAGTTGCACATGTGCCCAGGTGCTATTGTTAATGATGTTGCACTAACCCTTTCAACAATTTAATTAGTTTTTTCTATGGCCATGAGAAGAAGTGGCAAGTTGCCCTTGATGTAGCAAGCACTAGTTAGGATGCATGATGAAATCAAATATGATTAATACTGGGCACAGTTAGAGTCTCCCCTGAATCTCTACCCTTCGGGGAAGGGCTAAGTAACACTTTATTTTCTTCCTAATGTATATTATTCTCTTACAGACAGAGCTCCCCAATTCAAAAATGTAGAAGGAGCTGTCTTGATTTTTTTACCAGGCCTTGCTCATATTCAACAGTTGTATGACCTAATTTCAACTGACAGAAGATTTGATCTAAGACAGAGGTAAATCAACATCTTTTTGAAAATTTGTAAAAACTTAATACAGATTCACTCGGGACTATGTACTGTCTGTGCACTATTTTAGTAGACAGGATTATGAAAAGGTGGAGAACACTGAGAAGTGTCACTTTAACAAAAGATAGAAGATTGCCAAGAGAGAGATATTATCTTCCCTGCTTTTGCTGCAACTGCTTATGCTACTTTTTCTCAATTTTGGTGTTTTTCAATTGGCAGTTGAGTAACTGGTCCCTCACAACTATGTACAAATGTGGCTATATGCATTCTCACCTTGTCAATTTCCATGTATATTATCTACTCGCCTTTGCTGCTGCCTTTGACTATGAAACATGCATAGAAATTGAACAGGCAAGGCAATGCATTATACAGCCATAACAGCATACTTATGAAAGAATAACAGGTACAATCATTTTTTAAAAAGCATACCTGTTCACCTTTCAGGGACCAAAAACACCTACACCAATTTCACAATGTTGAGAAGTTGAAAAAAAAATAGGCAGCAAATGAAAAAGGTTAGCATTCAGAATGAGGTGTGGGAAACAAGATGGGTTCTGTTACAAAGGACATGGGGGTATCATTGAGGACTGAGTGGGAAAGGAGAAGAACAACTTGATTATTCAGCACATTAGGGGTTGTTTCACAAACTATTTACTTTGCATAGTTTATATGCAGAATGATTTAGCTTATCATGTGAACCCATCAACTACATTTTTTTTTGTTTCTTCAGACACCAGTTAATAGCATTGCATTCTGTTCTATCCACTCAAGATCAAGCTGCTGCATTTACACTTCCCCCACTTGGTGTTAGAAAGGTATGATATTTAAGTCTATTCATTTGTGTGCAATCTCATAAGCCAGTTCACATGACAAATAAGCTACTTTGTCTTATTTTAATCAGCGGTGTGTGCCTTGTTCTTTCCAAAACCAAATGGAATGGCTTGTTTGACAGGAAACAACCCTTAAACAACTCATGGCCTATCATAAGGTCACTTGATGGTTGTTCCCTCTCCAACAAACTGCTGCAATTGTTCAAACAATATATCAACCCATACCTGGGCAGGGAATTAAGAAAATAGTGACTGATATGCATTGCCGATTAAAATAAGCCACTACAGTTTACAGATAGAGCTGTCCCTGTATTTCACATTGATACTGTATCCTTCCTTTCTTGCTATTCACAAATGAGATAAAATTGCTTTTCTAATCTGTTCAAGATAGCATGCAAAATAAAAACCACACTAAGTAGCTACAGTACAACTCCATAGAAAACATATTCAGTAAAATCAGTTAAAACAGATTGTTATTTAAAATAAACAAGCATAAAACTTATTATGAAAACCAACATCCCAGTTGAAATCAATGAGACTTAAGTTAACTATGCTCCAGATGGACAGGGGAATGGGTGGAAATGGCTTCTACCCTTATGTGAATGGGAGAACAAATCTGGATTTGAGCCTTCGTACACAGAGCAAACAGCCTCATTTCTAACCATCATTTCCTGACTGTAAATTAGATTGTCACACAAGTATTTGTACTTCACGGTATTTTTGTTCCTTTTGTAGATTGTTTTGGCCACCAATATTGCTGAGACAGGTATTACTATACCTGATGTTGTTTTTGTAATCGACACAGGGAGGACAAAAGAAAACAGGTAATACTCACTTGGTATGTTCTCACATACATAAATACAAACTTCATATTTTTATTCTTGAGAATTAGTACTGTGGTGCTTTTGTAATGTAAGCATATGACTCAGAAAGATTCAGCTGTGGGGCAGTATAGAAATGAAATTGATGATGATGAAGATCACCACCACCAGATAAGTCTCAAGATGCATACAGTTCAATTTGCCAATTATCCCTAAAACCCTTAAAAAGATTGGCCTTCATTTTAGACATAGCTAATTTTCATGTATTAGCAAAAACAACTGATTTCATGCAACACTTAATTTCCTCAAGAGTAGGATGCTGTCCCTTTGGAAAGCACTGATTTTGTTTTGACAACAGTGGTTCCATTCCATTGTTGAATGGTATGCCACAAATACAATGATCTTTTACAAGAAAAGTCAGATTCTACAACTGGAATGAATTGTGCATATTTCCTTGTATTTATTTTGGTTTCTGAATCTTAATTTTTGTAACACACTGAATTATTATTTGGGTAAGAAAATAAAACTTAGTATTGGAGAAGGGGGACTGAGTTGGTGCAGAAAACAACAGGTTTCCTGGGAGTTGGCCCTAAGACTGAACAGTACTAAGGAAAGACTCTGTTGGTTTTTTTTCTTTTGTAAAGTCCAACATCCTGTCTACTGTAAAACCTTACCTGTATCAGCTAATTTACAGCAGACAGTTTTTAGTTTTTTATTCAAAATATTAAAGCAGTACTTTAGGATTCTGGGCAAGTTACCCTGTTCCCATAGTAGAGACCATAGGCAGAGCTTTGGAACCCAATAGCTTCTCTGTAGATTAAATGTGGTGGGGTGGCCAGTGGACAGGCATATTTAACCTTTTCTTATCCACTTCTTAACTTGCTACATTAAGCATTTTTAATAAATGTCCACCTTCTCCCTCAGCTGATTCACTTTCTTCTGATCTCTCTGAGCCATTCCATCTTTCTACCTCACAATATCTTAGCCTTTCTTTATCAAAAGAAAGAAAGATAAGCAGGCAGAAAACTGAACACACCCCTAATGTGTGACCCATAGTAGTTTGATCCATGTTGGACTGTTACTCACCAATTAGCTACCAATGGTTTATGACTGTACAACATCTTGTTTGTCTTCATGGTTCACAGGAGCACAAAGTTCCAAACGTCTCATAGTAATGTAACAAGACAGTTTACTTCCTGGAAAATCATATAGGTCTATGCATTTTAAAACACCAGTTTCCTGTGTGATGTAGATGTTGTGTAGTGAGATATGAGCCCAGAACCTTCCAATTAGAAAAAAGGATGAAGTAAACCTTGCAGAAATCTTGAGAAACAGGCTACCAGATTTGTTTGCAGGGAAAGTTCTTGCATTTCACATTTAATTGAAGCATTATTACCCCAATTTATGCTAAATACATTTTTTCTAGGTACCATGAAAGCAGTCAGATGAGCTCACTGGAAGAGACTTTTGTCAGTAAAGCTAGTGCACTACAACGTCAAGGGAGAGCTGGGCGTGTCAGAGATGGATTCTGCTTTCGAATGTACACCAAAGACAGGTAATGCTGCTTTGACCATCACATACTGTTGTATTATAAAAGGCAGCAGTAAACGTGCAAATATGTATTCTGATTTTCACTTCGCTGTTAAATGATTACACATATTTCACTACAAACATTGCCTGCACAGTACATAAGTTCAAGGTCCTTTCACTTACTGTGAAGTTCGCAATAAGTTTTGATTAGCCTTTGGGAAAGTCAGTAGAATCAAACTAGTCAAAATTCTGATTCTAAATACCTTATTCTTTCCTGCCTTTCAGGTATCTCCAGTCAGGGAAATGACTTCCAGCTTACTGTATATTAACAGTTACCCGTATAGTTATGTACCTGTATAAATAAGCATATGAAAGAATTTAGCAGTATAAATGATCTCTTATTCTGCCTGTTTTCTGTTTTTTTTTTTAGATTTGAAAGTTTCCTAGACTACTCCGTTCCAGAAATACTGCGGGTGCCCTTGGAAGAACTGTGCCTTCACATCATGGTATTAACTTTCAGTTTAAATTATTCATTCTTTTGATTTACCAGAAAAACATGATATAGGAATGGTTTGCTACCCTGAGGCTTTCTGAAGGCCTCTTAGCAAAGAGTACAAAAAGGGTATTAGTGATTTAATACCCTATGCAGGTAAGGGAGAGATGCAGGGCCAGGAACATAGTGTTGTATCTCTCATACATGCTATGCAGGTTATGAAACCAAAGGAAAATACCTTGAATAATGTTTCACATCTCAAAATATATTGTCCATTTCCTAAAAGTCCACAAACAACACAGGTAGAAGTTGTGCTCTGTCATGAAATTCCAGAGCTGAATCCAGCCCAAATGCCTGATAGGTTACACTAGTACAGATATAAGCAAGCTGGTGCTCTCTGGATGTTTCTGATTACAGCTCCCATTATCTCTGAGCAGCAGCCATGGTTACTGGAATTTATGAGAGTTGTAATTTAAGCCAGGGTAAGGCCATTGGTAATAGAAGACCTGCTTTGCCTCTGGAAACTTAAGTTCAAGGTCCCAGGTTCAATTACCAGCATTTCCAGGTAGGGATAGGAAAGAATCCTGCCTGAAAGTTTTCAGGGCTTCTACCTGTCAGTGCTGGCAACACTGAGCTCACTGCACCAATGGTCTGACTCCGTATAAGGCAGTTTCATATGTTCCTGTGCACTGGTGTAAGCCACAAGGCATTTAACTTCAAAAGGGAAGATATGCAGATAAAGACAGCATATTCAAAAGAAGAAATTGGGACAGTTGATTCTAGCAGCTGAACTATTTATATAGTTGAGAAGACCAGGGTGGACACACAGAATTGGGACAGAACTCTTAACGTGTTTAATTATAAGCCCCAGATGGACTGTCAGAATACTTAACATTTGTGAGTAAAGATTATGAAAGATTTGGCTTTATCTTTTTCTTATCTGCTTCATTTACAGAAATGTAATCTTGGCTCTCCTGAAGACTTCCTCTCCAAGGCCTTAGATCCACCTCAGGCACAAGTAGTTGGTAATGCCATGAACCTTCTACGGAAGATCGGGGCTTGTGAATTAAGTGAACCAAAGCTTACTCCTTTAGGTCAACATCTTGCATCATTGCCAGTCAATGTAAAGATTGGTAAAATGCTTATATTCGGTGCTATTTTTGGCTGCTTGGATCCAGTGGTAAGTTAATTACTACAATTATGTTGCTCATAATTGTTCAAGGCAATGTCAGTTCTCACAAAATAAAGCAGGGTGGGTTAGAAATTTCAAATAATATATAAAATGTTGCATTAGCTGTTTTAGTGCAAACAGTTGTGCTGAGATATGCAGCAACATTTCTGAAATTAGTTTCTGTCAAAATTCCAAAGCATAATTTAAAATTGTCTGCATGTTTGTGATGTTGCTAGGAATGTAGTTAGCAGGAAAAAAAATAGCAGCATTATATCTTCTTAGTGAGATGTCAGAGGCATTGAGCATGCCATTTGGGGGTTGGGGGAAATGAGGTCTAGATGGACCCTGGTCTTGCTCCAAAAAGACAGTTCTTGTGTATCATTTTCCATCTCTGTTTCCACATCAATAACTATTTGAATTTTAAAATTGCTTCACAAAATTAGCACAAATTGCTTTCTGCTTCATAACTGTTTTAGATGTCAATATTCAGTATCAAGAAATGATCCTAAGTACGGTATCTTATTTGGAACTGAAATATGTACTAGAATAATGTGGTATGTAATGCTTAGTCCACTGTCCTGAGAAACTATTTTAATTTAAAAAAAAGATCTTGGTGGGCAGAATCATCTCATTGCTATTTTGCTATTAATGCATCTTAATTTTGGTATGGTCTACAGGCCACTCTTGCTGCTGTAATGACAGAAAAATCTCCATTTATTACACCAATTGGAAGAAAAGATGAAGCAGATCTTGCAAAATCTTCTCTGGCATTGGCAAGTTCAGACCACTTGACAATTTACAAGGCATATCTCGGGTAACTAAAGTATCCTTTCCTGGAACATTTCGGCCAAACAATACATTCTGAGAAAAGCTTTTCATCACTATTTTTTACTCTTACATTGCATTACATTTATACCCTGCCTTTTTTCCTATTGCAAGGATCCCAGAGCTACTTATATGATCCTCCTCTCCATTTTATCCACACAGCAACCCTGTGACAGGAAGGTTAGGCTGCGACTTTGTGACTGGTCCAGAGCTACCAAGTGCAGTTCATGGCTGAGTTGGGGACAAGAATTGCAGTCTCCCAAGTCCTAGTCCAACACTCTAACTACGTACTATATGATGTTGTCACACTGAGCTGCAGTAGTGTGTTGTCCCAGCATTGATATTGTGCTATGCTACGCTTTCCAAATTGGGAAAATATGGTGTTATGCCAGTTGTGTTATCCACTCACTGTATCTTCTTTCTCAGAAGAAACCTCATATGGTGCAAATACATCTTCTGAAAAGCTGTGTTTTTCACTCTCTTCTCCAACTGGATTAAGACGAGAAAGGAGAGAAAACACTGGCAGCTTCCATAACACAGTGCTGTATTTGCATTTGTCTTTTGTTCCTTAATGGAGCATTTTTCTGTAAGAAAGTTTAAATAAATAGTGGGAAAACACAGCAGTGTTGCAAACAGAAGGTAACATTATCTGGCATCACCATAATATTCCTTGAATGGGGCAGTGCAATTTCACAGTAAAGCTCTCATCTGGAAGCACTTTATTTATTTATTTATTTATTTTTCGATTTATATCCTGCCTTTTTCCTACAAAGGGCTCAAGGCAGCTTACATCATTCTCCTCCTCCATCTTATCCCCACAGCAACACCCCTGTGAGGTAGGTTGGCCTAAGAGTCTGTGACTGGCCCAAAGTCACCCAGTTGGCTCCATGGCTGAGCGGGGACTAGAACCCAGATCGCCTGAGTCCCAGTCCCATGCTCTTAGCCACTACACCACACTGTTTCCCCTTTTGTTTTCCTTTTGCTATATTTCACTTTTTCCTTCTCCAAGAGGAATAAGCAGAAAAGGATGGTGAATACATGTAGATGTAAAAAGGCCATCTTATTGCCTGGGTCAGTCATTTCCTGGTTTGCACTGAGAATCTATTTTTCATTATTGCCAGGGTCAGAAATAAGAACTGTCCTTAGAAATAAGTAGAGAAAATTTCAGTGTTACTGAGATTGGACACCAGTGTGTGCTTCCCATCCCTGAAAGGTAGCAGTAAATAAAAGAGTTTCTATTCTTCCTAACTGGGTTCTTATTTAGCATAGACATTTGCAGCTTATTAATACAAAATCTGCAAGAAATGCAGTCCATTATCCTCATAGAGCAGGTTGGAAGGTGCCGCGTCTGGAAGATCCTTGCAGTGTAGTTTACACTGAATGCTGTAGTTCAGATCCAGGTTGAGTGGTTGAACTGAGCAGTATTGTCCATTGCTTTTATCATCACATTGCCAATTAAGCTGAAACTGGTATAAAAGATCCATGTTTGCTTCTTATACTTCTACAGCAGATTGGGTGGCTGAGGATAGCAGCGAATTTGGATTCCTAGTCAAAAACCCTTCAAATGTCAATCAGTTAATTTGTTGTTGTCATATTCCATCCATTCAAGGCAGATCAGGCTCACAGATCAAGCCTCATACACTATTCGAGTGCAGCTTGCTTTCACTTTTAAATATAAATATTAAAAATTGGAGGGGAAGTATTCCACATAAAGACAGACCTACGGTGGAGCAAGGACTCCTATAGTTGAAGTCTGAGCAGATAGGACTGGCTTGATTATCAGTGGATAGTATCACCCATGACAAAGAGCAAGCTTTGTTTCCCTTTAGTATTGTCCCCAGAGTACAGCTCAAAATAATGATTGTGATTCATTCTTTTGGAAGGGGAAGTGATATGTTGGGTGGAGGGAGGCAGCATTGCATTGAAGGCTTATGAGTTTATGTCGACCACATTGGCAGTAATCTGTGGGGAAGTCAACATATGTCTGCTATACTGGGTCTTGTTGCGATTTATAAGCCCTAGCTCTTGATAAAACTTCATTGTCCTGACCAGTATTTCTGCAATAGCTATTTCTTGATATATAAACTAAGTCTCAAACTTGATAGGAAGAACAAATGATTTCAATGAAACTTAACTTTCCAAAATGTTAGCTTCCCATTATCTAAGGCTTCTAATAGTACCATTTTTAAATAATCTTTTAGCATTTATATTTAGTTGGCTGTAACTTATATCTGCAACTTAGTTTCTGGCAGAAGAATGCCGATTCTGATTGTTTGTGTTTTGACAATAGGTAACTGGAGGATCTTTTATCACTACTTTTTCTGAACACTATATATTCCCTAACAGTTATTATTATGAGTTATTATGTTATAATAAATAGGGAAGTTTTTTTCAATCTAGATGGAAAAGGGCCCGTCATGAAGGAGGGTATCGTGCTGAAATGACTTACTGCAGGAGAAATTTCCTCAATAGAACTTCATTATTAACGTTGGAGGTACCAGCACTGATTTTGTTCTTTTTCTGTCTAAGAAAGCACTGAGTGTTCATATCTAACCATTAAAATGAAACAGTAGTTTGTTTATACTTAAAGCTTAAATCATTTGAAATTATGTTTCACTGAACTGAATGGCATTCATGTTCATACAATTGCAATAAAGCAAGTGAACTAAATCCAGCTATATTCTTGTTAGGCTCTGTTTGACATAGCTGGCAAGGGAAGCCTCATATGTAAAGGAGGGCCTGAACTGCTGTCTCTTATTAAAGCGCAATATTTATGGAGATGGTACATTTTTACTACATTTGGTTGTAATTTATTAATGTAAATGACATGAAAAGTTGAATGTAGTTTGCTATAAAATGAGCACACTATGAAGAGTGTTTATTAAGCTTTTTAAATTAGGTTTGGGGTTTTGTTTAAAGCCAGCATCTTTTTTTTTGTAAATACTTTTTATTGGACACTGAAATGGAATATGTTTGCTTTCTTATCTGTTATACAAATATGTAAATAGGTCTAGTATCTTAATATCAAGTATGGTTTACTACGTAAATGAAATAAAATTGCAGTGGTTTCTGCTTCTGGAATGAAATGAAAATTGAAAAAAGAGTTGCTGTTCAAATCTTATGTAGTTAATGAATGAGTCATTAATCTATGACATAATCTGTTTCAGGATGTAAAACAAGAGCTAATCAGGGTGGTCAGAGCGGCAGGCTTTTCAGCACCCTCATGTCATCATGAAGAAACACATTCCCTCTCACTGCAAGAAATGATCCTGCTTAAAGCTGTGCTGACTGCAGGACTGTATGACAATGTGGGGAAGATATTGTATACCAAGTCTGTGGATATTACTGAGAAGTTGGCATGCATGACAGAGACTGCTCAGGGTAAAGCACAAGTGCACCCTTCTTCTGTGAACAGGGATCTGCAGACCTATGGGTGGTTGCTGTATCAAGAAAAGGTAAGCTCTGCAGCATCCTGCCAGGCAGAATAACAGACTGGTCTTAAGCAGGATTTATTATTCTATGAAAGCACAATGCCATTTAAAGCCAGTATTTTAATCAACTTGGCTGAAGCTGGCAAGTTTTATGGTATCAAGTATGTTTAGTATGCTCTACTATAATAACTCTTTTGGTATAGAAAGTAGTTTTTGACCATTTTTATATGGTTAATATAACTTCTGTCTTTAAAACAAGAATATTGGTTTCTTAGCAATATAGGTTTGATAGAAAAACATTCTGAGGATATAAGTGGTATCAAAACTAGTTTAATTGGGATAGGCAAATACCTGGTTCACATGTTGCAGTAAGTCACAGTGAGTTAATTGACCTCCAGTGTTCAAGTTCACAAAACACAAGCCTCCATGTGTCCCCACTGCTTTTTGCATATTCAAAATGTGGCTGGTGCATATCTTGCAGCCATGCAGGATAAATGGTAGCTTATTATAGCGTGTGACCTGGCCCAGTGTGTAAGTATCAAGCTTTGTTTGGCTTGCAACCATATTTACCTCAGAAAAGTCTCCCTACGCCTTTCTTTCCCACAGGATGGTCTTCAGTTAGCTTACCTGTTTCACTTATGCAACTACAAAAATGTTTCTACAAGTTCTTTTCACAGTACAAGGGCCCTTTTCTGCTTGTTATTTCATTTGTGCAATAACGTGTTCTGCACATGGAAACTACTTGCATAAAGCTTGTGCCGTTCTATATGTCAATGTGCAACCTTTTGCATAAATGCTTTTCACTTGAATTAAGTGGTTTGGTTTCTCTTCCTTATAACCTTCAGAATGGTTATTAAGGCTGTCAGATTTTCATTGGTACATGTATTATTTTAAGATTCATTTATCTTAAGAGGTTTGTGTAACAATTTCCAGGGAAAGGGAAACATCATATTGTTATATAAAGTGCAACAGTTTGATAAAGTAGCTTGTATGTCTTCCATTCAGATTAGGTATGCCAAGGTGTATTTGAAAGAGACTACTTTGATTTCCCCCTTCCCAATTTTACTATTTGGTGGAGATATAGAAGTCTTGCATCGTGAACGCCTTTTGTCTGTTGATGGCTGGATCCATTTTCAGGTATATGTGGGTTCTTTTTAGTAGTTTATGAGTTGGGAATGATTATGTCAACATATATTCTCCTTCTGTATCATCATTCAGAGTACCTTGACATGCTCTAATTGCATCAGAATCTGTAAAATATCTCTTTCTTGTGTTCCTTGATAATACATATTAAATAAATAGATATCATTTTATTAAAAGCATTTGAGTGCTGAAATGCTCAACATTGCTCTTAATGTTGGTATGACAGCATTACAATTGAAATGCTGCCACACCTACAAATTGCAAGTTTTTAGGAGCAGGAATGACAGACTAGCTTGAGTGCTCCCTCTGCTTCTCTCTACTCACCTTGAGGGGAGTGTGTGATACCTGATCTGAAAACTTAGCGATGTATTTCCCATAACCATGGTTGGGAAATCAGATCAGACCGTGCTTGTTTGGATATCACAGGAAATTTTGATTGAACAAATCAGTGCAGCTCTTAACCTGGCCATGCAGAAAGTAGAAGGGAGAGCACATGAGCTCATAGTTATCTCCCACTCTAGCACATCATGATTTGTTTGGAGTGGCAGTAAGGCATTTTAACTCAACCACTGTCTTGCAGAATTGTCTTATTTTTCTGTCCTTGGATAATGGTTTTTAAAAATTTAATATGTTAATAATGAACCACTCTGGGATAACAAAAATGTAAGATTTTAAAAGTTCCTATTTTACAGGCTCCTGTAAAAATTGCAGTCATTTTCAAACAACTGAGAACACTCATCGAGTCTGTATTAAAGCAAAAACTTGAAAATCCTAAAATGTCACTTGAAGGTAATTTTTATTATTTATGGTATTGCCATGAAAATGTTGAATACAGTGTGTACGTAAAATCTGTGGACTAACAAAACACTTGCATTCATGTTGGAGTCATCATACAACGGTTAATGTTGCTCTTCTGAGAAACATAAAAGTCACTACTTTGTGCAATTTTCTTAAATGTACAGAACTTTAAAAGCAGAGAACCTGAGCAGGTGTTCATTTAAAATTAGCCTGCTTCTTTACTTTGTTGATGCCTGTATTAAGAAAGCTAATTATCTTGATATCCTTGGTAGAATCTAGTTTGTTATGTATTTTCCCTACCCAAAAGAGTTTCAAGTAAAAGGGACCTAATCTGTATTTGCAAGGATATTTGTACTCAGATTATGTCCATTCATTGAAAGAAATAGGAAGATCGTATGCCCAGGAAGGACATGTACATAATTAATTAGAATCAGCATAAAGCTCCTGAATACAGAAAGGCTCCTTCTGTCTATGGGAGGCTTCTGATCCATTAGGGAAATCCTGCAGCTAAATTGGGAGGAGAGGCTGTAGTTATTGATTACCCCCTACCTTCTCCCTGTAAATCTGTTCTGGAGAGTTGGAAAATCCTTCAAAGCAATGACTTAAACATTGGCATGGTAATCTGACTGCACATTGGTCACTACGGACTGGTACTTTATATTGCTTTAGAAATATAACTCAACACAGGAACTGATCTCTTTGAATGTACAGCAAGGATTAAGGTACAGTATTTGGTGAGTGAGGTTGGAAGAGTTAAATGTATAAGCTCACTGGTGGAAATTCATGTGTGAGACGTTTCAGCAGTATATGTAACCATTTTTTAGACATACAATCAGCTCACAGAGGCATTCATGAGTTATTTAATCATGATATGGAAAGGACGTTTGGTATCTATAGTCCATGTCATAAATTGTACGCATCATTCTAATTTGGGGAATTGTCAAAGTAAGATAAGAATGTACCCCTTGGAACTATTCCAGAGATGGTGGTGCTGAACTTAACTTTCTAATCATTTCTAGCCTCTGTTTACCATGCAGGTAGTGATGAAGTGATGAAAGTGATTGAATTTAAATTATTTCTTACATCTTGTCATTCTTTTTTGCAGATGATAAGATTTTGAACATCATCAAAGAACTGATAAAAACAGAAAATACTATATGAAGGAAGAATTGGCTGTGACAATGGAGTCACAATAATCAAAAGAAGAAAAGTACACTTAAATAAAGAACATGCTTGCATAAAAAGATATAATGCCAAACATCATGTGGAAACTGTTCAGACTTTGCATAACTACATTTTGTATATCATTCTGTGAATAATAGGAACACATTCTAAAATAGAAAATAAATGTGAGTGCCCCAACTTCAAATGTTCTTAAATGATGGCAGCAACTCAGAAGGTTTCATATAAACATGATGAATTCATAGTTTAATTTCTGTGCAAAGCATATCATATCTTGACTGAATTTTCAAGATCAGAATTTGAATTTGTGAATTAGATTTAAGTGTTCTTTGGGAAGGCATAATGAAGAAGTGGAAGCCTTCCTTTCTTTGCCAAAATTTGTGCCACATAATTATTCACTAGATTTTTATCTACATCATGGTAAGTTGAAATAATTTATTTTAAGAAATTGTGATATTTCAGATATTATCTGCATGACAAGTTTGAGAAAACAAACTACAGATTAACATTTCCAGAAGCTGTTAGCTTTGAAGTCCCAATAATAACTTAGAACCCATCTTCTCTTCAATTGAAATTCTGTGCCTGAATTGAGTATGTACCAAACATGTATTTTTAAAGTAGTTAGTATCAAGAGCATTAAGGAATTAGCACAATTTTCTTCTTTAGAAGAAAAGAAGCAAAGGAAGAAAAGGTATAAAAATTACCTTTGTATAACCCTAAATCTTAGAGGAATTTTTCTTATCCTGATTCTTCCTCATTCTAAGCATACATTTGTCTTCCTCTATGTTTTTCCAGCTACTTCTAAATGTGGAACAGTGTTCAGTCATCAATTACCAGCTTTGAAAACTGTAATCAAGCCAAATAAAAGTCTTGCACTCAGAATCTACTGATTTTTAATATTATTCTGGTATCAAAATGTAATTAAGAACCTTTCTACATGAGGCATTTATTGTGCACTCATGATTCCTCACTGTAGTTTGTGGAAGCTTTACACAATGTTATCCTCCAGGACCTCTCACATTCTTTGCAACCATTTCTGTGGCTTTTATTTTTTAGCTCAAGGAAAGTATGGTATTATAATAGCTGTTTGAAAGGAAGAGAAAGAAAATGAGCTGTAGAGGAAAATGAGCTGTAGAGGAAAATGAGCAAGAAAACTGGAATTAGAAGCCTAAGTAACATGGCAAGTTAAATGTTCCATGTAGAAAAGCAGTAAGAGAAAAGAAGGGAAAGGATATTGTTTCTGACCAATGCTGAAGTACAGGAATGTTCCTCCTAAATCTGCCCTAGGTCTAGACTCTGTACACTAAATCAGCTTGGCTCTTTCCGTATAGTCACCAACTTGTGAACAGTTCTGATGCATAACATAAAGATGGTTTTGACTATGTGAACAAGCCCATAATTAGATCCAATGATTGGATTACAAATCTTTATCTTGCATGTAGTTGTGAACCAAAGGACATATTGGACATGTTGTCAAGAAATGGACGACATGAAACCACAATGAAATTACATTCATATATAGTCAGCATCTACATGAGCTTTTTGTGCACTATTCAATGTTAAAACTGCTTGTATTTTGAATTTAATCATTGGTAAGCTGATTTTTTTTTCTCATGGTGACATTTTTATGAAAAATATACTGTAAGAAAAAGCTTTAGAAAGCAGTTTTTTGACTTGCTGGAAAATGTGTTATGTCTCCTTTCACCAGCTGAAGCATTTTCCTGTCTTACCAGGATAATCCTGAACATTTAAAATTGAGCAAGCCCTTCAGGTAATATATATTAGCCGTAAGATTTGGAAAACAGGTGAGATAGTTCAAATACTTTCTAAACATTTTCAACCACTATTGATATATTTCTTTGCATTTTCAAGTTGAGCTTACCTTTTCTATATAAGAACTATATGGTATGGTAATTTGGGAGTTGCAGTAATATTCCTTTACAGTTATTCTATTTATTTATTTATTTATTTATTAAAATATTTCTGTGCCACCCCTTGCCGAAGCCTCGGGGTGGCTCACAACATAGAAAAAATACACAATAAATTGAAACAATAACAATTAAAATACATATATTAGAATAAAATAAGCTGCCCTGGCCAAATAAAATTCAATAATATTAACATTTAAAATGCTGCCTAAATAAAAAGATCTTCGCCTGGTGCCGAAAAACAAATAACGATGGCGCCAGGTGGACCTCTCTGGGGAGTTACATTTGTATACTCTGCTGTTCTTAGTATCGTGAAGAAAAACAATATATTAGTCTGCATCTGGCAACCCATTAAACTCGTTTACGCTAACTTCTGAGGAGATATACAGAAGATTGTAGTGTAAATGAAAGATAAGCAGAAACAATGCATGACATCATGAATAGCATGGTTACTTTTGTTGCTGAAGGCAAACTGATCCATGAGCCTCATAAGGTATTGGAAAAAAATGGTGCTGCAATTAATTTTATAAGCCCTTGTATTAGCACAGACCATAATACTGTGTAGTAATGTGCGTAAGAGGTTTTCTCTTTGTCTTGCCTTTATGAAGCATCTGTCTTGGATCAATAGAAACTGCAAAGGTCAGTGGTTTTGTAATATAAACATTGATACGTGGTTACCTAGTAAATGTTATGTTGTCATGTGCCATTGACTTATGCTGACCCCATGAATGAAAGCCCTCCAAAATGACCTGTCTGCAGCAGCCCGCTCAGCTTTTATAAATTCAAGGCTGTGGCTTCCTTTATGGATTCAATCCATCTCATATTTGGTCTTCCTTTTCTTCTGCCTTCCACTTTCCCTAACATAATTTTATCTTCCTGTGAGTCTTGCTATCTCATTATTTGTCTGAAGTATGACAACCTCAGTTTTGCCATTTTTACTTCCTGGGAAAGCTCTGGCTTGATTTGCTCTATGACCCACTTGTTCATCTTTCTGTCTGCCCAGGATATTTGCAAAGCTCTCCTCCAGCCTCCTGTTTCAAATGCATCAATTTTTTTCCTGCTAGCTTTCTTTAATTTCCAGCTTTCACATCCAAACATTGTGATGGAGAATACAATGGTATCAATTATCTTGGCCTTGATCTTTTTTAGTTCCTTCATTGCTGCCCTTCCAAGTCTCAGTTTTCTTAGAATTTCTTAGAGCTGCAGTCTCCCTTTGAATTGATGACTGAGCTGAAGTATGTAAAATGTTTCACAATTCCAATTTCTTCATTGTTAATAGTAAACTTCTGTAATTCTTTTGTGTTCATGATTTTTAATATCTTAACATTAAAATATTAATATTTTTGCAGTTCCACTTTTGCTTTTATCAGGATTCAAGTCATTGCTGCTTTCTGCTAGTAGTATGGTGTCATCTGCATATATTAAATTATTGAGGTGTCTTCCATCAATCTTCACACCTTTCTCTGATTCTAATCTAGCTTTCCTTGTGATACGTTCTGTGTACAGATCTAGCGGCTGTATAAGTGTTCCATCCGAACTGGGAACTGTGTGAATGCTACCATCTTAGTTCCAAGATGTAAGAGGAACAGGATATAAATGTATTAACAGAAATTAATAGGATAATACTGCTCATGCCCAAGACATTTTACTGGCTGTAACAAGAAAAATGATACTACTTCTCATATTCTACATGCAGAAGCCAACCAGACGGGTGGTTGAACCTTTAACACTATTAACAAAACAGTATCTTCTGCTGCACTTGAGGCCAGCAAGTTATCTTGGAAACACAAAGCAGGCTATATGGCATACACAACTTTATTCTTCAGCACTTGGCTACTGCTTCATGCATCTGCTGCCCTAAGGTAGAGGCTAATTGTAATTGTTGTTTGTTGTTAGTCGCGAGTCATGTCCGACCCACCACGACCCTATAGACAACCTATAGACAACGTTCCTCCAGGCCTTCCTGTCCTCCACCATCCCCCAGAGTCCGCATAAACTCACGCTGACTGCTTCAGTGACTCCATCTAGCCACCTCATTCTCTGCCGTCCCCTTCTTCTTTTGCTGTCAATTGTTCCCAGCATTAGGGTCTTCCCCAGTGAGTCCTTCCTTCTCATTAGGTGGCCAGAGTATTTGAGTTTCTTCTTGAGTATCTGACCTTCTAAAGAGCAGTCAGGGTTGATCTCCTCTAGGACTGACTGGTTTGATCGCCTTGCAGTCCAGGGGACTTGCAGGAGTCTCCTCCAGCACCACAATTCAAAGGCCTCAATTCTTTAGCACTCAGCCTTCCTTATGGTCCAACTTTCACAGCCATACATTGCAACTGGGAAAACTATACCCTTGACTATATGCACTTTTGTCGGCAGGGTGATGTCTCTGCTTTTTAGTATGCTGTCTAGATTTGCCATAGCTTTCCTCCCCAGGAGCAAGCGTCTTTTAATTTCTTGGCTGCAGTCCCCATCTGCGGTGATGAGCCCAGGAAGATAAAATCTGTCACTACCTTTATTTCTTCCCCATCTATTTGCCAGGAAGTGATAGAACCGGAGGCCATGATCTTAGTTTTCTTAATATTGAGTTTCTAGACAACTTTTGTGCTCTCCTCTTTCATCCGCATCAAGAGGCTCTTTAGTTCCTCCTCACTTTCTGCCTTTAGAGTAGTATCATCTGCATATCTGAGGTTGTTGATATTTCTCCCAGCGATCTTAATTCCAACTTGTGATTCATCTAGCCCCGCCTTTCTCATGATGTGCTCTGCATATAAGTTAAATAGGCAGGATGACAGTATACAGCCTTGCCGAACTCTTTTCTGAATTTTGAACCAGTCAGTAGTTCCATGTCCAGTTATCACTGTTGTTTCTTGACCCTCATATAGGTTTCTCAAGAGACAAATAAGATGGTCTGGTACTCCCATCTCTTTAAGAACTTGCCACAATTTGTGGACTCAGGAAGATGGTGGAGGACAGGAAGGCCTAGAGGAATGTTGGCCATGGGGTTGCAATGGGTCGGACACGACTTCATGACTAACAACAACAACACAATCAAAGGCTTTAGCATAGTCAATGAAGCAAAAGTAGATGTTTTTCTGGAACTCCCTAGCTTTCTCCATGATCTAGCATATGGTAGCAATTTGATCTCTAGTTCCTCTGCCTCTTCAAAACCGTGCCTGTACTTCTGGTACTTCTCAGTCCACATACTGCTGCAGCCTAGCTTGTAGGATTTTGAGCATAACTTTACTAGCATGTGAAATGAGTGCAATGGTGCAGTAGTTTGAACATTCTTTGGCATTGCCCTTCTCTGGGATCGGAATGTAAACTGACCTTTTCCAATCCTGTGGCCACTGTTGAGTTTTCCAAATGTGCTGGCATATTGAGTGTAGCACTTTTACTGCATCGTCTTTTAAGATTTTGAATAGCTCAGCTGGAATACGGTCACCTCCACTAGCTTTGTTGTTGCTCAGACTTCCTAAGGCCCATTTGACATCACATTCCAGGATGTCTGGCTCAAGGTCAGTGACTACCCCATCGTGTTTATCAGGGACATTGATCTCTTTCCTGTACAGTTCTTCTGTGTAATCTTGCTACCTCTTCTTATTCTCTTCTGCCTCTGTTATGTCCCTGCCATTTTGGTTGTTTATCATGCCCATCTTTGCATGAAACATTCCCTTCATATCACCAATTTTCTTGAAGAGATCTTTGGTCCTTCCTGTTCTATTGTTTTCTTCTATTTCTTTGCACTGTTCATTTAAGAAGGCATTCTTATCTCTTCTAGCTATTCCCTGGAATTCTGCATTCAGTTGGGTGTATCTTTTGCTTTCTCCCTTGCCTTTCGCTTCCCTTCTTTCCTCAGCTATTTGTAAAGCTTCTTCAGACAGCCATTTTGCTTTCTTGCATTTCTATCTATCTATCTATCTATCTATCTATCTATCTATCTATCTATCTATCTATCTTTTATTTATTTAGCTAGCAGACTTATATGCTGCCCCATTCGCCTAAGCCTCCGGGCGGCTTACAAATAAATATCATTAATACAGTAAAATACAGTTGGAGACATCCTAGCCAAAGTTGTTAAAATCAATAAATAAAATCAACAATGATTTTCTTTGGGATGGTTTTAGTTGCTACCTCTTGTACAATGCTAATTGCAATAGTAGGACTATTCCTGTAGTTAGAATACACAGGTAGCCTGCAGGTCTGTTTCATTGTTCCACCAGGGGGAGCAATTCACCATAACAAACAGCTGCAGGGAGCTTACAATATCTTCAAATCTATAAGCCCTGAATTTCTTTGTTACTGTGTCAGGTGCAATAACAGGCTGAGTTTTTCTTCATGGTTTATATAGGGTGGTAAAAACAATTCATTGCTGATGGAAAGCTTTGCAAATACCCTGAACTGACAGATGAACAAGTGGATCTTGGATCAAATTGAGCCAGAGTTTTCCCTAGAAGCAAAAATGGCAAAATTAAGCTATCATACTTTGTCATGAGAAGGAAAATTCTCTAGAGAAGACAGGAAAAGTCAAAGGCAGAATCAAAAAAGGAAGGATGTCTGGGAAGGAGAGGATGGGAACAGAGTCTCAGGTGCATTTTTCCACAAAGAGAAAATAGAAGCATCTGGAATAGAGACATGTGAGATCCAAGAACAGGGCTAGGGGTTATAACCCCTTCACCACAGTACCTCCTCTCATCCATTAATATTCACAGGTATTTTATAGTCAATATTTAAAAATCAATTCTTAGCATTATAATTAATTCTGACAGAAAAAAGAAAACTACTGCCCCACTCTCCCAAAGCTATGACTAAGAAACATAACAGATCAGAACACATTTGATTTTTCAATTACATGGGTCTTCAGGGCAGATTTTGTTTCTTATTATCTCTGTAGTGCCTTTGAGTCTTTGCACCCCTTTACTTTCTATTTTTAAGTAATTGGCTGCAATTTACTCTCCCTTTTTAATAAAATAAAACACTAGGCAAAACCTGCCCTCCCAAGTGCCCCATAGGTCATATGGCAGACTTTATGCTAGTATGTACATACCAGCAAGATGGGTGGAGATTCACTCATGCCTGCCCCATTATGTTTAATTTCCATTTTGGATTTAGGGGTAAAATACTTCTAGTAGCAACCAGAAACTGGCCTGTGTTACAGACTGCAAGCTTTATTGGTCTGCATGCATATTCCTTGCTTTTTAGGTCATTTAGTGGATAAAAAGTCAGGGCCATGTTTGGAAAAAATAAGGCCTGAAAAAATGAACAAAATGACTGCTTATTGTGCAGTTGGAAGGCCAAGGTCATGGAAAAATCCCATTCGGTGGCTCATTTCATACTCAAGTATCTGGAATGGTATGTGCTAGTATGGCAAGAACCCATGGCATGTGTTCTTGGATTTACAATGTTTGTTTGTTTTCTCTCTTTCTTAATATTTATGTACTGCCCCATTCCCATAGGCTCTGGGCACTTTACCAGAAATTAAACCAGAAATTATTAGTCAGTAAGAATATTGACTAATAAAAGATATTAAATAAAACTGACATCAAAATAATCTGGGAAGACCTGTCAGAAAAGATAAGTTTTTAACTGCTTCTTAAGGTGGGAAATAAGTTGCATATCTCCCAGCAGACCAATCCACAGCTTAGGGGCAACCGCAAAACCAATGTTTACCACTTGGAAGGAGCTTTGTGAGGATTTGGAACATTAGCAATGTGAAAGTTATCTGGGAAATAAATCCACGTGAAAGTATATTTTTTGTGTAACAGTGGCTCTGTTGCTGAGGAAGTGGCATCTACCAAATACAGACACTTTTCAAAGGACACAGCTTTCACCTGCTTGTCCATCTATCGCCATTATAGATTCCTTGCCGAAGTTGCAAATAAGTCTATGGGACCTTTCTTAAGCCATTCTTGAACTAGGATTGTTACTCAGTGAAAGAAGTTTTAAATGGACAATTATATTTAATCAATCTACATGTGTATAAAACAAAAACAAAGGATTTTAAAGCACATTTTGTTTCAGGATGATACCAGTAGGAATTGCAGAAGTATCTAATCAGAAGAGTTGTCCCCTTCTAGGATGACGTGTGTAGGTTTAGTAAGTTATTTGTATATAAGAAATATATATTTTTAAAGCATGAGCGGTCTGATTGAGGGTCTGCTTATGGTAAATCATTGAAAAGATTTGAACCAGCTAACCTAAGGAATGAATATAATTAATGTTCTGGCCCTGTTGTCTATTAAATATTCATTAAACCCTTAAAAGAATGAGCTGAACTGCTACAACGTAGCAAAAATGTTAGTGCCTTCCATGTGATAAATGTTGACTGTTTCTGAACGTAGTCAAAGCTGAGCCTTAACAGGCCTTCCTGATTAACGCATTCCTAGTACAGAAGATCTGCTGCAGGATATTTAGCAGTCGGGACAACGAGTACTTGAAGTCAGTGAGAAAATGGCGTCAACCTTCTTCACGGCCACGCGTTTTTCAGTTCATGCAAGGTGTTGGGAGGCTTTTCTGCACGTGAGCGAACTCCCACCCTTGGGAGACTCAGGCACGGGTTTGAAAAGCCATGCCATCCAAAACAAGAGGAAACGGGGCTTTTACAACAAAAATTTTAAAATGGTACTGTTATTGTGTTTACATAGTTACCATGTTCCAGAAAGGTAGCCAAGTTGCTGCAAAACCAACGAAGGATCTTGTGACACTTTAAAGTTTAACTCATTTATTTTGCCATGAGCTTGTCCACAAAATCTTACGCCATTGTGAACTTGTTTGCCTATAAATTGTCACAGAAACTCTTTTATGTCAATCGATCGTGTTGCCTTAGACGACTAGATTGAAAACGGCAGGCGTCTGCTGACCACGCCGCCTGGTGCGGCTCGGGGCAGAAGTGCCTCAGAAAAAGGGGTTTTCGGTCCTCGCAGAGCTGAAGAGTCGCCTGTGCGCGCCTCTCCCGCTCCAGTTGTCGGAGGGGTGCAGCAGTCACGCCAGGCAATTCAGCCCGCCAGGCGGCCGAGAGCGGTTCTTTGGCCGGGAAAGCCGACAAGGCGGAGGGGAGGGGATGTGTACGCCAGGCGGGACTAGGGGCGGGGCAGCGCTGCCCAACATATAGCCGGCTCCAGCGCATCTTCCTTCGGCGCTGCCCTGGAGGCAGCAACAGGTGTCTGAGTCTAAACATGGTGGTGACTACTCAGCCTAGTCAGGCGTGCGCTGCGGCTCTGGGCGGGCGGCTGAGCCCACCGTGCAAGCGGCGGCGGGCCGAGGACGTGACTCCTGAAGAACGGCCCGAGCCCCCGGGCGGCGTCGAAGCCGACCTGCAGCTTCGCGCGCCCGTCAAGAAAAGTAAGGCTCCCCCGTTGGGCCGGCTCCCCGCCTGGGGCAGCTCCCCGAGCCGCTGCGAGCCCATGCACCCTCTGGAGCGGCAGACCTTCCTCGACTATGGGCAAAGCTGGTACCGCTTCCGAAAGGAGCTGGAGGCCAAGTTCCACCCACTCGATCCGCTGGCCCAACAGCCACAAGTAAGGGGAGGCTAGTAGGGTTGAGATTGAAAAGAAAAGGTGTTGATGCTGCCTCTGCATTTCTGGAATGAAAAAACAGCTAAAAATATTTTTAAAATGAGATACTCAAAGATAAATGTAGACACCTTTTGTTTCTCTGAGAAACTGCGTATTTTAGGTGTTCAACATATTTTAGATTATTGTTTTCTACTCTTTATTTTCCCAAGACTATTCAGACGTGACATTGCATGTAGAGGGGAAGCGGGGTGGTGTTCGCTAGCCTAACCCTTTCGAATTGGCATAGTTCAAGATAAGATGCTGGTGCATACGCTTGTCCAAGGATTATGTCAGACCAATGGAGCCAGTAGATGAAGTGCCACATCCTCTTCTGAATATATTCTACATAATATATATGAAGTGTTCTAAAGTTGTTTTTGTTCACTTTATCTTTTATCATTTATGGAATGCCCTTTAGGAAAATGCCCAACCCTGCCTGTAGATCATCATATGTAACGATTACAGATGAATACACACGTGATAGGGAAAGCTGTATTTGGTCACTGCTTTCCAGTCCATCCTCATAAACCTGTAGATAAGTATGATTGTCCCACAGAATGGTCTATGTAGAGTTTTCATGTCCTTTTCTACAGAATGTTTTCTGTGTAGAAAAATACTGTAATATGGCATTAAGTATGGCATTAATTTAACTGTTCAGGGCATTAAGTCTTAAAGATGGAGCACACTTAGAATATTTGTAGGCATTGTATAAACAAAATAACATAAGCAGTGAGATAAGGATCCCTTTGTTGCTTTAACAGCATCTTCACTGGCACAATTTACTTATGGATTATATTTATATCAGCCTTTGTTCCTTCAAGGAACCTGATCACACACAATGATTGACAAATCAAATAAATTAGAAATACATAAAACTAGGGCTTTTTTTGTCATAGAACACACCGGAACAGTGTTCCGGCACCTTTTTTCCAATGGATTTTACGAAGTGATTTTGAATCGTAGCAGATCAGCAGCAAACATTATTAACATAGTGCCTGCAGGCTGCTTTTGTGTCTGCTATCTGCTGATAGTGAGGGTGCTGCTCAGCTGCTGGGCTTGGGATTGGTGTGTGTGGTCGCGCACTTACTGCCAGTGTGGTGAGTTCCTGCACCTTTTCTTTCTTTCCTTTTTTTTTTTTTTTTTTACAAAAAAGCACTGCATAAAACCACTTGCAGTTTTGTAAAAAGACAGCTTTGAAAAAAATTATTCAAATTAAGGATTCTCCTTACAGGTACACTCTGAAGTGCTGAGTAAATACTCTACTGTACATGGTAGGTGAGATGAGATGAAATCTGAGACAGGTATTGCAAATGCAGAACTGGAGTGGGAGTGCCAAGTCTGTTCCATTTTCTGGTTCATATCTGATCTATCACTGTCATTGTTGCATGCACTGAAATTTTTTCATGCCCTTGTCATTTTGCCCACTGTACTGAATGGCAGAATTAGAGCATAGTTGCCCATTGTTGTTTTGCTTAAGCACTGTAGTTGTTCTACTAGTGGACATTGTTTTCTCATGAACATATATTAACAGTTGCATATCACAAGTTGGTAAAATTACATATATGCTGTTTCTAGTTACCACAAATACTTTATGTAGATTAATCCTAAGGGGCTGCTGCTGAAAATAGGGGATTAGTAGCTTTGTAACCTCTTGATCTAACAGCACTTCAGCATTTTTTCAAATACAAACATTATCACTCTTTATTAGGTTTTTCTACATCCTACTTCTCCAAGGGTGAAGGGAATAGGGAAAAAATGTGTATACTGTCACATGTAATATATATGTTTTTTTCCTTAAGTGTGGATTAAAAATGGGTCAAATAAGTGAATGTGTATTGTCATCTATTTTGTTGTATATTGTTTGGTAGCTTCTGTGCCAAAACAGTGGAGTGCATGGGTTTTCTGGTTCACCCATGATTTAATGGTCATTGAGTGTTGACATTACGACAGTATACTATAAACCATATATTAACAGTGTGATTAAACACCACTGATGCTAAATATTAGCAGTTATTGTTGGTAAATTAGTGGCAATAACAATGTTCAAGAAAACAAGCTTAGCAGCACTGATAGCCCAGCAGCATGATCTACTCTTTGTTGGTGGTGTAGGCATGCCTTTCTGAGCTAATCAGAGTTAGCAGGGTATTTTGGCATAGACTTAAATCTCCCCATCTTTCCTGACAAGATGCTGACAACTGGGAATAAAGGCAGGGCTTCAAAAGAAAATAGCATCTGAACACTCTGAGATGGTGTATAGAGAGATGAACCCCATTACTGATCGCTCCCCCCGCCCCACACCAATTCCTTATTACTAAGCAGAAGACACTGATGAAAGAGGATTAGGTCTCTGTACATTTTCCTGATCATACATTCCCATTCATGATATGCATAGCAGCTAACTTTCCCTTGTAAAGAGATAAATATCTGCATTCAAATATATTAAATTCCTTATTTATAATTATTTTTTGTGCATTTTAATTAATGCAGGTCAACCAATGAGTTATGCATGGTAGAGTCTAAAATCCTGTTAAAAGATGCAAAACTATGTACTTTCTTCAATGAAAATAGAAATACACTTCATTACATACCTCAACATCTCTGTGGATGTCTGAATTCATGTCACTTGATTGTGAAAATCATTGCACATCCAAATAAAATGAACATATTTTTTCAGTTGCAGCTTGAGCTTGGCCACAGTTACCCATGCTCTGATAACCTCTCAGCTGGACTATAGAGATGTGCTCTACATGGAGCTTCCTTTGAAGAAAGTCTGGAAACTTCAGCTGGTTCAGAATAGGGCAGTGTGTTTGTTAACAAGGGCCGGTTCATGTTAACAAAGGCTGGTTCACACCAATTCCTTACTAATTGCATTGGTTACTGGTTGAGGCCTGGGCTTGTTTTGATTAAAAAAAAACCTTAAATGGCTTGAGAGCAGGGTACCTGAAGGAACACCTGCTCCCATATGTTCCTACCTGACCACCAAGAACAGTTGCAGAGGTCCTTCTGAGAACCACCCCTAAAGATGTGGTGGGGGTGGCAAACAGGAGAAGGGCCTTCTCACTGGTTGCACCCCATCTATGAAAAATTCTCCCCAGAAAAATACACCTGGTCCCCTCATTACTCGTTTTCCACCACCAGGCAAATACATTTTTATTCTCCAGACAGTTTAAGAACTGCTTATTTAATTTTTTAATATTTAAAATCATAGGATATGTTAATGATTGTTTTTTCGCTACTGTATCTGAGGGAATTTTATCAACTGTTAGAGTTATCCGTTAGAGTGTATTGTTATTTCATTTTATTGTATGGATTTTTGTTGTATACATTCTATGGTTCTTTGTATTGTTACATATTTGTTCTGGTTTGTCACTGCCCAGAGAGCTCTTGAGGGCTATAGCAGCAGTTTAAAATGTAATAAATAAATAATAGCCTACTTACTTACTTGCACAGCAGTGCTAATCATGAAATAATTCAAGGTGAGCAGTAAATTAAATTGGACAACCACAATTAAAGATTGGACAACCACATGTTGAGGATTACATGAGTGGAGTCAGCTAGAGCCAGGGGGTCAGACTAGATGGCATGGGAGGCTCCTTCTGACTCACTTTGTTTCTATGTTAAATGGCCCAAGTCTTAAAATAATTCCATGCTAATACATTGGTTCTTATTAATCATAATATAGTTTTCTGTAATACTGTAACTGGTTGTCTCTAGGTTTCATTTTTGTCTCTTTGCATTTTAAAGCCTTTTCTTCTTGGATTCCTAGATAACTGCAGAGGCTCGGTGCAAACTGATCAGCTGGCTAATTCCAGTGCATAAGCATTTTGGCTTCTCTTTTGAATCCTTATGTCTGGCAGTAAATACTTTAGACCGCTTTCTCACCACTACACCAGTGGCTGCTGATTGCTTCCAGCTCTTAGGGGTAACCTCGCTCTTCATCTCTTGCAAACAGGTACCAGAAGTATAACTATAAGACAAGATAAATCTTTAAACCATGGTGATTAGGAAAAACCAATACAGTACTAAGGAAGCTTGAATATAAATGGATCATTGGTATTATTTTGTTCAGTATTTCTTACACTGAAACTGTTTATAAAAATTGCTGCCTTTCCCCCCACTCTGAGACATTACCTTAGTCAAAGTCTCCTAACAGATTAATTTTTATATGGAAACTTACTTATATGCAAACATGTTGATTATGTGGCAGGGTGCAGAACAGAATCTTACGGTAGGGATACAGAACCTTTTTGAGCCAATGGGCAAAATTCAATTTCAGAGAAACCCATGGTGTGGGGTGACAAAGGGATATGGATTAAGGCCAATACTTTAAAACATCAGCATATTTTAGCTTCAAGATCTTACTGCCAGTAACAAAGCATTAGGAGAGGCATTTCAACATTTTAGAATGAGGAGTAAATAAATAAGGGACACCTTCCAGTAGATGGTTGAAGGAAAAGAGGTGGGGCTAGGGATCCCAAGGGAGGCTGCTTTGGCCTCTGGCTTAGGGCCTTTCTGGACAATAGAAACAAACAGATTTTCCTTTGGAACTTTACCAATCGGCAACCACTGCTAACAGTATCAGCATGAAATCCCATTCATATATCTGTAGGACGGATAATCCTACTTCAGAGGCTAAACATGCTAGTCTGTATTCTAAAGTTAAATCAAGAAAGTTTGTTGTCTTTTCTTTGCCCTTGTAATCATCTGCCCCTCACAAAGTCCTTCTGGAGGTAAAGGAGGCCCTCCTGAACAAAATGGGATGAAGCATGGCCTGCTGATGAAGGGGAAAACCAAAAAACTCAAAATACAACTGGGCAGCACAATCAGTTAGAAAAGTCCTGATTATAGACTGGATCTTTAGCAAATGTCAAAACCTTCACAGCTGGCCCCTTTTGAATTAGCAGCGGGAGGGCATTCCATAAAGTGGTTGCTGCCACAGAGAAGACCTCCTGCTTGGCAATGGGGAGCACTGGAAAATTTTCACCATACTTTTGTTTCATGAAAAATTTCCTGGTTTGTATATTCACTAAGGGCCAACAACTGTAGGGCTACTTTTTAGAATACAACTGCATAGACATTTTCAGCATCCTGAGTCTTTGTCACTTTATTCCATAGGACCACTTCTTTAGGTAATTTGTCCAGAAATGGGGTATAGCAACCAGGGTTAGTAATACAATATCCAGATCCAGGGAACACATTTCACATTTTCAGTAATGGATACAATAAGATAGCAAGCACCAGTCTATTACACAAGGATGTATTTGCCATTCTCTGGATCTATGCAGTCAGCCCTTCCCAGCTGCACTTGATAAGCTAGAATAGCCAAGGGTTGAGAAAGAGAGTATATTGGCCAAGCTACAAGTGATGTGATTTGTCCACATCTTCAGGCTTCAAGAACAAACAGATCCCCAAAAGGTAGACCAGAAGGTGCATTGGACACTTGCCCAGATACTGTACTAAAATCAGCATTTAAGTTGGCATAAAACTGAACAATTTAACCCTTGATTTCCCTGCAGAATTATCACAACAGACCTCCAAGAGCTCCAACATAGGATTTTGAAATATATATTTAAATTTGTATATACTGCCCCATTTCTATAGGCTCCCATTGACAACAAATCCTAAACCACCCAAAAAAATTCTGCTCAACAGAGGATGCAATGCAGAGAGCAAAGTAAGCACAGCAGCTGTGGTTTTGTACTCATAGATGTATCCACTAGCCACTTAAATTGAAATTAGAATCGTTTTATCTTTGAGAATATAGCTATCAGTATTAATACTTTTGAACTATTCCTTGAAATATTCCCAAATGTTATTCCATGCTTACAGTGTTGTTTCCTGGTGTGTCTTTCAGGTGGAAGTGCATCCGCCTAAAGTGAAACAGCTCCTGGCCCTTTGCTGTGACACTTTTTCTTGCCAGCAACTCTGCAACCTGGAGTGCATCATTCTGAACAAGCTCCAGTTCAACCTAGCAGCCCCCACCATTAACTTTTTCTTGGAACACTTCACTCATACAAGGATGGAGGCTTGCGAAGCTGATACCTGGGAGGCCAACAACGCCAAAGTTCTGGCAAAAGGTGTAGCTGAACTTAGCCTGGCTGACTATGCCTTTAACAAATATATGCCTTCTTTGCTGGCTGTTTGTTGTTTGGGGCTGGCTGACCAAATGTTGCAGCACCAGAAACCACTGGACCTGAACATAAGTGACTATCCAGAGGGAGTTTTGCAGGATTGCCTGAACAAACTACATTTACTTGTGTCTTTGAATGAGGACTCTTTGCCTCTGGTACTACCCCCTGAGATTTCAGATCAATGTCTGCACTTTAAAATGAGTTAACCAAGCATAAATGATTTGGAGCACTGTGTGTAGCCATACATTGGAAGTTTATATCACCCATTTTCAGTGCATTACAGAAGGCTCAATAATAGTTGCAATACCTCTAAAATAACAGTATTTACTTTTTACTTTTTATTCAATAGTGCCCAACAGGTTTTATCTATATTTATTAGTAGTGGAAGCTGTGAGATTGGTTTAGAATGCAATTGATTAAGCAATGGCTTCTTTAATCTTTTAAACATTTCAAATTAAGTTTTGCACAGTAGACTTGTATTGCACTGACATTATTTCAATAACATATTGAAGTTGTAAACATTGTATATTATGCCTATACTTATTTATTGAGATGATAGTTTAATGCTAAGCCATAGGAAGGACAACAGTAATATAAATGCATTTATCCAATAAAACTTCTATCAGTAATTATCTCTAATGGCAAGTTGTAAGCTGCTCTGTATTGTGTTCCACAATGCTGTGTACCATGTGTCCAGTGACGCTTACTGCCCGGTAAGTATGGTCAGAATTTAAACCCTATGGTCTAACTATAAATTATGGTCGCACATGAGTTGCAGTGTTGAAATGGTGAGTGAGTGATTTCATGTAGAGTAACAGCAGGGATGGAAGAGAATGTTGAATTTCTTCCCTCTTACATTCTGTTCTCTATCTGATTTTCTTTCTGTCAAACACATTTTAAAACTAGCTGAGAAGCAGCTATCAGAGAGGGATTTCATGGGGTAGAAAAGTCCAAGCTGCCTCCTACCTACCACTTCCACCATCCACCCACTCACTACTTACTGCACGTTGGTGCCACCTGTGGCCTGTCTGGCACTGTTACGTGGAGTTCAACCTTTATACATTCGCACTTTCTTCATCCTCCATTTGCCTGACACAAATTAGACTTGAACCAAAAATGCATATGGATCCTGTAAAATGTTTCAGTAGATTGCTTATCTACTTGGGGAGAGCTGTAGACAGCCTGGAATGGGAGCTGTGTATGTATGTTTCACAACTCAGTGAAGTGGGGGTAGGGAACTTTCAAATGGGGAAAAACCTCTGTTTTTCTCCCCTCCACCAAAGACCTGGTACTGTACAGAATAGATCAAATCCCAGATGATGTGAAGATCCTCTGTTCAATGCCCTAGAAAGACTGCCGGTCAAAAGAGATACTATTTATTTATTTAGACAACTTGCATGCCACCCCCTTCGCAAAAGCCTCGGGGCGGATTCCAATCATAAATAAATATCATCATACAAATACATAAAATAGTGGAGACATCCTGGCAAAGTTTTTTAAAATCAATAAATAACCTCAATAATTAAAATAACGTTTAAATTAAAAGGTCTTCGCCTGGCGCCGAAAAGCAAATAACGACGGGTTTGATAGATGAATAGTCTGATCTGACATAATGTTTCTATGTTCTTAAAGTGTTTGTGTTTTATAGTGCTAGAAGGTTCAGGTTTGGGACTCCTGGCTTGGAACTTAAGCACTTTATAGTAATGAACAGACTTGGCTTTGCAGTGGTTTGAATAGTCATTAGTTTGTTACAATGAAATTTTCAAGTAAGCTTAGACAGCTGACAGAGTAGTACACTCCTGGGCTTAACATGCCTGCCATATTTTGTATTCTAGGTTTCAGGATGGTCAGCCTAACATTTGTTCTAGGTCAACTGCTTGAAAGCATTTTTAAAGATAGAATCAGTAGGCATAGTAAGGAACAAGCCTTGCTGAAAAAAATCCAAAAGGGAAAGTCTAGTCACACCAACCTATTGAAATTCTTTGAGAATGTCAGTGAGCATGTGGCAATCTAGTAGACATTGTCCAGTTGGACTTCCAAAAGGTTTTTTACAAAGTCTCTCACTAAAGGCTCCTGAGCAAACTAAGCAGTCAGGGAATAAAAGGTGTGGGGAGGAGGAGGTCCTCTTATGGATCACTAACTGATTAAAAAACAGAAGACGGAGGGTAGGAATTAACAGCAACTTTTCTCAATAGAGAGAGGTAACCAGTGAAGTCCTGCAGGATTGTTTATTAGGACCAGTGCTTTTCAACCTATTCATACATTATCTGGAATTAGGAGTAAATAGTGAAGTGGCTAAGTTTGCTGATGATACCAGAGTATAGAACATGGAATAATCAATTCAAGTTGCAACAACCCAAACCCAGGCTAGATATCATTGTCAGAGCAATACAACAGTGGAACTAGTTGTCTAGAGAGGTTGTGGGCTTTCACACACTAGAGACATTCAAAAAGAAGTTGGACAGCCATCTGAGTGGGATGGTGTAAATTGGTGTCCTGTAACAGCACGTGTTGCACTCAATGGCCTTCATGGCCCCTTTCAACTCTACTATGCAACTATTTAGAATAGTTAAAACCATAAGGGATTGTGAGGGTCTCTAAAGTGGGAGAATCAAAATGGCAAATGCATTTCAATAAAAGTAAGTGTAAAGTAATGCATATTGGAGCAAAAAATCCAAATTCAAGTATATGCTGATCAGATCTGAGCTAGCAGTGGCTGAGCAAGAAAGGGGATCTTGGGGCAGTGGTGGACAGCTCGATGCAAGAGCTGGCCCCGTGTGCAACTGCTGCAAAAATGTGAGCCGCCCCGAGGCTGTGTAGCAATGGGGATGGCATATAAAAAACTTTACATAAATAAAAACAGCAAACTTCATGCTAGGCTTAATTAGGAATGGAATAGAAAATAAACCTGCCAAGATCTTACTCCCCTTATATACATTCTTAGTACAACTGCACTTGTGTTCATTTCTGGTCACCTTACCTGAAAAAGGACCTTAAGTTGGGAAAACAACAGAGAAAGGCAATGAATATGATCAGGGGGCTGCAGCACTTCACCCATGTGGAATGGCTACAACAATTGGGACTGTTCAGCTGAGAAAAACTGTGAGTAACAGGAGACATGCTAGAAGTGGTTAAAATAATTCCAAGTGTGAAGAAAATGTAGAGGGAAACATCTCCTTCCCTCCCCATAACACTGAAACCAGAGGTCATCCCATGAAGCCGATCGGTGGAATATTCAGGACAGACCAAAAAATGTATTTTCACACAACATCTAGTTGAACTATGGAATTTGCTGCCACAGGAAGTGGGGATGGCCGCCAATCTGGATGGCTTTAAAAGGGAATTGGATTTATTCATGGAGGAGGGGTCTATTGGTGGCTATTAGCCTTGCTGGCTGTGTGCTACCTCCTCTATGGCATGCCAACATACATGTTGGTGAGCAGCTTGGACAGGTGGCGGTCTTGCACCCATCCTGCTGGAACCTGTGAGCACCATGAGTGCACACTGCTGGACTAGATGGACCGTGGATCAGACCCAACATGGTTCGTGCGCTTGCATTCATATGTTTCACAGCTTTTGGTGTGTTGGGGAAATACAGATTCCTAGTAGAAAAAGGTTGCTTATATGTGCCTTTGTGTTATAAAATCACACCTGCAACATCTCTGTGCCTTTTTCTCAGAAAACACCTGAATTCCAAGACAGGCTTCTGTTTAGTGTTGTTTTCAAGCTGTTCCTTTAAGGGCTACTACCTTTGGCTGGAAAAGCCTTTGTGGAATGGGGCTCCCCAGGCTGTTCTTGTGCAGAGAATATTCTTTGCCAAACAAAACTGATAAGGGCAGCCAGACAAGTTTCCCTAGTAGTATTGTAGTCATCCTCATTTGCCCACAATCATCTCCAAGACCCACAATAATCCCTGTGCTCCTCTGCAGAGCTTGCACATTCTTTCTCACCTGTTCCCCTTACTTTGTCACCACCTAATCAGCTGCTATGTCATGTGACTCAGAATGTATAAAACACTCTGTGTATGTTCTAAAAGCTTGGTGGTGGTGCAGACCACTAACTGGTAGCATGCTGTTGTAAGTAACTGCAGGGGGCCTGAGTGATCTCACCAATACAAATGCTGGGGTTCAAGGCGATTCAATCTGCCCTGCAGGTCCTGGTATTCATTCTCGCCATTAGTAAAGAGGCTCTGGCAGGTTCTTTGGTGCAGAGAAGCAGATGTATGTCATCTTATTATTATAGGTGCGTGTGGTGGGGAGAAATGGGCAGTGCAGTTCCTGGACAGTGGCCTGCATGGTGCAAGATGGGGAGGGTTTTTTTTTTTTACCTCACAGCAAGATCTATGAAGCCAAATGCTAGAGGAAAGTTCCCTACCCTGGCTCCCAGCAGGATTGGAGCCCAAATTCTTCCTACTCTTGTCTTCCACCTAATATGCAAATATAAGCTTTAAGAGTTGAGAGGATTCTCTTGGCTCAACTAGGCCCCATTCCTGAAACTGCAAAAGATAGGTCACCAGAAAGGAATTCAATGGTAAAGTCACCAACACACTCTTATGCTTTGGCCCTGATGTATTTGCACTAAAGTGCAACCACAACAGCCACAGCAAGGTCCATGGCCAGAGCTCACTTTGCATTTCTTCCACACATTTGTTAAAATCTCGTATCACAAAAGACTTCCACTTAAGACAAAAGACACTGGCCACCTGCTATTTGGTGTAGTTTTTCTGTATAACAGATGCATGAGAGCAGGTTCTCTTTGTGTCTGGATGGCCTACACTCCCTTTTTTGATACCCATTTCAGCATACACTGCCACACCCCAACGGATTTGTTTGCAATATTTCTCACCACAATGTACAATGCTTTGTAAAAATGTACGTGACAGACAGCTTGTCAAGCAAACTTCTGCATGATTTTCTGCTGAGGATGCTTACATTTTAAATTCTCTACGGCTTAGAGATTAGTTGTGTGTTCCATTGTAAGCTTCCAACCTGCTGCTTAAAGCAAATTTGTACACCTATTATGCAGAGATTGTTCATAGAATGCTCCCTGTAAAACCCCTCTGAAAATGTAACTTCTTATGTCACAAATTTGGCAGCACACCTGGAATCTGTGTTTGGCTTCTTAATGGCAAGGTGTTCTACATATACACTTAGCAACACTATATAATTATTTCAGATATAGGGGAGCTGCCATTACAATTAGTTAAGGGGGATAAGCTCAAAGGAACCTTAGTTCACATGGCTCCTCACATTGCTTATCTCGAAAAATATAAACAAAAACTTTTAAAAGATGTAGATGTAAGGTGCAGTTTTGCCTTAGGAGCATCATACAATTTAACTAGAAGCCCTTCCAGCCTATGTAAGATCTGTCCACTATCCATGTTCTGTCGCTTAGACACTTTGGACATGTACAGGGGTATCTTTCATTGTTCTCCAGACCAGTGTCTACATACTGTGAGTTGGATTTAGCAGAAGGAAACTGCCAGTGTAGGGCTAAAGAATCTCTTTCAACAAGGGAACCAATTTCCATTTAAGTTCTTGGGGCTGGATTCCAGTGGTGAGTGGGGACAAACATACAAAACTGCCAGCATATTTTAGCCTATTTACTGCCATTAACTAAGCATCAAGAGAGCCATTTTGACCTATTAGGACACAGACTTATGTATGGTAGAGCTGTAAAACTTTTATCTTTAAACATGCACAAGATTGCACCCGTAGAATGGGGAAAAACTGCATAAAAGCCAGGAAACACCCACATTGGTGGTAGGGGAAAGGGGTGTAACCATCCAGAGGTTAGACTGGGGCGCCCTGAGGTTTGGCACTGCTCCACTAAGCAGAATAGATTTCCTCTCTGCAGACCCCAATGCCCTCCGGAGTGTTGGGGATTACTGGCAACTAGCAAGATTCAGCTAAATTGCAAATTCTGTACCAAGATTTGGCCCTGCTGCTCTTAAAACATCAGAGTTTCCTAAGCTATTGGAAATGCTTATTGAGGTTAGTCAATTATATTGATCAATTAATGTTTAAAAGTATTAATTACTGGAAAATAAATATGATATTCATCTTAACTATGAACGGAATACAATGGATCATCCTTATATCTGAATAGTGAATCTCAGAATACATGTCATCAGGCAAAATCTCTTGTTCTATGTCTCTTGGAGGCTGCAATGTATCTTTAATAGTTTGTCTAAATTACTGGAGATGTAACCAAGTAAGTGCTTCTTTTCACCATTTGTGTCCTGCTTTGGGTGAAGGAGTCTCTGAGTGAAGGGGCTATCCAAAAAGCAGAGTGACAAAATGCGCATATGCTTAAGCACAAAGGTTTCAGTTCTGCTGGAATCAAGGTTAGGGCAGTAGTCGAAACAGTAGGCAAAGCTCAAAACATAGGCATTACACTGTTCAGCACGGTAAAGCAGGAATCTAAGTCAGGAGCACAGCGCATCAATCACAGGGTAAGGTTCAGGAGACAAGACAAAAGCCACTGGAGCTAAAAGAACAGGATTATTACCAGTGCCAGTTCTGCAGACATTGAAGGCTTTTAATCACTGGAGCCTGCTGAGCCCTACCCAAAACTCAGTAGCAGTACATGACTGTGCCATGGTTCCATTCCACTGGATGAATTTCAACTTTTGTGGCATAATGATGTGGACAGAGCGCTTGCATTGGCCCCACCTATTACCTGCTCGCTTAATGCTTGCCCTTCTTGGTTGGTTGAAAAATCTATAGAGGAGGTTTGAGTCTGGATCCAGGAGGCTGTTAATGCCTCTCAGAGAGGGAGTGGTGTCTTCTGCTTTTAAAAAAACTGCAGTCATTGCACCACTCCTTAAGAAACCTACTCTGGACCCAGCAGATGTGAACAACTTCTGACCAAATGCCAAAATTCCCTTTTAGGGCAAGGTGATCTAGTGGGTTCTGGCCAGGCAGCTCCTGGTTCTCCTGGACGTAACTTACTATCTAGAACCATTTCAAGTGGGCTTTATGCCTGGGTTTGAATGGAAACTGCCTTGGTTGCCCTGTGGGTTGACCTTTGCTAGGAAAGAGACGGGGGAGCACAACCCTGTTGATTCTCCTGAACCTCTCAGTGGCTTTCAATACCATCAACCATAGTATCCTTCTGGAAAAGCTGGCCTGATTGGGAGTTGGGAACACCAATTTGTGGTGATTCCACTCCTATCTGGCTATGTCTCCAGATGGTGGTGCTGAGGGTCTATTGCCTTGCACCATGACCTTTGTGCCATGGAGTCCTGCAGAGGTCTGTTGTGTCCCCCACACTTTTCAACATCTACAGAGAGATCATCCAGCAGTTTGGGGTGAAGAGTGGTCAGTACTCTACCTCTCATTTTCATCATCTCCAAGAGAGGCAGTGACTGTTCTAAACCTGTGCCTGAGCTCGATAAGTAACCCAGCCATATATTAACAATATTCATACTTCCATGTTCCTGGAATATGTGGTTCTTGCTCCCCAATAATTCTATCTAGCTAGCTGTGGTAATCTTCAAAGTAGTGGAGATACATGTTGTGGTGCTACTGCAGAGAGATGTATGTAAACATGACATTGGTTCCTATGATGCAACAACTGAGTTTCAGCACAACCAGGTAAAAAATATTTAAGATATGTCTACATCATCTACATAAGGAAATGAGAATCCACCAACCTAAGGAATAGCTTGTTCACATGACTTGATAACGGTAGTATCAAGTAGGGATTTGATATGTGGATTATTCATTGCAGATTGACATTTCTGACTGAATTTTCACATAAAATAAACCTCATTGATGATGCTTTTAAATATAATTTCAGTATACTAATTTCACATAGTCTTCTGTTTGACATCGGAGAGATTGTATGGTGGAAATTGTAAGGTGTTGCGGTGGCTTCCCTGACTATACCATTCAGATCAGAAATGGTAAATACCAGTTTCAAATGCTTCCCACCTTAAACCTAAACTAAAAACTGTCCTGCAAGTAGAAAACTAGCACATCAAAGAAAGTGGTTTTTGCATAGTTCTTTGCTGGTTTTCTCTTTTCAGGAAGTTGTCATTTTCAATATAAGGGAACATTTTAAAAAATTCCCTTCCTGCAGTTGGAAACAGTGCAGCCTCATCTACCCATCAGCATTCCTGAACTGCAACCCATTGAGCATGCAATGGGGTAGGCGTGTGTCTTGCTAAGCAATCTAGGAATGAAAAATCAAGAAATTAGTTTTACACTGCATTCATATCTGAATTTTTTCCCCTGTTCTGAGAATCCCAGGGTGATTTTTGTAGTCCTCCTTCACTCATGTTCATCCTCAAAAGGACAAGACGGTTAGCGCCACAAGTGAAAATGGACGCAAGGAGAAGGAGTAAAGAAAGGCATTCTCAAAGGCATCCGCACATTTCTCGTGCTGGGCAGACCCAGGCACAAACAGAGCTCTGATTTGCTTTTTTCGGATCCTGAAGACTTAAGCCAAAGCTCAGTTCTCGCTCCTCTCCGCACGTCGGTTGGCCGCGGCGCCAATGTGCAGCGAAAGGGCGCAATTTGGTGTGTGGGCTCCGAGGCAGCAACGGCGGCTGCATCTAATCCCGGGGTGGGAGGAGGACAGAGAGAGGAGGGGTCGGGGCTGGGCTCCCTTGTTGCCAGGCTGGATGGTGCCAAGAAGGCGAAGGCGCCACCTCTGGCGCTCAATCGGCAGCCGGCCGGCAGGCCCGCCTCCCCTCGCTCCTCACTCTTTCTTCCCCAGAGAAGCTGCCCTGCTCCTCGCCCAGCGTGGGCAGAGCAAGCCCAGCCAACTGATAGCTGCATCCCCGGCGGCGGCGGCAGCGAGAGGCGAGCGAAGGAAAGCGCAATGCAAAGCCGCGGCGGCAGGCAAGCGTGCGGCAGCCTGTGCCCCAACAGAGTGCAAGACTTGGCCGGGCGGCTAGGCAAAAAACCGGGCAAAGCCGAGAAAAAGGTGCGTGGGTGCAAGCCGAGGCTGCAAAGCTAGAGAAACGAGCCGCACCGTCAGAAGTGGCAGCCGCCCTGGCGGTTTGCGGAAATCTTTCGCGCTCTCCTCCTCCGGCGGGAGACAGCGGCGCCCAGCGGTTAGCCCCAGGCACCTTTGAGACCAGAAAAGAGGGCATCCCCTAAGTAACCGCTAGAAGAGGGGCGCTGGTAAGAAGGGACGAAGTGTCTTTTGAGCATGTACGGAGTTCCTTACCGGCTGAATGACTACCAGCAGCCTACCCCAGCAAGAACATTGTTTTCAAGGAAACCTGAGCCCCTGCATCTTTCGTTGCAGACATTGTGTGAGCGTGAGAGAGCGAGAGCGAGAGCGAGAGAGAGAGAGAGTGTGTGTGTGTGTATGTGTGTGAAGAATGATAAATCCTGGCCATAAAGATGACCTTACGCCTACGATCCTAAGCATGGTTTCCTACGGAGTAAGCAAGCTTCACGAAGCAAAGAACAATGTAGCTCGAACTCTTATGTTTACAGAGTTCAGTGGGCTTACTCCAAGTAAACAGGAGGCGCAGCAGTGCAGCCTTAGGGTCCTAACGTTTTTGTTTTGCAATTGTTCACTGGCAGGTGCTACGGACGATCCATCCCAGAAGCAACCCAATAGTCATTTATAACGATCCATCTCCGGAATCTGTAGATGTGGGTGAGTTCACGTTGAAACCTGCCATTTACCAGTTGTAGGGTATCAACCTCTAAAAAACGAAGACCCAAGTCCCTCACATTGACTTTCCTCACATGGTAATCATCCTTTTATTAAGATAATCCTCCTGGCCTTCCCCAACATGGAGCCCTCCGGATGCCTCAGAGTAAAATACCCTTCTTCCACAAGCATTGAGGATTCAGGTGTTCTTAGTCAACACACCTGGAGGGTGTAATCTTGGAGAAAGCTGAAAGATCTCTTCCCCATTAAGATTACTTCTTCAGGACACATATACACTCACCTACAACATACTAACTGGGGCATGCTGGGAGTTGTAGGCCTTTCTGTCTGTATAGGCTGGCTGGGGCATGCTGGGAGTTGTAGGCCTTTTTTCCTGTCTAAGCCTGCATAAGATTGCTCTTTTAAGTGATTAAAATTACTCTGAAATAGTCAACTTAGAATGGAACAACTTTGTCTGAATCATTTATTACCACAACAATGTCTTAGTTTTCTGCTGTCAAGGAAAAACTTCTCTTTCCTGGCATCTTTCCTGTCCAGATTCCAACCTTCCCAAATAGGCTTCATCTTGCACTTCCATTGAGTGACCTGTTACTTTTTCCTTATAGCCTTTCCTACCATCGATTGGCAGGATTTAGCTGACTGTACCTCAGTCTTTCAACAGGAAGTTTCTAGAGTTACTGCAGCCCAGCAGGTAATTGACTACCATCATCTACATGGCACATTGTCTTGGCTTGGGGCCAAGAGAGACATGCTGTTATTCATGCAATTATGCTTGAATTAGTACGATTATTATTGGAAATAACAGATGCAGACACCATTTGGATTAGGGCAAAATGGGCTTTAACTTTTGCTATGCCACAGTCCTAGTTTGGATGCTATTTCCTCTCCATTCCATCCCATTGCCCTTGCAATTTCTATTGGAAGGGAAATTAACTCACCAAACTCTCACACGGCTTGCATCTACACAAACAAAGGCAAATTCTCAAATTTAGGAATTTAGCTGTTTTATTTAGGAGATAGTATTGATGTGTTTAGTAGGAGCAAGTTCTCTGAAAAAAAAAAAAAAAGCAGTCTTCAACTTCCTGTGAACAGAATTGGCATCTTTGCTACTGTGCTGATGCTATGGTGAATGCAGAGTAAAATTCTCAAACTGTGTTCTGATCTGAATTGGAAAGTGGAATTGATTTGAAGTGAATGAACTGAGGCACACACAGTGGAGCTTAGAATTTCCAAGAACAGTTTCTAAAAATGGGAGCTGAAGCCAATCATTGTTTTGCACTGGAGTAGTATATAAATACTAGAAATAAACTGGAAAGTAGTGCAGAGGCAGTGTGGTGTAGCAGGTGGTCAGGGACTGGGGAGACTCAGGTTCATGTCTCTGTTCAGCCATTGCAGCTTGCTGGGGGGCCTTGGGCCAGTCTCCAACTCTCAGCTTAGCCTACCTCACAGGGTGGTTATGAGGTGGGGAGAATCATGCCTGCTTTCTTGAACTCCATGGAATAAAGGCAGGATACCAAAGTAATAGTACACAAGTAATACATACAATGAGCAGAATTAAACTGGACAGACCAACCCAAAGAAATATGAATATAACCTTTTCTGGAATGAAAGAGTATGTAGATGAGATCACCTTATAGGGCTGCAATCCTATACGTAACCTATGGGGAATAAGCTCCATTAAATAAAGTTGGGTTTACTTCTGAGTAAATGCACACAAGATTGTGTCCTTGTGTGGTTGGAAATTGTGCTGCCCAATCCTATCTCTGAGAGGTTTATTAAACTGAAGTGAGGCATATAGATATGTTAATAATGTTTTCTTAGAATTAAATCAAGCTGAACTCATTGGGTCTTGCTCCCGGAAAAGTATACACAGGCTGATGCCTTCCTGAAGGCATAAATGGGATTTACTGCTTGCTTAGGCTGGTAACTACATGGATCCTAGATTCTATCTAGAAAGAAATTGGTGCTTGCATCTTCCCACTGTGCATTCCTGATCATTCGAAATATATTCCAGGAGCGGCAGAAGCCATTCCTTTACCCTAACACATGCAGTTCATAAACTAGTGCAATTCGTTGTGTGTCTACTCAGAAGTCAGTCCCATACTCTCATATTGCTGTTCTGAGAGCAGTAACGAACCTGTTATGAAATGCATTTTAGCCAGTGTTAGTCCTACTTAAAAAGACCCATTCAAGTGACTTGGACTCAAGTTAGTGATGAATAATTTGTCCTGTTCCTTTCAAAGGGCCTAGTCTATGCAGACCTAACACTGAATCCAAGGCAGTATTCCCCAACCTCACAAATGTGTTGGACTACAACTTCCATCATCCTCAGACCAGGTGGTGTGCTGGCTAGGGAAGATGGGAGCCTTAGTCCAGTACATCCAGAGAATGCCTGGCTGAAGAACCCTGCCTTAAGTAGGATTTTCAACAAACAAATCCACCGGTGCTTCACAGGTTTGAAGCCCCTTCTGAGCAGGGCCATCTGAACAGCATTATGGGCCCCGGGCAAAGCAGTGTACTGGGGCCCCTACGACAACTACAACTACTGTTAATTTTGGAAGTTTTCCCATTTTCCAAAGGTTAACATACACAGATTAGTATGGGGCCCGCGGGCAAGTGCCCATCAGACCCTGCTTCGGAGTAAAGTTCCCATCACACTGCCTTTGTTACCAGCTGCTGCGTCTCATCCTGGTAGTTCTTGCTCGTTTGACGGACAGAAAGCAAGCGGCTGGTGAGCAAACACCTCTTCGCCACCACTACCACCTGGGCCATAGCAATCGGCTGGTGAACAAGCATGAAGGAGCAACTCTGAAAGGCCGCAGTCCGTGGGCCCGGCTGGAGCGTGCGCTCCCCACAAGGGTCCAGGAGAGGGGGCTCGCCCGCCCAAGCGCCCTGCGGTGCGGCAGAGGGGCGTGGCCAGCAGCGCGGTCCCTTTCCAGCCACCGCCTCGGCTTTGTATTTCAACTGGACTGTGAGGCTGACCAGCTCGCAGGGCTATGATTGGCCCGTGGGGCCAGCCAATGTGCTCTCGTTCAGTGCTGTTAAGGGAAGGCGCAGCGGGTTCGAGTGTGTGTTGTGCGTTGCCTTTGTGGGGCCGCGGGGACCGGCGCAGTGGGTTTCCTTTGCCCACTCCTCTCCTTTCAGTCGTAATTGCTCTTTAAGTCAGCCCTTAGCTGCCACCGGCACTACTGGACAGAGAAGCGCTTCCTTGTTTCTCTTCGCTATGGCAGTGCAAGCCCTCTACCATTATCTAGCTTGGCCGATGGATTTTCAGGTGGGCGTTTGAATGTGGATAATGAGCGCGCGGAAGAAAAAAATGATAGAACATGAGAACCGGAAAGCTTTCTTTTAATCCCCACATTTCATTTGTTTGTTTCAGAGCCCCTGCTTGCAAGTTGAGCCTGATTTTGATTTCCAGGAGTTTCGTGATGCCGTGGATAACTTCATATCCGGCAAGTTTAGTTAAAATTCCTATTGGAGAAAAATGACTCCCGTTGAATGACTAGAACGGACTGTCAACAGTATGGGATCAAAACTGTACAGAAATCAGTTGCGGGTAGCCCATTCCTATACATGCTGACTCCGATGTAAGGGCCATTGCATTCAATATACCTTACTCATAAGTAAGTATGTGTAGGAGTGAAGACTTAATTGCAACTGCATATATTACAGTACTGTGAAGATGGAAGCATGCTGTATGCTTAGAGAACATCCAGGCACCAGATAACCTCTTAGAGGCATCCTTTCTAGTCTGACTGGGGTGGTAATGCCTCTTCTAAGAGGACACCTGCCAACTACACAAATATATGTTTAAAAGACAGTTAAAAACAAGCACATGTTTTGTACTCAGTTAATGGGAGTTTCTAATAGAATAAATGTCTTTTAATCAATTGATCAACTAAATGTTTCTGTTCTATATTTTCCATGCATGCCTTTTGATTATTGATCAGAGTAAGGGTCAGTTTAGGTACAATTGAGGCATCCCTTTCTGTATGTTCCTCTGCAGGGAAACTGATGGGTTCATGGAGGTAATTCATTAGGAAAATGGTGTGGGGAGAAGAGGTTTCTAACTTCTACCTCCAAGTGCTGTAGTCCCAATCAGAAGTGCACCTCTCTCCCACTCCTGTGATTGGTATTTAACTTCAGGTACAGATCTCCAGTATTGGCATCCAGCTTAGCCTGTAAAGTTGTATTCCATTTAAAGTTCTAAGTCATTTTATCCACGCTTAACTTGGAGTAGCTTCCAGTGAATACAAGAGATTTACATTCTAAGTGCATATTCAATGGCACTGTTAAACAGAGGTACAAATTTCACCCATTTTATTAGGCCTTAAGGTGTGCAACTAGCTGAAACACAGAAGTTCCATAATCAGGATCTTGCACAATTTTGTTCCAAGTCCAAAGGGGACAAAGGTGATGCGATTGGGACTAAAATTCAGTGTGTATAAGGAACTCTTTCTCCATGTACTGTTCTCCTTATCTGTAATCCATCCACCAGTTGCTTTTATTCCATAGTGGAACAGTGGTGGGGGACAAATTTCAATGGCCAACATGGGAGTGTGAGTGGGTAGATGAGGAAAGAGGAAAGAATGGAAATAATTAAAATTCTCTTCCTTGATGTTGCAGGGAGCCATGAAGGTTCCTATGCAAATAAACCACAAATATGTATAACTGGGTTCAAGATCTATTGACCTTAGCCACCCATGAAAAGGTATATTCACTTAAGTTACTTAACAGAAAATCCTTTCTAGTTAACATGGGCAATTGTTCTCAAATGATATGCAGAATAATGCAGTACACTGCTAAACCAGAGCAGGCCTGCATTGAGAAGTTCATGGCACTACACCTTTTTATTTTACTTTTAAAAATTTCTGTATAACCAGTTGTCTAATTTTGTTTAATGTTTTACTTATATATATGGAAGCTTTTAAACTGTTAATAAAAACAAAAAATCAGTGGACTCTAATTTCAGATCTCTTCACCTCAAGTTTGATCCTCAGCCTAGATTTAAATGTTATAATTCATTATGTACAGTTTTTGGCACAATCATAAATGGACATCATGTCAGTTGTGTAATTTTGAGTCTTACTGGTCTCCCTAGATCCATCTTCTTTGATGCCTCCTCTGCTGGATTCTGCTGATTTTTCCTTCCCTGTGGATGATGGAAGACCATTCAGCCCTTGTCTTCACCAGCCCACTCAGGCTGATCCTGTCTCTCAGATGACTGTAGAAAATATCTCTTCCACTGAGCAATACTGGAAAGACTTGGCTGATCATAACCAAAAAGCACTGGGGGATGCACTTGTGGAGAACAATCAGGTACATGAACCAAATGAATGTGCAAAACCAGTTACATTCCATCCAACCTGTGTTGCTACTTAGCAGCAAGAGACATGCCACTAAAGACATAGGTCACTAAAGACATAGGCTTGATGACGGTCTTTGAAGTAATAGTTAGAATAAATACAAGTGCTCTTGAAGTGAATTGCAGGTCAGAGACTTAGGTTCTGCTGAAGTTAACAGGTTTTACATGTTTAAACCAATGTGCAAATCAGAGTGGGGAACCTGTGTGCCAAAACACCAGGAGAGCCACAACTACAATCATCATAGGCAATGCTGGTTAGAACTGATCGAGGTCAATATTGGGATGGTGACAGTTTGCCCACCCCGGTGTGATTTGTCAAAAGGGTCCATTCACACAATTCATCAAAAGGGCCATTAAGAAAACAACATGTGCTTTCTTTCTGACCTTTAAAAAAATATGTGTATGAATGATACTTGGCAGCATGTGCTGAGATAGTTGGCCATGTGCATGTAATCATTCCAGTTTTTTCTCTAGTGTTCAGGTCTGTACAATCCAGTTAAACATACCTACAGTTGTATTTCCTTAGGAATCCTCATGGCTCTCTGGAAGCTCAAAGAACAGGATTTTAATTCTTCCCCTTATGATCTACCAGACTGAACACAGCATACTATTAGAGGTTTATTTAGGCTAACCAGGTGCATAATAAACCTCTTGATACCTGCCTGCAGCTGAATTACCAGATATTTGGTAGTTCTAACAACATAGCTGGTGGCTCTACTTAGTTTAGGGTGCCTGGAAATTAGTATGGCTGACTGGGGAGTGCTTGGAGGTTTTCTGTTATTACAGGTATAGGATGGCACCCTTGGACTTATTCCCAAGCAATTTTCTCCACTTGGGTTGCAAACTGATGTTGTTTATCTCCCAACAGCTCCATGTGACATTGACCCAAAAGCAAGAAGAGATTGCTTCCCTGAAGGAAAGAAATATCCAGCTGAAGGAACTAGCCAGCCAAGCAAAGCAGCTTGCCTCTGTGCTGGATGTAAGTGCTAAGTGGACTCTCCCAGCAGTTCTCTTCTGCATCATCTTGCATCTGGTAGTTGCAAGCACCAATCTGGAAGCTCACATGATGAAATCACATGGTGATAATGGAATTCACTCTTCACTTGCCTAGAGACATTTGCTTGCATGGGGCTCTGAATGGGGGTTTGAACAGTATCTCTGCCCAATGTTTGCATAAGTGTCTTGCTCTGATCATAGAATCTCCTAGAAATCAGTAAAAAGTGAAGGTGGCTACTTTGTCCATAAGAGGAAGAAAAAAAAATCAAAATTCATGTTAGTGGGCTTAATAAACAGGACATAACACTGTATTAGTCTTTGAGATCTCCACATCTCTTTGGGAAAGATGATGGAGAATGTGGAGACCTCAAAAACTTGCACATTTTTGTGAACTTTAAGGTTGACCTTACCCAGAAAACCATGCTTAATCATGGTAGGGTAATGCTATTTTGTTCAGGTGTAGGAAGGCTTTCCTAGAGGAGATCAACCCTGACTGCTCTTTAGAAGGCCAGATACTGAAGATGAAACTCAAATACTTTGGCCACCTAATGAGAAGGAAGGACTCACTGGAGAAGAGCCTAATGCTGAGAACAACTGAGTGCAAAAGAAGAAGGGGACGGCAGAGAATGAGGTGGTTAGATAGAGTCACTGAAGCATTTGGTGTGAGCTTGAGTGGACTCCGGGGGATGGTGGAGGACAGGAAGGCCTGGAGGAATGTTGTCCATGGGGTCGCGATGGGTCGGACATGGCTTCGTGACTAACACCAACAACAAGGAAGGCTTTTAGTAGCTCATTCATAGGGGGTGCTGTTGCTTCAGAAAAGAGGCCCACTGTTCATCATGCTTTCTCCAGTTTTGCATATACAAACTAGACACAGAGTTAATGACTTGCAGTGCTTGTGATATTTCTTGGCAGAAGCTGATGCTGCCACAGTGCAAAGACAGCACCGAATTCTCCCTCGCCAGTGGTCCCAGCAAGAGGAACCTCAAGCAGGTGTCTGTTGCCGAGCAAGAGGATGATGTGGAAATGAATGAAATCTTACGGGAAATATCAGAGAAATGCAATGCAGCCTTGCAGTCCATTGATGACAACAGAAGCCCAAAGCGCCCTCGTGGAGAGAGTGAAGCAGTCCACATGTATGGTGCTTTCCATGGGTTGCAGACATGCAGCAGCCACAGCTCTCTGGACTTAAGTGGCAGTGAACTTGAGGAAGGGCTGTCTTTCAGGACGTCCATCAAAGAGCATAGTAACATCCGGACACTGGCCTTCCCTCAAGGCAATGCGTTTACTGTCAGGACAGGCAGTGGAGGCTATAAGTTTAGATGGGTCCCAAACTGATGAAAAGGGATGCAAATCAGCTAACTACACTTGCCTCACTTTCCAGTGACTTCTTGCCAAAGTTACAGTCCTTTTCATCTGACAGTTGCCTCTGCTAAGTCATTTTATGTTGACACTTGGCTGATGTAAACTTGAGTTCCTAATATTTAGCTATATGGAAAACAAGGGCAGCCATATTGGCTTTAAGAAAATGTAAAAATTCATATAGTGTAATAATGTTTAGTAGGACAGCTCAAAGATCATCCCTAAATGCACATTTTTTTTTACTAATCTTTGAGTTGACTAAACAAAAAGTATGTGTGTTTCTATTTTTAAAAATTTAAATCTTAAGGGCAGGGAAGTCCCCTTTTTCTGTCCTAACCTACTCCAAAGAAAAGTTGTAAGAATGTTTTACTTCTGTTTTGCCTGTTTTGGGCCTGAATACTGAAATTGCTAAGTAAATAATCATATGAAAATTCTTGTTAAGGTGATACACTGATAAGTCTTTCCCACAACTTCATTTTTGTGGTCTGATCTGTGGTCCCAAATCTGAAGTGGAGGCTGTGACCTCTTCTTTCTACTTTTGCAGCATAATTACTAATCCTTGTTTTATAGCATTTGGTCATTTCCTCATTGCCACCACCACTTGGTAACCACACAATTAATTGGGAATACGCTATTCCTTTTAACTGTTCTGAAGCACTAAACACAAGTTTTCCTCTGACCCATCCACTTTTTCCTGCCAATCTGCTTTTTTGTCAGTGTGCCCAGAAAAAGTGAAGCACAATGCTAGGGTGGCCAGGTGTCCTCTTTTATAGAGGACTATGCTTTAGTGAATCCACTTTCCTTGAAGGGCTGTTCTGTCCAATGTCAGTGTAAAGATCAGAAATCCTAGGTGTCTTATCCATCAAAAGTCAGCACCAGGCAGCAGGCTGAACGAGCAGGAACACACATACCTGGTCTTCCACACTGTGATGGGATGTATTTCTGTTTAAATGATGGTAATTCTCTCTAAATGTGAATATATACATATAAGTAGCATTTGCAAATGTTACGCTAATTCCTGCCCTCCTTTGTTCTTTTTTATGATGATGCATCTTTGGGTGGAATGGGGTTTGATCTGCCACTTTCGGATGTATTGTCTCAGTCATAGTCTTTTGGTCATCTGGCCACAGTCTTCTCCCCTGTGGTTGAGATGAACTGTATTTTTATCTAAATTATAAAACTTTTAAATTAGCACATGTAAATATTGTGCAAATCACTGTCCTTCTTTGTCATTTTTAAACATTTCTTAGTTCCTGATGCCTGCTGTTTTCATATCTCTAGAAAGCCTCTAGACTAAAGGCATTTCTGGACAAGTGAAATAGTCTAGTAGCTGAAGCACAACCTTTCGTTTGTAGCATATGCTGCATATACCACACTTACACTGTCCCTATATCAACTATCATAGTTCTGAGGTTCCCCAGGCATTGGGGTTACCTACTTCAGCACCAAAGTCCACACCTAAGAGTGCCAGAGAATGGAGTTTACTTCTGTGTAGAAGTGTATAAGATTAGAGGACTGTAGCCTAAAATGTGATAGTAAAATTGTATAAGGCAGCAAGCAATGCAATAGAGTGGCTTTTGTGAATTGGGATAGTGTTGGTGGGCTTTTCTTTCTTCCAGCTTATAAGTAGGTATGCATCCATGGTGGGGTTGTAATTTTTGCAGGTGCACTTACAAAACTGTAGGGCACCATTTTGGTCTTTCTGTGGCTTATTTTATTTTTAAAACATTCTTCTGGGAAGTCAGGAAGCTGCCAAAGTAAGAGCAATTTTTGTGATCCTCATTTTGGCTGCTCCCCCAGGATCCCACATGGCATCTTGGAGGGGTGTCCCATGGCTGCCCCTGTATTTTTTTTTTACTGTGATTATGTGTACAAATAATTGCACTCATATGTATTTAATTGATCATATATGTTTAACCATGCTTATGCAAAGAGAGAAGCTGGGGTTAAAGGGGGTGAAGCCCCCTTTTTAAGCAACAGCACAGGAGCGGCATGTGAAGTGCAGGGAAAAGAAGCTACCATGACTTCTTTCCTCCATGTATGTGTGGTTTGTTGGATTTTCATAATAGAGCCGTGCAGCAAGCATGGTTGTTTGCTTGTTTGTTGCTGATGGTAGAATGAAGACAATGAAAATGTTACTGTAAAGGAATCTGAAATACTGAAGATCAATACACTTCCAGTGATCTTACTATGGTTTGGTATTTAAAAAAACCTCTAAGTATTGAAAGCACTTTAAAATAGTAAAGGGCTCATGATAGCAAGCTGAAAAGTGTGGCTTGTTCTCCCATCCCACTGGAATAGTTTTGATCAAAAGCTGCCTCCCCTTTAAGCAGACCTCTGTTTTTAAATTTTATATGCTACTTTTCCTTCTGTGCAAAATGCTGTATAATGGTATGGATTTAAAAAGCAGATGGTAGCACAAAGGGGTGAGCCTTGGAGTCCACTAAAGGGAAAAGAAAGCTTCGCTATTTTTGCTGCTCTGACCAATGGGAACCACAGAATTTTCCTTTCAGGCGCCTTCTTCCTTCCCCCCTTCCCACTGCCACTTGTCTTTTTTCAAGGTTTCTGTTGAAGAGAGGACAGTCAGCTGCCCTATGTAGTATTTCCTAGTTCTGTAGGTTTTGAGGGAAGCAAGAATGCAGCAGACCTAGCGCTCACAGAAATGTGCCACTATTAATAGCAGGGATCTGATATTAGCTGCTACCCCATCAGAACTCCCTGTTCCCTACAAGCTTAGGTGCTATCCTCACAGTAGCTGTCAGGAAAATGAAGGTCATCAGCACCCATGTATTATAGCTTGTATATAGCCTGAAGTGCCTGATTCTGCCTAATCTTGGAAGCTAAGCAGGGTCAGCCTGGATGAAATCTGGATGGGTGACTTAAATGATGTGAACTGCCCAGAGAGCTGTAATGTGGTGGTGGTCGTGGTGATGATGATGATGATGTTATGGCCTATCCCACGGGGGGGGGGGGGTGCCTCAGCACTTGAGTGTCCTGATGCATAACTTGTATTATAGGCAAGATACTACAGCTAGAATATGGAGAAACAGAATGGCTTCCCAGGGGCAAAGGTGTCAGGCAAGAATATATTTTATCTTCCTATCTGTTCAATCTGTATGCAGAGCATATCATTAGGAAAGTTGGATCAGAACTGGAAGAAGAAGGAAGATTGGTGGAAGACTCATCCATTATTTAGCCAGGACAATGTGGAAGGCTTTCATTCATGGGATTGCCATATGTCAAAGACAACAGCAAATAACAGCATCATTATCCTTGCTGTAATGCAAAGAATTTCCCGCTAGCTTAGCAAAAGATTTTCTGCTACAGACCCAAACTTCTAGAATTGGTTTATGGATGCAGCTGCAGCTTGGACTATTCTTGGGAGATATGGCTTTGGAGACTGTCATAATGAGCACCTGCACGTTATAATTTACCATTGTACCAATTAAGGAGAGTGTGACAGAACTTCCCAGCTTGCCTGTTCTAATGCCAAGATGCTGCCAGAGTTAACACTGAGATCCTTGAGTAACCAATGCACAAAACTTAGCAGCTTGAACTGGATCATGGAGAAAGCTATGGAAAGGACCAGAGGGGAGGAAGTGGAGCCACTATTAGAGTCTATAACAAGCAACAACATTGGCATACATTATGATGATGAAGATGATGATGACGATGAGCATTGCTTTATAAATGTATACATGTAGGATAGAGTCAGTATTACTGATAGATAAGAATTGGAAGCAGTATATCTCTAGCTAACCAATGCCCATGGATGACTGCCTGTTACCCTCCCTAAGGCATGTGGCTGTTAGAAGATGGAGAGCTGGATCAGATGGACAAGTATTTTCTGTTTTGGATGTTAGATTGTTGGGGCGTATTGGGTGCTTCTACCTCTGCCCTTGGTCGATGTTCTATAAATACTAATTTTCAGATACTGTAAAACTGTCCTCTGTATATTTGATACTTAATTTCTCATTTATAAAATGGACATTTAAAAAAAGTTAAAACTCTGAAAATCTTATAAATACAAAGGCTGACAAATGATAAAAATATTTCAAACAAATTCATTAAGATCAGACTGTAGGATGATTTGTGGTTGTACTCTACAAAAACTTCCCTTCAATGGCATTTGGTCTTGGTGAATGTGAGGCTCAGGACCTGCATTGGGCTCTGAAGTTGACAGTTGAATCCTACAGATGTTTATTTGGCACTGAGTCTACCCTGTTGTATATGGTTTACTCCTGACTAAGCATACGTAGGATTGCAACCTAGGAGTGCCTAGTATATTATGTAGCAATCTTGTTTATTGCAGCTCCATTGGTGTTATACCAGATATTTCCTGCAGAATACATGAAGAACAAATGAATGATCATAAACAGGAAGTGAGTACTTGCTGCAGTGTGTCCAGTGCATGTCAAGTTGCAGAAATGGAATTATTTTTATTATAAGACAACCTGCTACAATCGATACTCTATGTGACTTGAGTACAGTAGTCCGCATGGTGCCATCATGATTGGAGTAACTGTTAGCTCCGACTTTTTTCCTTGATCTAATTGCAAGTAATGGTTATTAGGCTTCCCTTTTTGTATTTCCTTAGATGTTTTTAAAGGAAGGAACAAAGCACGTCCCACCAGCTTTGGAGAAAAGATAAACCATTTCCAGAAGACCTTATGTGATGGCAGAAGCCCTTTTGATCTGTTCTAATCTCTGTTTTACTCCTTATTTGCTGCTGATCTTTTGCACTGTATGTTTCTTAAGAGACAGCTGATGCTGGGAGGGTCCAGATGTGTAGGAACTGTTGCAACACTGTAGGTGGTACCAGAAATGGTAATCGGCTCCCCCTTGCACTAACCACCTGTTCAAACTCTCTTAGCTAATGCCTTCTTATTTTCAATATTTACTTCACGCTCTTCAAAAAAATCTTCGGGGAAATCAGGATTGTAATTGCCGTCAAGTTTATTCACACAGCTGAATCTGTTTAAGGAAATGCTCAGCATTAATCCTAGAGGGCATAATGGTCCTGAGCCATGAGCTCTCCAAATTGAAAAATATGTGGTAGCCTTCCTGCCTGGTCTCTGTGCCCACACTGCCGTGCCTTAGATACTCACCTTCTCAACTTTCATCCCCAGCTCTAGAAGTTTGCAGAGCTGGCCCTCTCATTACCTAAACTGAGGCACCACACTGCAAGGAGCACTGGATTAGGCCTGCCTCTGCCACTGTCTTCTCTCAAGGGGTACTTGTGCACCGTGCTTGTACCAATGTGTGGAGTTGCAGGCATTGCTGATCACTTCTGGGGGAGGAAGGAGGAATCAGGTGCAGCGAGAAGCCATGCCCACCCCTCTTTCTGCTTTGGATGCCCCACAGCAGAGTTGGCTTAGCAGGGCCTTCACCCAAGAGGGAGAGAAGGAGGCAAAGGAGCTGCAGTACAGCAGAGCCCTTCTTCTGCTGCTCTTTTCTTAGAGGCCAGCTGCAAGTACTAGGAAGGTGTCCCAAGGGTCTTAAAGGCCTTGGTTTCCCATTTCCTGGTTTTACGGAGTTTGAGCCAACATGAATTAATATTAATGCTGATCTTAAACCAGGAGATGTGTTCTTAAAAATCATGGAATTTTTCAGGGTTTTAGAGCACCAACAAACTAAAGCACAAAACAAACAAATCACTGTACAGATTAATAGATAGAATAGAATAGATAATAGAAAGCCCTGGGCAGGATCCCAGTATAGCTTTTCTTTGTCTTCCCTTAAAATTACCGCACAACTTAGTTGACAGATTGCAGTTGCTCCTTCCTCATTCTCAGAAGGATGACAGGAGAACCACACTGGACATGCCTGGCATTATGCAATGTATCAGGATTCTAATATGCCACAGAGAGTTTCCACTGTCAGAGGAAGCCCCCATCTGCAAACAAGAGGACAATGAGAACAGTGACTGGAGATGGTGCAGTCATTCCTGCTCCACAGAGTGCTTAGACATAAGCAGAACACTGACTAAAGCTGCATTCTTACAAGTATCTTAATGAATGCCCTCAGAGTTCAATGTAATGTGTGAGACATGATCTGAGACACCAGAAAAGAACAGCAAACATTTGGGGCTGTTCACATGAAAATAATCCATTGTGGGTTATTTAACTTGTAGTGATGCTGCAGTGTGTGCTGTTGCAGTTTTGAATATATAACCCCAACTTGGTGATGGACATGTTGTATGTGGGTTATATGAGGGTTACACAATATCATGAATTATACTAGAGTTGTTTAACCCTCATAAAATTCATGCTTGCAGGGTTCACATGACATAACTCACAAACAGGTGTTAGCTACACAACATGGCACGTGTGGGGCACTACCATTTGTTTGTGTGGCTTAGTGTGTTGTCCTTCAGTCTTCAGAGAGTCAGCCCATAGGCCCCAGTCCTCATGTTTTCTTTACCTACCACATGGAGAAGAAGATCAGGAAATGGGGCTGTAGTACTGCATTTTGGTTTTCAGGAACATGGCATGCGGTACTGAGCCTTCTAATTTCCCCACCTGTGCATTCCCCCATTCCCCAAAGATAAAGCTACATGTTACTTATAGGAGTTTCCCCTTTTTAGTCAGAAGTAAATAAAAATGAACACACGCAACATAACTTTGCCAGCAGTTTCCATCACAGGTTTTAATAGTGCAGAAAAACTTTCATAATTTTTGAACTATTGGTTAGAATTCCACCAAACTAGTGAAAGGTGGAATCTTTTCATAATGTATGATAACTAAAGGTACATTCTTCAGCCCCTTTAATATATAATATGTATACCTACATACAGGATACTACATAGGGATTTCTTGCTATGTTAACATGGGATAAATGCAAAGCACAAAAGGACCATCAAAGTGACTAACAGTAATATTAGTTTTAAGTCCTGAAATACTTTGCTGTCTTCTGCAATGATTAAGTAGAACAGCACTGAAACTTCTTCACATAATGCACACGTACAATCCCTTTTAAGTTAGAAATAGATCATACAGCAGGTGGGTTCTTGAAACCAGGACCAGCAACAGAGTATTTATTTTACATTAAATATTTGCTAATAGGTAGACCTTTTGCTTCAGCAGTGGACCTGAAGTTCTTCGAAAATGCAGCATTTGACATCATCTCATTCTGGGGTTCTGGGCCTAAGCCAAAGTAAACCCTGGCTGCAGGAATGGCAGAGGTGAGGAAGGAGGTATTTATATTTTTAAAAATCATTTAACTCTTCTGTCCTGGGCAGAGTAACTGCATGAATATTTGAGCCTGCCACTTGGTCTGTTCCATTAATTTCAAGTATCTACTAAGATCTCTTCCAGGGGAATAAGCAGGATGTTAAAATGCTTCATTTTGACTGGATAGTTGGCTCTACTCTTGCCTGCACTGTACTGTGTGCTGTTCATCTTCCCAACAGAGGAATCCCCAATATTTATCTCAAATTAATGATGGGAGATAAGTTAGGACTCTGCACTATACTTCTTCCCAAGACTTCAGCTGGTGCAAGTCGGAGAGGTCTCTGCAGAAATGGTTCAAGCCTCTGAGATCTGCAGGGAGAGCTTCTGTTGGCTAGAAGATTTCTATTCCTTTTCAACTGAATTGCTCCAATTCAGCTGCTATTGCTTCTTCTTTTCTGAAGACTTTCAACACAGATTTTTCACAGCACATATAACTACACTTTTAGCTAAAGATGCAGCTATCCGTAGGGATCCACAGGGAAGGTATATGCTGCAGCACTCGGGAACACAGTACACAGGCGGCACTTGGTCCCATGCAGCTTTTCAGGAATTAAATCCAGACTTAAGCTCGATCAAGTGTGCTGGTAGAAGTTAACTTCTCTGCTCCTATCATCTCATGGCAGCCCCTCCAGTACCCTGAAAACCACACAGAGAAAATCAGGAGATCTGCTCAGTGGATTGAACTGGAGAGCAGGATCTCAAAATAGCAGGTGGTGGGACTTCCCTGGTAGCAGAACCTTTCTCACAGAAGAAGACAAGAGTGTACTATTGTAAGCTGCTCTGAGTGCAATTTTTGGTAGAAAGTTGGAGTACAAATCAAATAAAATGTCAAAGGGGGTGCATCCATTTTTTTAATCAACTGCAATTTGGAAAAATGCAGTCTATGGAAAACACAATTTGTCTGGGGAGACTGAAACAACAGGAGAACTATGTGGGGAGTGAAAGGGAAACACTTCGTAACCCTTCTCCTTCTGGCAGCTTCCCCACTAAAATCTACCTCAGCCAGGTTGCTTCTTGTACAGGGGAAAGTTAAGGCCACAGACTAATTTGTATTAGAGTGACTTGGTGCAGTGCCTTGCTAATTGTAAAGTTATGTGCTGTTCTGATCACCCATGGTTATATAAACCATAATCCTTTGTGGTAATTGTAGGTTTAGCTCACCAATAGAAAGTATTTTGTCATAAATAAATACTGTTTTCAGTTTATTGAACAACATACAGCTGTTTAAATAAAGAATAATAAAAAGTGGGTTACAGCCCTAAAATAGAGATTCAGCCAAGATTAACTTGTTTACCATACCTGAAACTTACCTGCAGTGGTTTGTCACACTGTTTTTAGACAGTAGTTACCACATAAGCCCAGAAAGTTTATGTATGCATTTCACTTCATTTTCAACAATGGCTGCACACTTAATCAAAGCATCAAAGTTTAAATTGCAACCTCTGGTATGCATGGTTACGAAACAAAAAGTGAGATTCATTTCATTTTTCTATTTACTTTCCTTCCTGGACGTAAAAGAAAAACTTATAAACATACAAAGGGATAATAGAATTGGATCTTATTAGCAGAACTAGGCTTCATTTTTGAATACCATCAGGAAACTGGTATTCCTTATGCTCATAGACAAATTGTACAGAACAGTGGATTCTCAAAAGATTTCACCTTGTATATGAGATTGGGGAGAAAGGAAACATTTTAGATATGTTACATACTCTAAAACAGCTCTTTGTCTAAGGCAAAAGTAGACAACCCAGAGCCTGGCAGATATATTGGACTACAGCTCCCATCAGCAACAGCCAGCATGGCCAATGGTCATGGTTATGGGATCTGTAGTCCAAAATACCTGGAGGGCACTGAGTTGCCTATCCTTGGGTTAAAGAATATCTCTTTTTGCTAATTATATTCATTTCATCCCTCTACTTGCCTAAGAATTATTTATATTCCCAAAGCTGTTCTTTTGGATGATCGCTGTATCACTTCTACTTTAGGACCCAGTTCAGTTTACCTGTGGCACTATTTTTTCAGTTTGATGGAATTAGAATTAAAATTCTACCACAATTTCCCCCATTAAAAGACCAGCAATGCCAATCTTCATAGGAAAGATCTCACTATATTTACTTACAAATAAACTCTGATCAGCCAATGCTTGCTTCTTCCTGTAACTGTCCCTTGCCTCCTTTTAAAAAGTATCTAGTGTTTTCATTATGATTTATCATGACATAACCCCAATCAGTCTTTTCCTGTTTACTTATAATAAGCATAGCTCTCTATCATTCTGATAAATCAGGAATGAATAAGCATGCAGGTGTATACTACATATTTGCTCCTGCTGGGTTCTTCCTGCCACTGGGAGTGGCTAAAAAAACTAGGAATTCTCCTTCCATGGCCTGTTTAACTTTCCATCTGAACAGGGATCCCTACCTTGTTGCTCAGCTAACAGGCTGGAGTCAGAAGCCAAGAACAAGTCAAAAATTCATTTTGGATGGAAAGTTAAACTAATCATAAATAGGCTTCATGGCTTGTTTTACACCTCATGCTGGCAGAGGTCAGCAAGTGGGAACAATTGGGCAACACAGATCAGAATGCTTGCTTATTCCTGATAACTTTTTATTTTGTATGAACCAGCCTCTGTGTATGCATACTGTTTTCTTCTTTGCACTCAAAGTAGGTTTTATTTTACTTTATGTAATTTCTATCCAGTTCTATCACTTCCAGGCAAATAGATGGGGAAGAAATTGAGGTAGTGACAGATTTTATTTTCCTGGGCTCCAAGATCACTGCAGACAGGGACTGCAGCCATGAAATTAAAAGACGCTTGCTCCTGGGGAGGAAAGCTATAGCAAATCTAGACAGCATACTAAAAAGCAGAGAGATCACCCTGCTGACAAAAGTGCATAGTCAAGGCTATGGTTTTCCCAGTTGCAATGTATGGCTGTGAAAGCTGGACCATAAGGAACGCTGAGCGCCGAAGAATTGAGGCCTTTAAATTGTGGTGCTGGAGAAGACTCCGGAGAGTCCCTTGGACTGCAAAGTGATCAAACCAGTCAGTCCTAGAGGAGATGGAGTCAGTGAAGCAGTTGGCATGAGCTTAAGTGGACTCCGGGGGATGGTGGAGGACAGGAAAGCCTGGAGGAATGTTGTAAATGGGGTTGCAATGGGTCAGACACGACTTCGTGACTAACAACAAATTTCTATAGTGCCTGTTCCCAGGTAAGTATAGGATTGAATGTAAAGAGGTGAGATTGGCACAACTCTGGATTTATTCACCTCCTTCCCTCCCCACACTTGATTTTCTAGCTAGCACCTTCCTCTGCTGACCTACTGTATTCTGCAGTTTATGGGAGTTCAGCAAAATTGGTTGCTCTTCACATAGCGGAACTGCAATTTTTGCCTTACTTTGCCACAGAATTTGTTTCATCCTCCATGTTTGCTGGTACAAGCCGTGTGTGTGTGTGTGTGTGTGAGAGAGAGAGAGAGAGAGAGAGAGAGAGAGAGAGAGAGAGAGAGAGAGATCAAGATCAAGTTGGAAATTCAGTTCACACTTTCCTGGTATTATGTGTAGGCCTGCAGAGTTAGGATGTGATTCTTAGATCTTTCTCCTCATTCACACAAACATAGTAAGGAAAGAAGAAAAATTCAGTACTGACCTCTTGAAACACATCAGATAAACTTTGAGCTCCGTATGTATCCTTCCTGAAGATAAAATTTTATGAACAAATATTCTCAAAATCTTCTCTATGGTAACACCTTTCTGTTGATCTTCTGATGACAAAGATACTTTGTCTTTGTTATATATCTTTCCTGAACTCTCCGATAGATTAGAATCCTACTGTTTGAGGCACATTTTAGAAATAAATTAAGGCCTTGTTCCTGCCACAATTAAAATGGGAAAGCGTTAGGTGTAACTAAGTTTTTAAACAAATAAAATAAATTAGTGCTTTAACTTATTTAATTATATTTCAACCCGCCCATCAGCCTAAAGGCTCCCTTTGACAGGACTTCCCCAAATCCTGTTTCTTCAGTTAAAATTATAATAGTATGTTAATAAGTGAGTCTAACGATATGTAAAAGTGAGTAAAACTCCAGCTCCTGGTATTAACCATTCCTAGATCGGTGATACGGATTAAGAAGTCACACTGTTGCATAGAGTTTCGTTAACATTCTGTGATCACCTGGGGTCAAGCATGCTGATTATGAAACATTTAATACGTTGTGCACTACTAATGGGGAAATCAAACAAACCAGTGGAACATGTACAACTTGGAAATCCCCTTGGCTCTTGGGTCATTGTCTACATTCCATACAATTCTCACAAATTACGGCAAAAATTAATTATATGAAACTATCTTCTCAGACCTGGTTGCCTTTGTACCTGTCGTCACTCTGAAGCAAACAGGCAATTGCTCCAACTTTTATGAAACCTTACAGCCAACCCCAAATCATTTATTCTTGTAGTTCATGAGTATGTGTGAACACAGTCACGCCTGATGGCTTTTGAGACAAGACGGTATGACGGGATTTGGGGGCAGAGCTCCAGCTAGCTGATTTCAAACACTGGACTAAATGGTTCCGCGTATCGCCCTCTTTCAATGGCCATGTTTTGTTACCTCACTTGTGATGCACAGTGACTTCTTTCTCTCTCTTGTCTACCCCTTTCTATTCCCATTCCGTACCTTTCAGCTGCTGCTACATTCCTGTTGTGTTAACAAAACCAACCCAACTCTAGACTGTCATCCTTGATAAAAGATGAAATACCCTAAGCACGTGTAGTTTCACATTTGAAAGTTCCTTGTACCTTAGCACCATAAGATGGGGTTTGCTTCTGCTGCTCTGCTGCTCACATATTTTCTTGGGAATAAGCACTGTTTTTGTAGTAGAAACGGATAATATATTTTTCTAGTAAAAGTAAGAAAAAGAGCAACTGTAATCAAGTAAATGCCCAGCCAACTGTCCTCTCACTCTATCAATTTAAATAAAAGAGAGAATGTTTTTTGTGGTAATTTTCATGGGCCTTAGCAAGACTATTCCAGCCCAGGTGCTGGACTTGGGAGGACCTGGACATGTGCTAATGGCTGTGGGATTGCCCGGGAAGTCTTTGCTTGAATCCCACCTCAGCCATAAAGTGGCTGACTTTACATTGCCCCCACTTTTCCTGTGTCCTTCCCCCCCGCCTCCCATTGTCATTTGCCATATCGGAATAACAACTACCAAATGATGGGGTCATTATAATTATTTTTGGGATGATATTTATAAAAGTACTTTGGAAAAGCACTATAGAAATCCTGTGTGCTATTATTATGTTAAGCTGGCTATGGTGTAGCAATTCTCTGCTTCTTATGAAAAAGTATATAGAGAAAATAATTGATGTGTGATTTTTTCAGTTGATGGACTCCAGGAAACTTGTTTATCAGCAGATGATATAGAATTATCATCTTATTTTTCTATAACAATAAAGGGGTATTGTTCTCATGGGAGATGCAGTGATGGGTAGTCTATTGATGCAAACTGTTGAACTCTTGCATGTCACCCAAGGCTAAAGTTAGAGGAGCATTTGCCCAGAAAATAGGTAGCAAGCTTACACATCAGTATATATGCACACAACACTGGTTGCTCTTGTTAAAACGTAGGAGTGTATTTGCTTTATGTGAAAGCTAAATAAATGTGAAGTTGACTTAAATCTTTCCCTGTAACAGACCCCTCACCATCCCGTGCACTTGATTTTTGTCTAACACTCAGCCTTTGTCTAAATGCCCGGTGCCTCAAGTCACTTAACATGGAGTATTTACCCTTATAGTCTGGCATCAGTTGTATCTTTCAGTGCTCCTGAATGCAAATATGTTCTGCTTTATGGCAAGGAATCAATGTGTTGCCTCTTTTGCTATTTATTACAACACCTGCAAATTCTTATCATTTGTTCTCTGATGTGTTATTTTAGTAGTCATGTCAAGCTCCATATTGCAGCGATGACGATTTTAAAAAAGGACAGAGATGTGGCCGAATGACCTTTCAAATTCTGCACTGATGTTATGCTGTCTAGGAGGCTGCAGGAAATTGCAGAAGCCGACTATGTTGGTGCAGGGTTGGGAATGCTTTCACCATGGCACATATGGCTGAACTTCTCTTTGGATACATGGATTGATCACATAACCAGTTCATGTGCCACATGGAAAAAGCTGTATCCTACTCCTAAACAGATAAATGGCAAATATGCTATTGGATTTTGCAGACTGAGGTCACCATTTTCTTTTTGCTAATACGAGTTGATCCAATTAAAAAAGAATGGGGGGGGGGGGGGGGACCCTCTCATAAGTGTGGTTGACCCATGTTGGTTTTATCTGTTTGTTTGTTTATTTGATTTTTTATATTCCAGCCTTTACAATGTCTTAGGGCAGCAATAACATAAATAAATAAAACACAGCATCACAATAATATATAAAACCAATATAAAAAACAATACTAACTTTTTAAAATGCTGGGAAAATCAAAAGGTTTTGGCCTGGCACTGAAATGAAAAAAAGGTCAGCGCCAGGCACACCTCTCTGCGGAGCCCATTCTATAGCTGGGGCACCACCGCAGAGAAGGCCCTTCTCCAGGTAGCCACTCTTCTGATCTCCTTCAAAGAGGGCTCCCGAAGAAGGACCTCTGCTCCAGATCTTATTGGCCAGGCAGGTATATATGGAAGGAGGTGCTCCTTGAAATATCCAGGCCCTAAGCCATTTAGAGCTTTATACATCATCACTAGCACCTTAAATTGGGCCCAGACTTCAATTGGAAGCCAATGCAGATGGTACAAGACCGGAGTTATATGTGTATATCTGCTGATCCCTGCTAGCCACTTGGCTACTCTGTTCTGAACCAATTGAAGTATTTGAACCGTCTTAAAGGGCAGGCCCATGTAGAGCATGTTATAGTAGTCCAATCGTGAAGTTACCAGAGCATGGGTCACCGTTGCAAGTCTCTGCTCATCCAAGTAAGGGCGTAGTTGATGGATCAGCCAAAGCTGAAGTAAAGTGCTCCTCGCCACAGAAGTCACCTGGAACTCCCAGGATAACTCTGGGTCGAGGAGCACTCCCAGACTATGCACCCTGTCCCTAAGAGGAGTGCAACTCCATCCAGAACAGGGCAAGGATCACTAACCTGGAGATTTGACCCACCCACCAACAGGACCTCCATCTTGTCTGGATTAAGCCTCAGTTTATTGGCCCTCATACAGCCCATCACTCCAGCCAGACACCAGTTAAGGAAAGCCACTACTTCACCTGGATCAGATGTAAAAGAGAGGTAGAGCTGGTGCGATAAGCATAGTTATGACTCCTCAGCCCAAACCCCTGAATAACTTCTTCCAGTAGTTTCATGTAGATGTTAAACAGCATAGGGGATAAAATGGAACCCTGAGGAACCAGCCTATCCAGCAGGATACTATGGTTAATGGTATTGAAAGCCACTGAGAGGTCCAGAAGAACCAACAGGGATGAACTCCCCCTGCCCCTCTCCCTGCACAGATCATCAAACAGGGAGACCAAGGCAGTTTCAGTCCCATAGCCAGGTCTGAATCCAGACTGAAATGGGTCCAGATTATCAGTTTCCTCCAAGAAAGTTTGGAGTTGCCCGGCCACCACCTGCTCAAGCACCTTGCCCAAGAATGGGATGTTAGCCACTGGTTTATAATTTAAGGCAATCTCTGGGTCCAGGTTTGCCCTCTTCAGGATGGGTCTGATCACCACCTCCTTCAAGGGTACAGGGACCTGACCTTCCTGCAGAAAGGTAATAACTGTTTCCTGGACCCAGGTACACATCCTGTCCTTAACTTTGGTGAGCAGCCATGAAGGGCAAGGGTCAAGTGAACAGGTGGTGGGTTGGATTCATCCAAGCACTTTGTCCACATCCTCAGGCCACAATAATTGAAACCTATTCAGTAAAGGTGGACCCGTCAGCACTCTGGACACCTCCTGTTCCAGGACAATATCAACTGTGGAGTCCAATTCGTGGCAAATCTGGGTGATTTTATTCCTAAAGTGCTGGGCACAGTCATCACAGCAAGCTGCCAATGTTGTGATAGGGTCATTTTTTTGGCCCAGAATGTAATAATTCAGGCAGAAAAACCTTCAGAGAGCACAGTTTCTTGCAGAGAGTAGATCCTGGGTCCAACCCCCAGAGTCCTGGGGAATCATGGTATCCTTTCAATAGAAATGCAAACTCAAAGAAAAGAGTGTGAACCATACAAAACAAATGTGCAAAAAATTAATAACCAGCAAAGCCCTCAAGTGAATTAATCGAGTTTTTGTTCACAAAGGGAAAACAGTGCATTCTTGCTGAGGAAAGAGTGCAGGATGCTGCAGGATTTGGGGGAAGTTTAATGATTTGAACATTTAGGTCAATGGTAGCCATGCTTAGGAGGACCCTCGTGGGAGAAGCCTGAAATTAATGGAAGACAGTTCATGTGTCAAAGCACCGTCAAGGCACAATTGAATTCAATTGGGACCCTATTTACTAGGTACTTTCAGGAATCTAAGACCAGATCACACAAACACAGTTGGAAAGGAGAGCAACGTGAGATGCCACAAAATGCCAGAGGGTGACAGGCTGAAGCTGAAGATGCACACAAATCATCAGGCTGGGCCCAGCATGTCCCTCAGTGAACAGAATGGAATGTTTGCTTCCATTTCTGGAGGGAGCAGGATCCACTGGAGGCAAGGTGAGGATGGCTGTGGCAGCATGGGGTTTTTACAGTGAGGGACTTATGACATTATTTGGCAGTGGCAGAATGAACTGCAGTCAGAAGCTCTTGCAGCACAGTTCCTCTGTACCCCAGTGACCCTTTGTGGTTGTATAGTGGAATAGATACAAAGACCAAGAAAGAGGAAAAATGCTGGGAGCGAGGAGAAACACCTGTAAAGGAGACAGTCTTACTATCACAAAGGATCCAGAAACAGAGGCTTTTGGTAAGTGGTGGATTGAAAGCCTGATTTTTTCTTTTTTCTTTATTTTTCTTTATTTTTTATAAAATTCGAATCCTGGCCTTTCCCATCTTTTCAGGCAACTTCTGCACTGGCCCACCTATGGTTAAAAAGTAGTTCTATCATCTTCTTCCATTTGAGCTAAGTTTTTGTATTTTAAATCCTCAAATGCACATAGTCCAAATAATTTTGATATTTCAGAGCTGGAAAAACTGTCCTACAAAAAATGATTCTGAGTGGTAATTAAAGCCAGAGTTTGCTTATTTAACCAAGTGGAACCAAGTTCTGTGACAAACTCTGGAGTGCCTTTGCCCATATATTCTGCTTTGTTTGCTAAGGTCCTCTGCGGGATAATCTTCAGAAGCTTATCTACTACCCAGAAGCCTTTCTCAGTGATTGCCCCTAAACTATGGAATGGCCTGCCAGGGATAGACCTTTCCATATCAGGTATCCCAGACTGATACCTTCAAAAGGGAGTTAAAGACCTAAATCTACTGATAGGCTTTCCCAGATTAGTTCCCAGATTAGTTTTATTCAATATGCTTGATTTGAGTTGAAATGTTAACTATTGTTGGTTTTAATCTCTTGTAAATTGCTCCAAGTCTATGAGAATGGGGCAGTATATAAAAATCAAAATAAATTATAACAAATACCTTGAGGGGGACATAAATTTAATGTCCAAAGATCTGATTGAGCTTCAAAACTAAACTGAGGGCATATGTAGGTAATGGGTTCAATTAAGCCCTACGACTGGGACATGTGTCTTCATTTTATTGAATAATTTCCTGTTTACATTTATAGACATATGATTTATAAATGTTAATAATATTTAAAACCAACCTGTAATTACATAAAAACAAAAGTCTACTATAATAGAATGCATGCAAAGTAACAGGAGTAGACAAATTATGTATGTGATGCAGAAAAGGGCACATCTATGCGAAATCGAAACTTGGAATGCTATAAAAAGAAATAAGAGAAAAGCTTGTCAATAAAAGTACAAAATTTGTTAACTGTAGTACAAGTTTCTGTTTGCATATTGACAGACTTGGTGAAGAATGGCACACTCCCATTGGCATGAGACAAAGGGCATTCAGGTAGAAGGAACAGAAAGTTTGATTGTCAGGTTTAAGTATTCCTTCAATAATGCTAAGAAATTTCTGTTGGGAACAAGGAACACACATCACTGCTCTTACGAGTCATGGAATCAAGAATATGCAACTGGCTTTATGATCACGGAAGTTATGCTTGTCTAAACCATCTCTCTTCATTTGCACTGTTTCCCCCATGTCTTTACTCCCAATTACCTATTTCATTAAGCAGTTTAGAAATACTAGCTTGACAGCACAATTTTATGCAAGTTTCAAGAGAAAAAATATGCTACAACTTCTAGCGTCCCTGACATGGGATGGCTTCGCAAATCCAGAGGACAATCTTTTGGGGCCACATGGGTCTTGCTGCCAGTGGATTCTGGGGGTGGTCATTGTGCCCTTCCCAACCTTCAGATGCTGACTATAACATTAATTGATGTGATTCTATTTTCAAAAGGGGGGCGTAAAGCTGAACAGTTTACTTATAGGAGCCAGGTGGTTGCCTTACACCATGGTAGACCACTGCTTTACTTTGCACAATATTGTATGTTCTGAGTGGGAGCAGTGATTCGGTGTTTTGAACAGGAGCTGAACAGGGGTTGAACTTGGGGGCTTTTGCATGCAAAGTGTGTGTTCTGTCATTGAGCTACAGGTGTCTGCTTATACCAAGTTAATGTAACTCATGCACTTGAGAGAGATGTTTCCTGAAATAGCAAAATAGAGCACGTGCAGGACAGAGTTCCACTTCAGCTTTGGCATGTCCTGGCTGCTTTACTTAAGCTGCGGTAAACACAGGTCAGTTATGCTGATGGGAAATACTCTGCTAATGTACTAAGGGAATTATTTACAGATATCTGCAGCAAACATACCATGTTGGTTTGCAACCTGAACCATGTCAAGTTAAACCACATGGGTAATTATTTCATGGGTTTAACTCATATAGGAGTAAACATATTTAGAAATAAGTTTGCACATCTGACCAGTCAGACAAGATATATTCAACTGACTCTTCAAATATTGTCCAGTACCAATCAAGTATTTTAAAAGTAGTTGTAAATAAGGCCACGAAAGGTAATGTGCTGCAAAATGTATTACTAGCTTTCTAAAAAGCTATTAATTTGATGGCCACAGAGGAGCAGCCAACATTAAAAATGTACGCTACTAATATAAAAATAATGCTTGCCTTCTACCAAGAGGATTGGTATGGGAAGAACAGGGCAATCCAGCTGCAAGTGAAGGGTCACTTATGAATGGCTAAAATATTTGCATATTCATAGTATTTACATATACTAATTTATACACATAGATAAAAAATAGAAATGTTTGTTATTATTTAAACAGAAGAACTCACTAAAACACTGAAGACTGTGACAAGTAAACTGAATGTCTGTCTGTTCAGCCTTCTGCCCAGATGCTAACTGTTGATAGGCAACAGTTCTTATGGTCCATTATTTTAAAGCTGGAATAGGATAGGACAGCCCTTCAGACTATCCTCTGTAAAAGGAGAAGATACTCTGCAAACCACCAGCTTCCTCATGTGGCCACCCTGGAGTCGCCAGCCTACCTGTACATCTGCACCGAAATCCTGGTTGCTTAGAGCAACTAGGTAAGTCATTGAATACACGCCTGTTTTAAGGCATGAATTTATTAGAATAATACAACAGATTATGTCTACCCAAATCTGAAGGTCTTATTTGTAGCAATATTTTGCATGTGTTTTTCATTTGACTACCCATTCTTTCAGTAGCTCCTGCTTTTCTCAGCCCAAGTCCAATCCAGCACAGGAATTTTATAATCCAGACAAGTCACAAGGAAGGGGTACTTTTCAGTTCCTGTGGGCATAAGATGCAGTTATGGGCCTTCCTAGCCAGTGACCTTTACTACTGATGGATTATTTTCTTTGTGTTTGCAGATGCCTGCAGTTTCAGTAGGTGGCCAGTAGAAAAAGCATTGCTTTGTTACCGAATTTTACCTGGACTTACTTTTTTTACTTACCTGCAAGGAAAGTATCTCTCACCCCTGCCCTTGTGTAAGGATGATGTTGTATTGATCATACTGAAATAAAAGGCAGGTAACTTGCCGCATACACAGTAGTGTTCATGGCATTAAGAAATGTTTGACCAGATTTGGTTGCGGTAAAGGAATAGGAGGTAGATTGATCTCCTCCTTCTACCCTATTTAGAAGATTCAGGCTTCCATCTTGTCTTTTTTAAAAAGTGTGGAGGTGGGGCTGCAGTTAGGCCTGGACCTTGGAATCATAGTCTAGAGCTGGTGAGGGGTCCAAATAGCCATCCAGGGAGTGGCAAATCTCCATGGTATTCCTGTAGGCATGGTGGTGCCATGATTTAAGGAAAGTTAAAATACAAAACTGCATATGCTCAGATTATTATTTTTTAAACCAGGGTTGGCAAATATTGTTTTTCTTCAGCCTTCCTCCACTTGGTGCTCTCTCAAAGAGAGCCAGTGTGGTGTAGTGGTTAAGAGCGTGGAACTGGGACTCAGACGATCTGGGTTCGAGTCCCCGCTTGGCCATGGAGCCAACTGGGTGACTTTGGGCCAGGCACAGACTCTCAGCCCAACCTACCTCACAGGGTTGTTGTTGTGGGGAGAAGATGGAGGAGGAGAATGATGTAAGCTGCCTTGAGCCCTTTGTAGGAAAAAGGCAGGATATCAATCAATCAATCAATCAATCAATCAATCAAAGTGCAGGACTACAGTTCCCAGCTGTGGACTAGGGGATACTGCAACTAGAAGTGAGGAAAATACATGTTAATTTTGTGTTTCTCAACAGAACGTATAAACATTCCCACCCAAAGGGGCCTATGTGAGACCATTAAGACCTGGATCTCAGGACATGGTCTGAAGGCATGAGGCAGACATTTAGTTGAAGTTAAGCAGGTGTGTGGGGCTGCTCAATGCTTAGAGAAGAGACATCTGGAAATTGCTGGCAACCACCTTGAATTCTATGATGGAAGAGAGGTGGGATATACAAAATAAAATAAACTAAATAAAAATACCTTTTTGCATTACTGAGTGGATGCCACTATTTAGAACATGGCTAGAATTGATACAGCCTTGTTTGTCTTAGCAGCTTCCTAACAGAATCCTTGTTTACAGCATTTTTCTCCCTTTATTTTGCTCTGCTATGATCGCAAATAAAATTTAGAAAAAATATTTGTTTCTGGGAGGTAATGATGGCATCTGACTGTATGTGAAAAAACTGATGATCTGCCATCTGAACCAATTCCATGTGAATTTATCAGTTGCATTTTGGTCAGGAATAGTAGTGAGAATTTTAGCCATTCCTTATACTATAATTTGCTGAATGGGTGTTGTTCTTGGGTGAATTTTTACATCAAATGCACTTTTTATTTCTTGCCTGTTTCTTATAGATTACACCAAACATAAAGAATTAGCACCACCTAGTGCCTATTTGGGTCACATGTAATGTTTTGGAACTATGCTATTCCAGAACGTGCTACTGCAGCTTCATTCAAGAAATTCAAGGGGATTCAGATTATCTTCTTTCTGTACCTTTCTCGTGTTTTCCCACCACTTCTTATGTCTTTTTTCTTTCTGAAGAAAACCCACTAATGGGAGAAATATGATATAGCTGCACAGTTTCATTTGACTGGTAATGCTAGGAACCGTTTTGAAAACAGCCTCTGAGCAAAATTACACAGTACATACTAGTACATATAGCTCAATATGGACAGTGGCTGCTTATAGTAAAAATCAGTTTCAGATATGGAAAGCAGAAAGTGCAGGATTCCAGGCATATGTGAACTGCTGCAAATTTCTCTCTCTGACGCCTTAGGAGTCAAGGAAGAGAAGCATCTGGATTGTAGTAGAGAAGCACTGCCATGGAAAAACATCATGCAGTGGAAAACTTGAAACACTCTTCACCAATCCCAAATTATCTTTTTCAAACCACTTTTTACAACAAAAACAGTTGATAGGGTGCAGATACAGGTACCTGTGCAAAATATGTGGTTGGCCATTACACATTTAAGAAATCTGGTATGCTCATGAAGACTTTCCTTTGTCAGTGTGGACTGTCCATGCTCCCAATCTTTTCATTCAAAAGAGCAGGTCCTTGCTTAAAGAATACACAAAACTGCTTCCACCATTGAAGTGAATAGGGAACCCTGCTGGTGCACTTTCTGGATTAGGATGCTAGGATTTATACATGTGTAGATTTATTTTTTTGTAACATTGGTGCCAAGTTATTGGTGCCATCATTAGTAGTGAATGATGGAAATAATACAGAGGATGCTATTTGCCTTTCAGTGATCAAGCTATGCACAATGCCAGCATAGGAACCATCCTTGGAAAACCAGGCACATCCCTCCCTTCGCCAGACTAATCCCTCACTAACCCAAAAGTACACAGCTTGAGATTGCAATACCTGACAGAGCATCTCTCTGAATTGCAGTCTATCCAGATACTATGATGAGCAATGGACACTAGGAACAAGAAGCAGGGTCTTCTCAGTAGCTGTCACTGAATGGTGGATCTTCCCACTGAGGCCCACCTGGTACATATCCTGTCATCTTTTCAATTATGGATAGCCTTTAAAATAGCCTTGTATGCCAAGGCATTTAGACATCCAAGGATTTTTACTGGCTTCATGACTCCTCTTTGATGGAGTCTAACCACCTTGTTCTTTGGCAACCTAGTTTTCTCCTGCCATTGAGCATTCCAAGCATTATATCTTTTTCCTAATGAGCTTGATCTCACAACAATGGCCAAATACATGAGTTTCAGCTTTGTTATCTTGCCAACCAGGGATGCATCTGGTTTAATATGCGCCAGCACCTGCTTGTTCATGACTAACCTATCCCAAGTGCTTGACTTGCAGTGGCTTTCAACAACCTATGCTGAAGGGCAGTGCAGGCTAAAGCTCTGTATATGATAAAGTAGTGAAAATGGGCAATAGAAGTGCTGTGTGTGTGTGTGGGGGGGGGGGGGCTTCTGTGAACAAGGCTGACTGGCAACAGATATCCAATCAGAGCTTGCTTTCTGTGTCTTGGGCAACAAGAACAATCCAAGTAGAATTAGATTGTCGTACCTATAATGTTAAAGTGGGGTTGAGGCAGGAAAGTGGAAAGAATCATAGTCCTTCCTCTGGTCTTTATCCACTTGAAACACCATACCCGGAAAGAAATTGTGAAAATAACAGTTCTCCCATGTTTCTTTTCTGTGTTCTCTGTTAGCAAAGGCCAAGGATATGTGCACTGTTATTGTACACAACCTCTTACCTGCCATTTTCTAACCACATTCTCCTTTTTTAAGGACTTCAAACTGTCATCACTTTGTTCCCAAAATCAGTTAAAGTTCATAAGTGACAAAGCTAGAGTTAGGTGTTGCAGCATTTACTAAAAGCACTTGAAACACGGAAATAAGTGTTTAAGCACTTAATCAACTGTACACTGCCCACATAATAAACAATCTTCATTCATTTAAGGACAAAGAAATGCATATTTCATTGCAGTGTAAGAAACCAGATGTTTTCATTCGTGTCTTGATATTAGTATTTGGCAACTCTGGTGAGTCATTCATTGTGGACTAATTGATAGAACTTTAAAGGCCACTAATATATTTAAAGGAATTCCTGGATTTGGAAAAAATGTTTTAAAAAATAGCCTAGAAGCAACTGTTCTTTTCCTGGGCAAGATCTTTGAGAGGATCATTGCCAATCAGCTCCAGATGCTTTTGAGTGAGCCTGGTTATCTTGATCCATTTTAGGGTGGGTTCAGGCCAGAGTTTTGGCATGGAAACAGCTTTGGCTTTCCTGGATCTAGGTTGAGAGATGGGGAGAACATGACCTAGCTGTTTTCTCTTGACTTTTGTCTGCTTTCGACACCAGTGACCATGGTATCCTCTGTATTAAATTAGTCTGAGGACTCTCTAAGTGGATACAGTATTGCAGTAGTTTTGCTATTTCACTGGCTGGCTTCAGAAGGCGGTGTTTGGAGAATATTTATTGGCCCTGTGGATTCCCCAGTTTGAGGTTCCACAGGAGTCAGTTTTGTTCCCTATGCTATTCAACATCTTCATGAAACTTCTGAATACAGTCATCTGGAGTCTTGGAGTGTGTTGTCATCAGTATGCTGATAACATGACCGCTCTGTTTCTCCTTTTTGTCTTCATCAGGTGAGGGTATGCTAGATCAGTGCCTGGTGGAGACAGCAGACTGGATGAGGGCTAACAAACTGAGATTCAGTCCACACAAGGCTAAGATGTTATTAGTGTGTGTGTCTTTTGACTGGATAGAAAGTGTTCAACATCTTCTGGATTGGGTTCCACTTCCCCAATTTCGGCAGTTTGTGTTTCACCAGAAATTTCCACCTACAATTCCCATGATTCCCAAACTGTTCACTATATTGATGAGGACTGATAGCAGTGGTAGGCCAAAACATATGGAAGATCACGTGTCGTCCAGTCCTGACACATTTCTTTAGTCTTCCACTCATTTATCTTTATTGGTTGCTTAGCTCTGAGACTCAGCAATCAGAGCTAGAAAACTGAGAAAGTAGATGCACAACAAGAAAAAAAATAATATGTGGAATTTTATGCAACAATACTTTTAAATCTGTTTTGGTTTACTGCACAAGCCTTTATTGTGTAAGCTGCCTTTGGAGGGCTTTGCCCTGAAGAAGGATCTAGAATTGTGGGCCGAATTCAAGATCTGCCTACAAGAGCAAGGGGCCTTCCTGTTTGAGGATGGACTCCACTTATAGAAGGTCACTCAGCCTGATCTTTGGGGTCTCCCCATAATACAGCTCATTTCATTCAGAAAATGCTGAATAGCGGGAGGGAACTTTCAATTTTCTGTGCAATATTTTCAAGGGTTGGACTGCCAGCTGTTGGGAGCTTGGCCCTGGAAAGTTCACTTCCAGTAGTGTAAATATTAATAATAAAATGATAGGTTAGCTAGTGCTGTAAACTGGGCTATTTTAGTACTGTTAAGGGTGATGAAAAGTATGTATTGCATCCAAAGTTAGTCTAACTTAAGGACATGCACCTTACAGAACTTAGATATTTTGGCCTACAACTCTCTTATTGGCTGGAGAATCCTGGGGGTTGTAGGGCATTTCTCTGCCCAGTTATGCATAGGATTGGATCCTTAATTACTCTTTGTTTTGGAAAGGTATGAAGGTTATTTTAATTATTTTAGGGGAAGTCAGGTTGTGGGGCTGGTGCATTTCTTTAAGGAAGAGGTCCCTAACATTGTGTCACTGGGAACATCTAAAATTTTGAGGGAACACTATGGACATTCTCACAGAATGGCTGGCCAATCATAAAATGGCTTCCACCATGGATTGGTCACAGGCCTTCATTTCCCAGAAGGTAAACTGCTGAGGCTAGAAGTAACTTGCCAAAGAACCTAAGTATGAGGCAGAGGTGGAGGTCTTTGCTCCAGCACACAAAATGGGCCTCAGCAAAGATGGAACTGGAGGATAGAATTTTACTTTTCAGCTTGCCAGGCTCCCAATTAAAATTTATGTTTTCAAAAAACCATCTTAAGAAATAAATTCAGATTGGGAGCAGAGAGCTTGGTGGTTGCCAAAAGTGCCCATGGGTACCACTTTGGAGATCCCCTCCATTGATGCCATGCTACTTCCCCCTTCATAATATGAGCACTGGGCAAAAGTACAAATACATTTGCCTCACAGTGAACTAGTTCTCGGAGTGCAGACCTTTACAGAACAAGCAGGATACCATCCACAGACAAGAGGAGAGCTGTTAGTAAGCCTGGGGATATCCCAAGGTGTAATAAAGCACAAAAATGTTGTAGAAGATAACCGAAGGGTTATTTGGGGGTTAGGTGGCGTGGGAACAATTTAATGAGTCCTGAGTATGTCCAGTTGGGTTGGAAAGCTGGGTCCCTCTAAACTGGGTGGGAAAGCGATGTGTTCTGGACGTGGATCTGCCTGGCAAGTTGGAATTCTGAGCAGGAGCATTCCACACTGCAGCATTTTGTGGCATGACAGTCCTGCTTGTCAAATCAATATAACAGTATGATCAAAGCACAGAAGATATGAAAATAAGACTTAACAACAACACATGTTCTTAAAGTGCAATACAGTTTTTTCACGTTTTGCACTGGAATGGGGTCTTTGGCTACTCTCTCTCAGTAGGGCCCCAGGTCCAAATACACAGGAAGAAAACTTCTCCTAGATCCGTTAGGGAAGGGGGTAGGGGGCAGGCACGCAGCCAGTCCTTCCCTCCCCGCTTCTTGGCCCGCCAGCGCGCAATTTGGCGCTGTAATTCACTGCTTTACCCGCGCCGCCCCGCGGCGGACAATGGAGGAGTGTCCGTATGGCGCAGCCGAAGCCGGGATTTTGCCCGGGCTCCGCGGCCTCCCAGGAGCCAAGCAGCAAAGCGGCGGCGGGCGAGACCCCGCTGGCGGCTAACGTAGCGCGCCGCAGCCGCGGTCCACCGAAGGGAAACCACCTTTCGTCACAGGGCCAGGCAGCCAATCAGGAGCCAGGGCAAGGGATTCCCGCTCCTCTTGCCGCTTGTTCTGTCTCTTTAAATGATTCCGGCGAGGAGAGTCTTCAGTGCGCTCTGGGAAGGGGTAACACAGCGGGGGGATTCCCTGCGGAGCCGTCGTGCGCCTTGGGGAGACGGCTGACTAGCAATCTAGCAGGAGGGGCTTCAAACGGGAGCGGGGGGGGGGGCGGACTCGGCAGCCTATGAAGGCATATCGAGGAGCAGCAGGCAAAATCCAAGGCTCCGGCTGTCTGGAAAAAAGCGTTCCTTCATCTCAGCCTAAGGGGCAGGATTCCATCTAGTGGGGGCGGATCAACGGGAAAGAGAAGTAATTGTTCGACTCCAGCAAAATCTAACTAAATAACAAGCTATGAGCCCCTCTTCAGACATGGAGTGGAAGTTAGAAAGATCCGCAGCCCGGAAAGTCCAGACTGATGAAGAAGTGTTGTGGGTAAATCCAGTGTCCTTTCTCTCCTGCTCCCCACACACCATCACAGGCTGGGTATCTTTTTAATAGAAACTCACTCCCTGCCCGCCACGTGAAAGTTAGCAAATTGGGTGATTCCAGTGCTATATTAGTATTCTGCCCGGGGAAGGTTACCTGAAAACTTCAGTTTTTAAGACTTCAATTCTGCATATTTTAATTGGGACTAATCTCCTTTAAATATAGTGGGGCTTACTTCTAAGTAAACACCTAATTGGATCACTGTGCTGTTAGAGATGCTTTAGAGATCCTGAAGAATAAAGTAAATGAAGTAACTTTTGCTAAGAAATTTTTGTTATTAGGGTATATGTGTATAACCCATATGAGAAGTGTCTATCAATTTAATGCTGGAAATGCCCCCATGTGGAGGAAATTATTCCTCATTCCTGAGCTAGGCATAGTTCTCCATTTAGTTACATGGGACAATTATATGTATAAGAATGTGAAAGGCCTATGCAGGCCACCTTTTTCTGAACAGGAGCCATGGGAAGAGAAGGAAGGTTGGACAATTGCTAGCTCTGAACAAGTATGAAATCTAGTTGTCATGATGAGTTAGTAAAAAGGGGGTTTGACTTTTGTGTGGTTCAGATCTGATTCCTCACAGTTGAGGAGCAGCCGCATCATATACTTGTATGTTTGTTTTCAAGGTGAAAATAATGAAAGCGCTTGGGACAGACCTCAGAGAGATCAGGCAACGGCATTTACAGATGCGTACTAAGGTGAGTCTTTAGGAGACTGTGAAACTGATGCAGAAAGCCTTTGTCTGCAAAACCTCATGTCCTTATAAAGAGAATATAGAGAAAAAAGTACTGGAAAGCAGAGGTAATGTAGAAAGTGGGTAAAGGTTCTGGAAGACTAGAGATTCCTCACCCCTGGAATGACCTTTAACAAGGTGGAGGGACCAGGTGCAAAGGAAAACATGACTCCTGTCCCTTGAATTGCTGTGTAGATGAGCGTTCCCAGGAGATGGAGCTTTCTCTCTTACACACCTTCCTCCACAAGTCAAGCTGCATTTGCTGAAATGTAGTTTTATGCATCTGGGGAGTTGTTTCCTCAATCACATCTCAGCACCCCTGGTAGTATGACATAGGAAGAGCGCTGCTGGATTCAATCAAAGGCCACCTAGTTTAGTACTCTAGTACCCTGTTCACTACAGTGGTCAATCAGAATCCATTGGGAAGCCAGTAGGGGGACATGAGGGCAACAGTGGAGCCCACCTTGAAGGAGGTAAGGGCTGTTACTAGAAGGTACCCCGATGGTGGAGTATGCTCCCCAGAGAGGTCTGCCTGGTGCCCACTCTTTATTCAATGTGGTGTCAGGCTAAAACCTTTTTATTTACCCAGTTTTTAAAATGTTAGTTTTAATGTATATTTTATCTATCGTATATTAAATTAAGTACTGTTGCCTAGTTTTAATGTTTTAATGCTTTTGTACACTGTTCTGAGATTTTTTAAAAAAAAGATTGTATAGAAATTAAATAAACCCCAGACCCACTGAAATGGATGGAGTGAACCCATGAAATGAAAACACTTAAGTAAGACTAACATTGAATATAACCATCTGTCCACTTTCTTCTTACTATATATGATTTTGTAAGACTGCTTCCTCTTCCTTTAGTTGTCTTGTCATATCATGTTCAATAGAGACCAAGTATATTGTCCAAGTGGGAAAGCTAGTGAAAAGATGGAAATTTTGAGTTTACTTGAAAGAAACAGGCAGTATTTCTAATCATATGCAAGATGCAGGTATAACTCAATTTTTTCTCCATGAAAAACATATTCATTTAAAAAATGATTCTGCTTCCATTTCAAATTCATTTGCTCAGACATTTTAAGCACAGATGAGTCAAAGAACAATGGTACCTAGCATCGTGGGGACATACATAAAACTGAGTGCATTAATGGCAAAACACTATAATCACTGGCACACTGATTAAGGTTATTTATTACAGGCAAGACTCAGTGATGTGAAGTAAAATTTTGTTGCAAATGAAAAGGAACAGGAACGTGTCAGTTTGGCAGTGCAGTACTAGCTGGCTGGTTGAATGCAAGTGTTTTACAGCTGCTGGCTGCACTCCATGCTGTTGCATTCCAAAGAACCTCAAAAGTAATGGAAGTGTGCCACCTTGTGAACACTACCGAGATGTCCATGTAGTGACAGCTGGACATTTTAAAATTGCAGATTCATTATCCTGGTGCTGTACTCAGAATTCCTGCATCCCATTTGCACACACATATATACACCTGAATGTGTATATATTTATTTATTATTTATTAAAACATTTTTAATAAATATATATACACATCAGAGGTAGCTTACCACCATGAAATGATCCTTTGTATGAAGTCCTTTTAAGTGTTTGGAAAGTCATTTTTTTCCTAGTCAAGATTACATTGTCTCATTGGGTTCACTAATAAAGTGCGTAATTGGTTTATGCATTTTTATTACTTTACCTTTTAGTTATTTTGAATTTTGTGATGCAGAAACATTTCAAAATGAATCAAGTCTGGTAAAAGCTTACATTTTCACCAAGTACTTTGGGATCATCAGTGTAGATGTGGTTTTAAAATGTATACTTCCCTTAATATTCTGTACTAGCAATAATGTTTGCTAAGATTATTAAGGTCTGAATTACACACATGGCATCAAGTACAAAACACTTCTGAGAATCAGTGAAAAGAGGCCAGGACTAGAGTCCTCTCTACATTTAGTCTGTTTAAACTTAATTGGTTTCAATGGGATTGAAGCCGCCTAAATTTTAGAACCTAAGCCTAGCTGGAAAGAAAGAAAAGTGTTTCTCTCAAACTGTTTACATGTTTTGTGTGACATTACTTTATACGATTATTGTTTCAATGTTTCTAATTCTAGCAATTTATTATTGTCAACCTCAGTATAATGTATTGCTAAGAGGAATAGCAGAATAACTATTTTCAGTTGCATAAAGGCAGGTATCATGTCTTCATGATTGCATCATAAGTCTTGTGACTAAAATGACAGCATACTTTGGCTTTTAGCTCCCTGTGACTGGTAGGCAGAGTTAGCTGGCTGCTTTCTCTGACTCCAGCAGTTGCAACTGCACTGTTACTTGCTGCAGGAATCATGTATTCTTCAAGAAATTGTGATGCTGTGTGTGTGGTGGAATGGCAGTGTATTGTTAGCTGGATGAACATCTGAAAGACACCAGCTAACATTTAGCTGCCAGCCTACGGCACTTATGTTGATCATCGGACCATCGCAGGGGTTTGTATACTTTCATGCCATGATTCAATAACACTCTTTAACATGTAGTTCAGCTTTCCTCAGGCTGCTGCAGTCCAGATGTGTGTGGACTACAAGTGGAGGGTTATAATCCAACATATATGCATTACTTTGCCCTTTTCTTATGTTTTATTGGAGTGGGTTGGGCCTGCAGTTGTCTTTCGCAATGCGGGATTTTCGCTGTTTTTATTGTGTTTTGACTTTTGAATGCTGCAGTATTTTCATTATTATTGTTGTCCGTGGCCTTTCGAGGACTTCTGTAAGGTGGCCGAGAAATATTTTAAGTAAATTAAAACTATATAAATGTGGAGACCACTCAGCTGAGGAAGGCTGGTGTAGCTGCTTCTTCAACTGCTGTCATGTTGCAAATGTCTGAACAATGCAATGTTCTTTGTCGGGCATAGTTGTTCAGAGCAATAATAAAACAAGGGAATGAAATCAGTTTTTGTATGATTAGGTTAGTCAGCAGAAGTGCTTGAAAGGTTCTGAGAAGTAGAACCTCTCTGATCTTACATTTAACTCTGTTATAAAGGGTCCAACTTATCAAATATCAATGGGTGCATATTAACAATAAATCGAATGCCATAAATGTAAAGTATTTATTAATACAGCTGCCATCTAAGTATGTTTCTTTAAACATCATGCTTTCCTTCAGTTCTCCACTGGACATCCATAGGAAGGGTTTTGTAAGCCAGACTGTGTATAGTCTGAAAACTTGCAATACTTTCAGTCCACTGTAAAAAAGATAATACTTCACGTAAAGACTCTTATTCTAATTTACCCATTTCATTCCATAATACACTGTTCCCTGTGGTGTGATGGTTTGGCAGTGTACTCTTAGTTAGCTGTAATCTGTGTTCCAGCAACTAAATACACTTCCATATTATTGCATGACTTTACATCATTGTTTAGGCTAATGCTTTATATTATGGCTCTGTGTGAGAGAATTGTGACAGTTGTAATTGTGTCAACCCTCCAGTGTCTGCAGTACTGTGAAAATTTACCCTAGTTGGACATTTTATTACTGTTCAAACTAGTGCGTGGCTTATATCCATTTGTTTTCAGACTTCCCAACTCTAGTTGGCTAGCTCATCTCAAGCTAGTTTGCCTGTGGAATTAATATATTGTCAGATGATGGAAGGGATTAAAAAAATCTATCGCTTTGGGAGTCCCATGCCAATAATTGCAGAAGAGGCAAGACATTGGAGTCTGTATAAAGATTAGACATAGCTATGGTGGGCCCTATACATGTGGACTGTCTTTAACATCAGACCTGCAAAAGCAGCAGAGGATTGCAGAATGTGACATTCACAACTATCGGAATAGGGATACTTTGATCCTGGAATGCAGCCTTTTTCAACCTGGTACCTTCCATATATTTTGGACTACAATTCCTGTTAGCCACAGCCATCAGGGCTAATAGTCAGAAATTCTGGGAGTTGTTATCCAAAGCACCTAGAAGGCACCAGCTGGGGAAGCCTGCTATAATATAATATTGAAAGTGGAAACTCAATCAGATTGCATTTCTGAAGATTGCCGGAGAGAGTATATCTGATTCTATGTGGAGGTATATGTCTGTTAATTTTAGTTCAATTTAATTATTATACACCTACAGTGCCCATCAGTTGAAACTCTCCCTGGTGGTCCAAAAAAGAAAATTTAAATCCGTAAAGCACAATATCAGTTTGTTGTTACACATATTCCAGCAACCAAATACACTCACTTTATTAAATGACTTTGCATTGTTTGGGCTTTACATTATCCTTTGTGGGAGAGAACTGCAACACCCAGCTAAGAGCCAAAGGGTTACTTTGGAAGCAGGAGCTCAGCTCAGCTCAGTGACTTCCTGTTAAAAATGTTTGCTTCTTCTACAGACAATTCTCATTTGGTGCCAGCGGACTCTCTTTGCAATGCTGAAACCTAGATGTCATTCTGAATTGCTTCACTGCATGATGATGTCACAATAACTCCAACATACTCATCTGTATTTTGTGATCCGTTGCATTGCCCTGCCCTTTTTGTTCTCTCACCCCTTAGAGCCAACTACGGAAGTTGCACAATAGCTGTGTTTACACATTAAGACACAGACCCATTTGGTTTAAATTCATCTGTTATGAGGTTGCCATATTCATGCCATTTTTCTCCTGTATTCTTTCATTACCATTCACATGTCTGCAAACCAGGTAAGGCATGCTCAAAGTGCATTTAAATTACCTGTGACTGGCCAGATGTTGGACTAGAGCTCCCATCATCCTTGACCATTTGCCATTTTGGCTGGTGCTGATGGGAGTTGGGAATCCAACAAAGTCTGGACAGCCACAGATTCTCTACTGCTGCCTGGAACAAGTGGATTGTCAGGTGCATACTGAGGTTACTAAAAGTACAAATAACTCTATTTACACAGGACATTGTGAACACAGAACTGCTGCCTTGTGGACACACATCGCAGGTGGATAATCGAGAGTTTCCAGTGACTGAGGTACAGATAAAGGAGATTCTTTTGTATGGGACTCACATTATGAATGGTGTTGGTAACGTCCAGATTTAAAGACAAAATAATGTAAAAAATACTGTTAATGGGGTTGGTGAAGTTTCTTTGATCTCTCTTGCTGTCTCTGAGCCTGCAGAAGAGAACTTAATGCTTAAATTTGCTGTAGTCTTATTTTTATGAGCAAGCTACTACAATCACCTGCTTCAGTTTGGAGGGAGGTCTTAAAGGATCCTTGTTAGAAAAGGATCCTTGTCAACTGGTCAGCAAACAGCAGTTTTGCAATACTTGCTGTGACCGAGATCAACATGTTGCAGCCTTTCTTGACAAATAAGAAGAAATGCATTTAGATTTCATTTGCATGGAATAAAATAAAAGTGTGTCCCTGAAATGAGAGCTACATCTACACTCTTCTCTCAGTAGTTCCAGTGACCTGAACCATCACAAATCAAACCAGCTCATATCTGCAGGGTCCCATCATTCAGAGTGTGAGTGAATTTTTGGAACTGAGTTATAATACATATAAATGTGACCGGCAACCAAATATTGCTGTGTGGAGAATTCCTGTTCATGTGCCTACCAGCTAGCCAGTCCACACCTCTACCAGGGTACCCCAGTCCATTCTGTCCCCTCCCTTTGTTCCTATACCTTTTTTCCTTTTGTTCCTCCCCCAGGTAGTTTTTTCCTAATTTTTTGTAGTTCTGCAAATCTTGGGATCTCTATTCTGCAAGGATAGGATTGTTTTGGTGGTATGAGATAGGCTCAGTCACCTTCCTTCCTTGCTCCACTTGCCCATCCAGGGTTGCTTTTCCAATCTTGGAGAGTAGCTGTACCTGCTATGCAGGGACTGGAGATCCTATTCCAAGCTCCAGGGTACAATCTCCATCCCTGAATCTGGAAATCTGAACTATTGTGTGGCCCATCAGATACTGTCTAAGGGCCAAAGGTTTGGTCCCTTCAAATATTATTTCTGGACTTTACCTCCTTACCTGGCAGCACTTCATAACCATGTTGGAACATAAGGCCAGTTTCTTTCTGAACAGTCAATATAATCTACAGTAAGCATACATGATAGGAGGGTTTTCAGAGGTACCGTTTGCTTTCCAAATTGAGGTGGTAGGCTGTATTGCAGCACAAACATCTCCTAGTGTATTCCCAACAGTTACACATGAGCCAGGGATATCTGAGGTGAGCCAAAGTGCAACAAAGCCTTTGGGAACTGTGAAAGTACATGGAAATGGGTCCCAAGGGCAGCCAGCTCACTATGCTAAGCATGGATAATTTTGCCCCAGGAGGCAGATTAGATTTTTAGAAAGTCCCTTTGTTAGCTACAATTCATGTGAAAAGTATTTATTTTTGTGCATAAACACAGCCAGAACTGACTTGGGAAAATATTCTAAGCTACTCTTGTTAAAATGATGTCTGTTATAAACCTTGTACTTTCTTTGAAGTACGCACCCACCAGATAGGCCAGTCATGTATTTTTGCAGGGATCATATCCAAGGCTCACTTGAGCAAAGGGCTTAGCACACTGGTGCCCCTGTTTGTTTCACTTGGACTCAGCATGTTTAAAAGGTGTTCCTAAATGGAAGAGTTTTCTGACCACAATTATCATGAAACTAACTAGCAAGAAAAAGTTTCAATTGTCCAGTTGCTTCTTCCTCTTCCTCTTCCTCTTCCAATTATTGAGCAGGAATGTACTAAGGCTGTACAGAGCCACTGCCATACAGCATTTGCAAGGCACCCTTTCAGAGGTCTTCTTTCTTTTTTACAATGATCTGCCTAACCAAAGCAGCTATATCTGGCCTGATGTTTTCAATGGGGTCTTCAGGCCGCCAAAACTTCACAACTTTACCTTCAGGGCTGATGAGATACTTCCAGAAATTCCACTTGGGCTCATGTTTAGAGGACTCTGTAAGAAAAACACAAATCAAGTTCAGTTCACAAGCAGAAGGGGTGCCTTTGAGGGAAAAAGTTGCTTCCAAGCCCTGTTGTGATTAAAGTGTTCAATTCATCCTGATTCTCTGGATTTTCCCACTGCAACACCTTTTCTCCCTCCAGATTTATTTATATGAAATCGGAGGACTACAGATAATTCTTGAACAATATGTGAACTTTGGCCCTCCTCAGTTCTCATCTTGCCCCTCTACTTTTCTCTTTTTCTTCCCATCTCAGACTTCTACAGGGTCCACCTCCTTTCTAGAGACCACTTCATCTCTTCTCTTAGCCCCAAACTGCTTCTTTTGCCCAGCTTCCTGCTCCTTCTGGGTTGATCTATCTCTTTTCCCCCTGCGCCTATAATTTCCTATCTCTCTAGGGCAGTTTTTCTTAAGCTGGGGATCTCAGATGTATTGAATTACAGCTCCCAGCAGTCTCAGCCCACATAGCCAATGACCAGAGATGATGGAGTTGTATTCTAAAACCTCTACAGAAGCACCAGGCCAGAGGAGGCTGCTCTAGCATCTAAGAAGCTCTGCCAAAGGCAGCCAGGAGCCCTTCTGTGGACCCTAACCTCAGTCATGTTGAGGCTGCTCAACCAATCCAGCCATTTCATTGCTACCACACAATCCAGAGCATTTTGTACTTAATGCAGGCAAGGAAGACTGAACTTTTCCATTCATGAAACAGATAAATGGCAAGATCTCCCTATGCTCGTTGAAGAATGACAAGAGATTTAAAATTTCTGAAAATTTTTATAGATTTGGAAGAAAAATTGTATTCTGCTTGTCTGTCTTTACAAAATGATGATTTAAATTATAAAGAAACACTGAAATGTTTGTAGCATTTAGGTGAATGATTCTGTGCACAGTCTGACATTGAAGGAATTAATCTGCCATCTGACTGTAGGCTGCCATCTTGCAAAAAAGGAATGAAATCTCGTGTGTGTCACAGGAAATGAGCACAATTATTTGTACAACTAATGCAATTTATATAAGTCAACTCCATAGCTCTTTTCATTCTTATTTTTAAATGTTTCTGGTCAGTCCTGAAAATCTGACTGAATAAGTCACTGCAGAATCTTGATATATGGTTGCAGAAGACATACAGATGGAAAAAAGTCCCCCAGTCTGGAATTTAGGCTGGCATTGTAATGAACTTATTGGAGCCTTCCTGCTTACAAAAGCTCCCCTGTTCACTTTCACATTTATCTTTGCTTGTATGAATCTTGGCACTTAGGTTAAAAAATTAAGCTAGACTGCTGAAGATTCAAAGCAAGCCACATTACATGCATGGAAGTGCTTGAGGAAGAGGTCTCTGCTGCCCATTTCTCAGACTTATGGGACTCTTTGCTAACAAAATTCCAAATTCAGCACCAAGGAAATAATGTCGGTTTCATTTCATGTATTGAATTTTTATACTGCCCAATAGCTGAAGCTCTCAGGGCACTTACAAAGATTAAAACCTTAAAATATATGATAAATGTCATATGCATACTTAATATCAACATACAATATGGAGAGACACACACATCTAGAAACAATTTCAAACAATCAACAAAAACTCAAGATCTGCTTGAAACCTCCTCATACCGTCTTTATTATTGCGCATAATTTATGCTGTTCTCCTAAACTCACAAAAGGGCAAAAGGCTATGCAATCCCCTGTGACCCAGTACTGGAAGGCTGCAATCCTGCTTGGTTCAAACAGAAAAAGCCCTACAACTCCCAGTGTGTCCCAGCTGCAATCTATTCACATCCTTTTCTTCTGCTGTTTCAGAAGGCACTGCACTTGCATTTTCAAGCATATTTTCTTAAGAAGCTGAATTCTGAGTGCATTCCTTGTCTCCCTTTTGCCTGAAAGTTGTGCACAGCATATAAAAACCAAGAGAGCCATGCTTACCTATTAGAAATTTAAATACTGGTGAAGCTTCAGATCCCATAATCTTTATCTTGTCGAAAATGGGGAAAGTTACTCCATAGTTTGATTTTGCAAAATGACTGATGTGGTGGCTTGTGCCTGGTTCCATTTCTCCAAACTGATTGCAAGGGAAGGCCAGTACTGTGAAATGGGATGGTCCAAACTCTCTGTGGAGTTCCTGCAGCATGATGTAATTTTTTTCTGTGTGCTGACAGTGACTAGCCACGTTTACAACCAGAGATGCCTTCAGATACATAGAGAATGGGACAATAAGAAAGGAAATAATTTCCCATCCAGCTTTTTAAATATAGGACAATGCATACATGTTCAATTTAGTTTCCATTCAAGAAAAAAATCAGTTTTGATTTAGGATATCACAAACTAAGTTTCTTAATTGTAGAAATATTATATATTAGGAACAGCAATCATCCTACTGCTTAAGAAAGTTCCCTGTTAAAATCACAGGGATTCTCTAGAAACATACAATTTGGATCAAGTGAAGCACTTTTAAGCTTTCTTTATTTCAGTGGTACATAATTAAAGATGCACTTAATTTACTGTCACTGAAATAAAGAGGCCTGAAGGGTGGTTAATCATTACTATGAATAATCCATCCAATCTGCAATTATTCACAGTAAAATATGCATTTTAAAAAGTATTCAGCAAAAAGTCCAATTCCTCAATTCTTTACATTTCTCTGTAATTGGATTGCACAATTGTTTGCAGGTACTCTAGTAAAATATAGAAGGGGGAATTACATAAGAACTGATCTGTTTGATCAGACCCTCAGCTGAAGTTCCTAAATGTTAATTTAAAGTTTTAAAAACAGAATGTGAAGGCAACAAACCTTTCTTGTTATACGTAGTAGATGCTCCTAATATCTGGTGCTCTGATAGATGGGTACAGACCCCAAGTAACTCACTTTATCAGTTTATATTAGCAAATATTATTAAGTGATTCTAAAGCTTCAGAGCCTGAGTTTCCATGCACAGTCTTAATTCCCTCAGAGGTAAAATAAGTCTCTCTATCCTCCCCTCCATTGCAAAAGATACAAATGTCATTCTTGTGCATGAAGGGTACATATTGCCCGCCCCACCCCCCATCTCTAAGGTTGAACACAAAAGATGCCACTTACTTTGCCTCTGTACTTCTCCAAAGAAATGGGCCTCCCTTTCGAATCCTTCACTTCAAAAGAATAAAAGTCTTTCACTTTGGACTTGAAGAACTTGAGCTGTAGCAGGCCCAGCATGGCTGTGAACAGAACCATAGAGAAGAAAACAATTAAAATCCTGATTTTCACCTTTGAGGTTTTTAAAGGATATGTTACAAGAGGCAGAGAGGGCTCCATTTTGGAGAATTTTAGGGGAAGTCTCAGCAGGCCTGGATGTGAGGAGGAGCTGAAATATGAGACACAGCAGCTCGGAAGTGCACGGCCGGGGTGTATTATCCTCAGTCTGGACTCTGTGAAAAATGCTCAGAACTGAAAGCTTCCAATGCAGACTTTGGTGACCTCACATAGAAGGAATCTCCTGATTTTCAAAAAGTGGTTTGTTAATGTATATTGTATGTATCAGTCTTCCCCGGGTCATAGGATTGCAATCCCCATTATCCCCAGTCAGCACAGCCACTGCTTAGGTTAGGGTGAGGAGCACTGCATTCCCATCTTAGGCCCATGCAATGTGTTGATTTAGGTATGCGCCTAGAGCTGTGCTTGATCTAGCAGCACATCTGCATTTACACATTGCAAGGACATAAGATGAGAAAGTACCAGTTTCTGCCCTTCCCTTTTTTAAGGGTTTGGGCACAATCCTGTGCAAGTTTAGACAGAAAAAGACCTTGAAACGCGCAGCATGCTGAGAGTTGTGGGACTTGTTTTTTTTTTCTTCCGACATGCATAGGATTGCACCTTTATCCAGTGAAGGGAACAAATTCAAGGAACTCATATACGTGTGTAGCAGACACAACATAACATTTAAAAAAATACCTTCAAACTACTTTCCTGCTAGAAAACAATACTTTGCAAGGACAACTATCAGACCATCAGGATGCTCCTTCATAAAAAAGGATCTCTTGAGATACACATTGTAAGCAACTTGCATCCACACGAGTCTTGTACAATATAGCACAGAGAAAAGTGACCAGGTGACCTCCAGATGTTTTGGAATGATACTCCTTGACTATTAGCCATACTGGCTGGGGATTGTGGGAAGCTATGCCTCTGCTTCCTTCTAATTTCTGGTAAATTTCTAGACAAGTTAAAAAGCTTGAGTTAGTGGGACTGGGTGTTCACATCCTCCATTGAAAGAACTGATTGTTCATTTTTACTCCCTGCTTTGTTCTTTAATCGGTTACGAGTGGTAATATGGGGCAGACACCTCCAATCCAAATGAGAGGGCTGTGGAGGATTGTGCCCCACAGTAGGTCAGGAGTTGGGGAATCTTTTTCTCCACAATTGATGCATTCAGAAATGAGAAGTGGATCATGTATCATACCAGCAAACTCAAGGAAGTGCACTTCCACACAGCCTTTCCTTTCATTCCCCAAAACACAATCAGCACACAGGCTGGGTTTCGACAACACAATAACATAGAAACAGAGTGAGTCAGAAGGGGTCTCCCGGGCCATCTAGTCTGACCTCCGGCACCAGCCGGCTCCACTCACGACATGCCCACCATGTGGACATTCAGCCTAATAGTAACATAGAAACACATAGAAACAAATAAACACTCAGGAGTTCAGTGTGGGTTATTGCTGAACCATGGTTGATTATGTTTTCTGAACCCAGCTGTGCTAACAAGCCATGGCTTGTTAACTGTGAACATCCCAGGAAAAGAACACATGGTTTGTTGTTGGTTTTTGAACTATGGGATATTCACCATGGTTTGTTATCTCAGCTTGGTTCAGACACCATAAAAATCCATGTTTTCAAAACAACCTATGATTTAACAACAACTCACTTTCAACCCTTGTGTGTGGGTTATCATGTTTGAACAGAGTCTCTTACTCATCCCCTTCTCCCTGCAATTGAATGGGCAAAGATTAACAGGTTTAAATGTCCCCTTTTGCACAGAGAGACAAGTTCATGCTCCCCTTGCCCATGCTGATGAGCTATGGGAGAAGGGGAGGCACTTCACAGGTATGACTTAAATTTCCAATTTAAATTTCATCCCTTACAAAAAACAAAACACCAATTTTATTGACAACATTATTTATTTGACTGATAGCTCCTCCATTCTACCAAGAGAAATGGCACTCAAGATAGATGGCATTTAATACAAAATAGCAAATAAAATGCCAAAAAATGAAGAAATCTTAATGCAATGAATAACAATGCTTTTGCAATCCGATACTTCCTTTTTCCAATCAAATTACACTCAGTGACAGCTTCAGTGAGCTCTTAAACAAGTCACAATCTTGACAGCTTTCCACGTAGCTCTTTGACTAAATGTTGGGAGCACAATTGTGCTGGTGCAGAAGGCAAGCTGGGATCACCCTCTCCCCAGATTCCATCTTCCCATGGAAAATTGCGGCAACAGTGGTGGGAGAAGTAGTGGCTACTGTTGGTCATCTGTAGCAGCCTATGGCACATGGGCCGCCCATCTGTACTGTAGGTCAACCTTCAGATCCTTTCTGGACATCTACCTCTGTAAAGGTAGTATAAAATAGCCGAGTCAGAATTCACATATCTGCTCAGCCTTGTTACTGGGTGACCTTAAGGCTGCTCAGTCTGCAGTATGGGAGATAATACTTGCTTACAGTTGGATCCCCAGATGAGGTTAATTGCACTCCATTGTCAGTGAAATTAATGGGACAAATCCAGAGAAATTGCACACTGATTTCAATGGGGCTTAAGAGCAACTAACTTAAAATGCAGTCCTGTACCTGTCTACTTATAAGTAGTCCCACTGAAGTCAACTCATCTCACTTTAAAGCAAGTGTGTATAGAACTGCAGATTTAATCTGGATCCAATCCAGTATTATTATTCTAATAGTGTTATTAAAGCTGTATTTGACCACACAAACTTCATTTGGTAATTTATAGCAGTAATAAGCTTAAGAAATTTTCAACTCTGAAATGTAACATGAAAGGCTTTTATTGTTGTTTTGTTCAAAACAGACTCCAGGCAAGATTTCATATTCACATTTTGAAAGTTGCATTGTGAAGAAGCCGTCAGATCAATTTCCCGTTGCTAGTAGTCCAATTTCCACAAGATGGCAGCAGGTGTATGCCAGAAACCAAGCAGAGCAAACTTTTGCAGAATGTCCTCCAATGGAACTTTCCACCTCGAATGATGGGTCTGACCTGACAGGGACAGTTGAGAAGATCACAACACTTCCAGGTTAGTGCAGAATGGTGGGCAATGCTTGGAAAGTGAAGTTATTCTGCTTAAATCTCACTCCATAATTCTAGAACAGAGGTACAAAACCTCAAGTCTGTGGACCAGGTTTGGCTCTCAAGGGTCCTGTCTGACCCTCTAGAGGTGCCCAGATGGCCCTGCCCTACCCCCTTTCCCCCAGCCACCAGTCATTTGGTGGTTTCTAGACTTTTGCACAGGTTCTTCCCCATTCTGAAAGTACATACCCCACGCATCCCTGGACCATGTTTTGAAACTTGGTACAACCATGTCTGAAACATTATTAGAAGGGCTTCTTTAATTAATTTATACCCAGAAGTCCTTTACTCCTTTATTTACTGACATGACAGAAACAAGCCAAAGTAGCATGTAGGGCATGTGTACTAAATCTGTAAAGAACAGGAAATACTCTTAAGTAGAACCACAGAGCCATAGAAAGTTGGTCTAGTAAATGATACATGTGGGTTCAGCTGTGATTTGGGCATGCATTTGGTTACAGTGAGAATTATATGAATACTTCAATGCATATCAAACAGCATGGGCTCCAGGCTTGCCAGATCTTTATGCTAAGGTTTTTTGCCTCTTGGAAACTTCAGAATCATGAAGAATAAATGCAGCCATTTTGCTTCCCACTTTGACTGGTTTTTTTTTTTTTTTCATCCACTTCTCCAGATTCCACTATGCCACACTGGATGTTTTATTTATTATATAAACAAAAATATTTAGGAAGATTTACCATTTAGTTATACTGTTATGGTATGACTGTGTCATATATTCATGTTTTTTAGTGTCTTCTGACATACTTCTTGAAGCCCCCAGCAATGCATTGATAACATTTACTAATACCACTAAATTGTGTGAAAACAGTAAAACACAGAAACAGGTATGTAACAAAATATTCCTGATATCATTACTTCTGTTTTCAGGTAGCTTTCATATGAATGGATTCTAAGTCACTTCTCAAAGAAATATTCACAGTGGAAATTTACAAAAAGGCCTTTCAGTTGTTGCTGTTAGGAAAACAGCTGGAAAATGCATCCCTTTAAAATTTCAAAAGTGTACGTTTAAAGAGGTACTTCCTGTTGTGTGGGTCTTGCAGTGAGTTGCAGTTTAGATGCGAGGACAATCTCCCTCCCCTGTGCCAGCTCTGCTGATCTGTGTAACTAGTACTGATTTGAGTGCAGATTTGGTTTCTCTTTCCTCCATGTCTATGCAAGGCTTCTGAACAATCAACTATGAATCAGTGCACCAAAGCACTATGGCATCTGATATCTTATGGAAGCGCCATAAGAAACAGCCTTATCCATTGGTCTGTCTGGCTCATCATCATATGTTCGAGCATTTTCCAAGCTGGTCATTCCAGACTTGTTGGACTACAATTCTCATCACCCCAGCCAGCATGACTGTGATGGATGGGGATAGTGGGAGTTGTAGCCTAGAATCTCTGGAAAGCTCCAAGTTGAGAATGATTGGTCTGTTCTGCAGATAGTGGTTTCCTAGGTGTTCATGTATGTTTGTCTGTCATCATCTGTTGTGGAATTCTTTTGAATGGAGATATGAGATCCAGCCTGCCATGGCACTGATATGCACTGCCACACAGCTATGAAGCTTTCCACTGTATACACAGAAGAGATGGCTTCCATTTTCTTTTGATCTTTCTGTCTGTTATACTTCTTCATATCCTGTTACAGAAATGGCTTCATCAGAGGCTAGTAACTGGAGGCAATGGGCATTGCTGTTCTGAAAAAGGAAGCAGCAAGATCTGTGAAAAACAAGCATGCCTTTGGAAAGGTATGGTCTAGATCTAGTTAAGGTTAGTGATGTGCATGCAGTCTGTGGAAAGGGCTGAACCACATCAGCTCTACAAAAAGGGTGAGGCAATGGGCTTCTCCTTATAAGGCTTTTGATCACCACTTTATCAAAGCTTCCAAATTCTTTGCAGGATTAAAATTGGATCTTTTACATGTGCTTTTTTCTGAGGGTTTTTTGGTCTGTCTGTCTTCGTGTTCTATGGTACACCTATAAGGTGTACTAGCAATACAGCTGAAATGCACAAAGGTACTAGCTCCTCATGACAAAATTTCCAAATAATGCAAGCCTTCTTGTATTTAAAAAAGAAGCTGTGGAAATGACTGCAAAGCACAGGAGAGACCCTGGAGGATAACAATGCTGTATCAAACACCCACAAAATACTATGAGTTAAGAATTTTGTATGCACAATAAATGGCCCAGGCAGAGAAGCCCTTCAATACTTTACACCAGTTTTTCCGAATGGTTAGGGATGATGGGAGTTATAGTCCAACACATCTGGAAAGCACCAGGTGGATGAAGGTATTCCACACAATTGCTTCTTCAAACTAAGCAGTGGTATTGTAACCAGGCTCTGTGGGATCTTAATCAGGATCATAACCGCAAAGTACCAGCCAAGAGCCATCTCAAGGCTGGCTGTGCTCCTTCCTCCCACCTTCTTTTTCAGTTAGTCGTGGTCTTTTTCGTAATGCACACAGACTTCACAGTCTGCATACATCAGAGATAAAAATGTGATCACAGAGATAGATGTCATGTGGGAAGCTATTTCCGGAGGTTTTGCTTTTAAGGGGTCTCTTTGATGGGAACTTAAACCAAGAGCAGCATCTGTTTAGCAAAGGAGTTTATTGCTTCACTTGGGGTTTCTGAGGTTACTGAGCATCTCAAGAAATGTCTCAAAAAATGAGACAGTTTGACAAATACAGAAAGCATTTGCAACAAGAAGCAAACTTTCAAAAACTTCAGTGCCAATGATGTACAACCTAACGGATAGATTTCCTTCCTGAAGAATGCTTAGTGATTAAAGGAATGAAAATAAAAAGTATACTGAAGTTCAAAATTCAGTGAATTTCAAAATCAGTGCCTTAATATCTTTGAATTATAATATATACTTTGGCATAAGTAGTGATAAGGGGAATGAAAATGTTTTAATAATAAATAAATAAAATAAATGATATCTGATGGTCCCTGGTGAGATTTCTTCCTATATTCTTATGTTCCTGTTCTCTTATGCAAGCAGATGCACAAAGAACCTGCATGTACATGGGTTTTGCCAGCTTCTCCTTTAAGCATCTTGTTAAAGTTCATGAAATGCTGTACTAGAAGGTCTCCAGCCTTTGTTGTCTAGGAATGCTCCCCTTCTAGTGAATGGAACAGCCATTGGCTTAGAAGCACAGGATGCTCATTCAAGAGTAGCTGGATTACCTTTTGTATATGCTTATGCATGGTTTTACATTTCAGATATGATTATGAACTGAGCTGGCTCTGCTGAGCATAGCCTTCTCTTGGATCTTTCCAGTTGTTGTTACTATTATTTATTAAATAAAATTTTATCCCACCCAACATACTGGAGGCTGCCTTAAGGGAGCTGCTGGGAGTTGTACGGCTTTTTTTGTCTAAACATGCAAAGGATTGCACTCTAGGAGAATATAATGTCTTCTGTGCAGCTTTAATGAATGAGTAGTTAAACAGTGAACTTCCACCCACAGGATGTGAGGATGGATGCAAGGTGGAATGTGATGCCCAGGGCATTTCCGCTCATGCTAGTGGCTTTCCACACCTGGAGACACAAATTAGGTTCCACATTACAGGTTTATGCAATGACTACTGTAAGTTTGTATTTACTCTCATAAAACATTACATTTGTTAGTTAGGTGCAAACTTTTTAAACCGCATAGCTTTCAACAGGAAAGAATTCAAATGGAGCTCACACCTCTTTCTGCTTTTTTGCCTGTCTGTCTAGCATGGTAATGAATTCTTCATACTCTGTTGACAAAAGATAACTACATTAGGAGCTTCATATTCTGTGACTGGAATGAATCATTACAATACTTAATATGCATATTTTATTTTGAGATTTTTGTACTGGGAACAGGTGGGCTAGAGAAATGGGAACATAGTTATCATTATCTATCAATATTATTCATAGCTGCTATATCCCTCATTTTTGCATTGTGCAAGGAACCCAAAGTGGCTTCCAAAGTTCTCTTCCTCTACATTTTATCCTCACAACAACCCTGTGAGGTAGCTTAGGCTGAGAAACAGGGACAGGCCCAAAGTCACCCAGTGAGCTTCATGGCTGACTGGGGACTAGAACCCAGGTTGGGATTTTTTGGATAATTACTATTTTGGAGTAAATTTCTGACAGAGAATGTGATAAAAGCGTCTTCTGGAATTTTCTGGACTCAGTCTGTTGGCCCATCTAATCCAAGGGTGGGCAACTCTGCATGCTCTGAGAGCCAATGTCCACCCCCATGCCACTCCATTCTGACATAATCCAAAATACTGTGGCCAACCACTATAAAGCTCCTGCCTAGGCTTGTTGTTTCCCAACATATGAAACACTGAGGCATACTGGCTTGCTGTCATCACTAGTGGCCACTGGTAGATTTATCCTCCTCCATGCATTGGTTCAATTTCATTTTAAAGTGATATAATCTAGACTATAATCTAGTCGTCACATCTTGTGCCAGTAAGTTCTATAAACCCATTTTGTTGCCTGAACGGAATTCTCTGCATTCAAAACTAGATGGATTCAGATCAGACCCAGATAATGCTCTACAGCTGGAACTAAGTAGGTTTATAACATTGTCAGCATGAAATCACATCCAGCAAATTCCCACTCAGTCATGAAGAGCACTTGGGTATCCTTGGCTCATGATCTCTCATCCTAGCTTGCCTCATAGTTGCTGTGAGTATAAAAGAGAGGGAGGAGAAAAGAACCATGGACACCATTCTGAGCTCCTTGGTCCTGGAAGGTGACATATAAATTTAATAATAAATGTGGGCTATATAAATTATTTGGAGCTCTTCAGAAAGAGTGAGATTTGAAGTAAATAAATCATTGTTCCATTATTTTTGCAAGCCAAGTAGGGTAGTCACCAAGTGGGACCTTTCTTGTTATTGTTATGCTCCATCAAATTATCTCTAACTTATTGGCAACCCTGTGCATCACTGCCCTGCAAAATGCCCTGTCCTTCACAGTCTTTCTCAGCTCTTGAAAACTCATGGCTTCTTTTATGGAATTAGTTCTACCTCCTTGGTCTCAACTTACCCGAGCATTATTGCCTTCCTCATTAAGTCTTGACTTCTTGCGAAGTGCCTGAAGAATAAGAACGAAGAGACCTTCCCTAGTTATTTTATAAAAGTGATATATTTATGCCTTAGTTTAGGATCTTCCCATTAAAACTGTAAATTTCATTGTGTTTTAGACTGAATTGTGTTTTTAGATATGAAGAAACATCTTAAGTTAAAACTATTCCTTGTACCTTTAGTATATGTATTAAATATATACTTTTCTCCCCAGATCTAAACTTATTGGACTGGAGCAAAGAAAACCTCATTGCTCTTGCTCTAGGATCTGCTGTACACATTTGGAAGGGAAAGGAACCCCAACATGTTGAAAGCATGAGTGTGTGTCCCAGCTCCAAATATATTGCTTCTGTAGCATGGATGAAAGAAAATGCTCACCTTGCTTTTGGCACAAGTGATGGAGAAATGCAGGTGCTGGGTACTTACTTGCATTTTTTCATTTTAGATAGAGCAAAATGGTACTACCCATATCTCATCCTGTCCTTGAGTTAACATAAATGAAGAAATCTTGATTTTACTGGAGGCCATGGTTTGGCCTGGCTATAGTACTTGTGTCCAGCTTGTTCATCTCAGGATGCAGTTCTTGCATGCGTGCAGCTCCCAGAAAAAGGCCTTGCAATATGGGGAAAGGCTGCAGTGGTAGAGAACCTACTTTGCATGGGGAACATCCCAGGATCAATCCCTGGTGTCTCCAGGTAGGGTTGTCTGAAGCCCTGAAGAGCTGCTGCCAATCAGTGTACAATATCATGAATCAGACCTGGCATAAGGCAGCTTCCACTGTACCCCATGAAACAAGGGCTTCTGTGTGCAAGTTGTGGTCCATTGAAGTTGGTAGCTGTTCTGCTCTACACCTCTTGTGGTGAAGGCTCAGAGTCTTGGATGCCAGTGAGTCATAGATTACAGGATCCCACTGTGGAACAGTGGTTTGAGCAAGTGAGGCTTCCCAAGGAGGCAGGAACTAGAACAGGATGGTACCATGGAGAGTTCAGAGGACAGCTAGTAGCCTGACAAGCTTGTCAGTCTGCTGCTGAAATAGACAACAGCGTTACCTAGGGGTCTACTGACTAAAGCATTCTCTCTTAAAGGAGCCTGGTCTATTTTATCAGCCACAAGGTGCCATGGCACAGGGCTGAGTGTGACATGCTGGTGTATTTGTGGCTGGAGTGGTCAGAGTCCAAAGATAGCAATGTGATCTCTGGACACATGGAGACAGGTCTCTGGGCCCTGATGAAGTGGAAGCCTTGTAACTGAGTGTTTCTGTAAATGAACAGCTAACTCAGGGGCCTCTTCTTCCAAGAACAAGGGCTTAGTATTCTAATTCATGGCCATGCCCCATTGCATTTCCAATCAGGTTATATGATAATGTATAACTGTATATACCCTTGGCAGTGGGATTCAAGCTGGTCACAATTTCATTGGATTTACTCTAAGCATGATTTTTTCTAAGCCTGACTAATTCTAGATCTGATCCAATGTATCTGGCTCAAACTCAGCGCATGTAGTTCTTTGTTTAGTAAGGAAACAGCAAATGGATACCTGACTGAACATGTAGACCTCCTTGATAGAGCATGGTGTTTGCCACTGTGGTGTCTTATAATGAAAATGAGGATTTTAGCTAACATTGTGGCTGTATGAGCATGTAAACAAGTATCAGTATCTATCATAAACAGTCTAGGATTAAAAGGATGTGATTTTGTATATATAATTTATATTGATAAAGTCCTGTATTGATTTTAACTTTTCTACTATTCAAGTAGAATGAACACTAGCATTTTCTTTTAGTAATGTTATACCTGAGCAAACAAGTTAGTTGACATTAAATGACAAGACAAAGAGTGCCGGTCAGGGTATAATTATGTTACTTAATTATGTATTTATTGTTCAGTTGTGGGACATTGAAACTCAAAAGAGGCTGCAAAATATGTTTGGCCACATGTCTGTAGTTGGAGCCTTGAGTTGGAATGGTTACATGCTTAGCAGGTGAGCAACAAAATATATTATTTTGCCTCTGTGGAAGCCTGTAGAAAATAAGGACTTATTTTACAGATGTAGAAAGAGCCGCTGTAGAATTTAAATTGTATTGAAGAAGAGAGAATGCTATTCTGTCTGTCACCCAAGACAAAAAAAAAATTGTTTGCAGGTAATGGTGGCATTTGGTGACAATTTTTCCCATGGTTAATGGGAATGTACACTGTGCATAAGTCTCTTCTGGTCTAATCAGAACTGAGGGACTCCTTAAAGATATTCCAGTGTGTGGAATATTTGGAATATTAAATGTTTCCAGGATTCAAGTTTGGCTTTCACAGTTTTATTCCCTGCAAGAAGTCCTTACAGCCCATAGGACCCAGGGTGGATTGGAGAAACATAACATATGAACCGGACAGTTACAGGGCAGTGACCATTATCTGGATGCCTTGAAATAACGTAGCCTTGATCACAGAATTTGCTGCTAAGAGTGTTAGATCGGTTTTTACTTTCCATCTGAACCCAACTATCATGAACTCATACAGTGACTCTTCACATTAGTTGCATTTTCTAGCTTGGTTTTTGCTTTTGCTTTGTGCATTCAGATGCAGCCAACATTTAACACCTACAAATTTGTGTGAACTGAAAATAGTACTTTTTTCAGCTTATCCAATTCGGTTGGAATTTTTCATGGGTGATCTCTTCCTGTTGCTACCAAGACTCTTGCCTGTTTTTCTCTTTACAACCCTCTAGCATTAAGTCTTCCATCCCACTGTCTTCCCCATGGTACTCCTAAACAGCAGCTGGGAGACAGTACACTGAACAGAATGTCCTGACCATATGTTAGAGAACTTGGGTGGGAAGGTGTACTCACGTCTCATATGTGGTATTCCTATGGACAGCTGGTCGCCCAGTTTATGAACAAAATACTGAACTAGATGGAATCATGGTCTCCTCTAGCCTCATCATCATTGTTGTCATCATCAATCCCACCTTTTTCCCACTTATAAGCAACTCAGAGTGACTTACACAGTTCTCCTCCTCTACATTTTATCCTCACAAAAGCTCTAGGTTAGACTGGGTGATTGGTCCAGAGTCATCCAGTGAGCTTCATGGCTGAATGGAGATGAGGACCTGAATCTCCCAAGTCCTGATCCAACACTCTCACCACTATGCCACACTGGATCTCAAAGGCAGTACTCTCAAAAGCATGGCTCCTTTTATATTCTTAATAAAGGTGGTATTCCATAATAATAAGCTGCCTAGGCCTTAATGGGGGGAACCTTTGACTTGTGAACTGAATTCACCTCACAGAAATTCCCAGTCTGGCCTTTGAAGGAACCTTGGAGTTGCTCATCTGTGAAAGAGTTTGTTTATCTGTTTAGTCATCCATATGACCCTAAGAATATTTAAATACTCCTCCCCTAGTGACTTTCTACACCATGTGGTTGGATCCTTTGAAGCAGCCCCCAGTTACATGGGCTTTGTTCTTGAATAAGATGGTCCCAGATGGAAGAATTTTTGAAGTGTATGTAAAATACAATGTAATTTTGAGAGAGAGTGACAGAATATTGCAAACTAGCTTTTATCTATCTGTTGACAGATAAATGCTCCATATTAAATGCCCTTTCTTGCTGCTTATATATGAGATAAGTACTGACAGCTTGTAAACTTTTGATATTGGATATTAATAGGAATATTCCTATCCTATCCCCAGCCATACGGGAATTTCATTGAAGTTTGAACAAATGTCAAAAATACCCTTTTTACAAAGTGATCACATTTTTGCAGGGGATAAGCTTGTACATTCTTGAACTTGCCACTGCTGTTGCAAAAACTGGCCTTTTTGGAAAACTTATTCTTTAAAAAGTCATTTTCCATGCTTTAATTAGTGGGAAAAAGCATACATTTGGGTGCATACTTGGAAATATGCTTATGTTTTCTGTATCTTGTATATAAGCAACAGTGAAGCAAAATAATTTTCAAGGTGGTGGGGGGAGGAAATCCTCAAAAAGTTCAAAATCACTCACTCACTCATTCATTCATTCACCAATACTACATTCTTTCACATTTGGTAGTACTGTCTCCTGTTGTCTACAGTGGCTCAAGGCTAGGATACATTTACCATCATGATGTTCGGACAGCTCAGCATCACACTGGGATGGTTAGACAAAGCAAACAGAGTGTTTGCAGTTTGCAGTGGTCTCCCAACAACAAACTGCTGGCTTGTGGTTCTAGTGATGGTCTACTGAATATTTGGTCTAATGATCAAAGTGTGACAGCATGGTGTAGGCCACTGACCTCAGTACTCCATTACTCAGCAGTAAAGGTAGGATGATAATATGGTCTGACATTTTATGACATGTAATTCAGTCAGACTTTGTGCTACTGTTGCCTCGAAGTGGCATTTCGAAATTGCCTTTTGCATGAAACAGGAAATACATTAGCAATTTACATATTTGCCCTTGGAAAATTTCTTTAGAACAAGCTAAACTGATTTATAGTTGCCTGATGCAGTTGTGCAACACTAGAGAAGCACAACTTTGAAAAGCCACGATGCCCCTACTTTTCCTATCCTTAGGCAATTATGTGCTGACCGTGGCAATCTTCAGTAATTGCCACAGGAGGTGGAATGAAGGACAGATCTTTGCACATCTGGAACATAATCAGCATGAATGACCTCAAAACTGCAAATTCAGAATCTCGGGTGAAATCTTAATATGTCTGCTCTGCATGTTTTAGCTTTCTGAACTTGCGTTTTGCAGCAGTCTGTCCATTCACCTTATTAGTTTCATATACGAAAAGAGCTGCTAGTCATTTAAAAACCTGGCTGAATGAAATGAAAGATGAGAAAGAGTTGTGACTTTGTGTGGGTGTTATTAGAAAACACTTTGTCACATGAATGTGGAACAAATATTAGGAATGGAACAACCTCATAGGTATCAGTTTTCATTGCAATGCACTTGACAAATTCAGATCTTGTAATGGCAAATGCTGACCTGATTGCTGGTCTTATGCATTTTGTTCCAGAAGTTGAATGATCAAAATACTTACTTGATTTTGGATCTCATTCTACAGTTACTCTGTTTCTTCAGAAAAAGGAAAAGGTGCCATGTCTATCTTACATGCATTTTCCTGTACAGCATACTTAGTTCCACAGGCACGTTGGATTAGTACCAACTCTCAGCAGTCACAGACAGAAAGGACAATAGTCAAGGATGCTGATCTGGAAGGCATCAAGTTGGGAAAGTTGACTTCTGTTCTACAAGGAGTATCCAAAAATTTAGTTCAGTCTCAAAAGCAGATGAAATGTGTACATGGCATTCCACACAGATGAAATGTGCCTTTTTACATACATTCCAGATATGCTTCCTACTCTGGTTGCCAAACACCAAAGAAATAGTAACAGGACAAGACCATCCTGGGAATAAGATAAATATCTGGAAGTATCCTATGCTTTCAAACTCAGCAGAGTTTTATGGTAAGCATGTTGATAACCACAGCCACTCTGTCTACGTAGTTACACTTTTGTTCAGCATCTGATCAATGAGCCTATTTTCACTTTGCACTGAAAATTTCAGGGTGGTGTTCCTGCCACAGCTACAGTAAAGCTTGAATTGAAGATGATTTTTAAAAGAGTGCCACTTAAGTCAGAGATTAAAACACTTTAATAATTTACTTTCCATTAAGCTGGGAGTTTGGAATATAGAATATTTACTGCTGGAAAATACAATAGAATATTTACTACTGCAGCAGGACATAAAACCAAAATGGCTTAAAATGAACAAGTTCAGATATCATCAGTTCTGTGAATGATCAAAGTGTAAAAGAGCCTTTGGCTAGCTATGTCAAACCTGCTCTCCTGTTCTGAGCCAGAAGTGGTCTGTTAAACTCATCTGAGAGCAAAAAAGGGTTGTTGGACCCTAAACATTAAATCAAACCAATATTGACTGGGCTTAGGCCCAACATACTAAACATCTTCTCTCTCTTAAGAGAGCCCTTCTTTTCTTTCCTAGAATTTTCATGGCAAATGGGAAGGTCTCAGGAATATTCTCAGTTGCTGGATGTCACTAGTAGACTGGATGTATCTAGTAGCCATAGGATTGTGCTGTCTATTTCTTAATCCTCCAATTAAACCAAGTTAAATTGACTGTCATATTTGTAGCATACACATTTTATTTCCTCTCAATTTCTTTTATGTATGGAGGAGGCTGGATGAAATGCATTCGTTTTTCTTATTTCATGCACTCTGCTCTTCAAACACTGATAATTCCAGTGCACTCATATGTGCATGGTTTTAAGAGTATCGTGATTGTATTATTAGCTTTGTAGTGTCAGAAGCTCGAGTTTCTTTTCCCTCCATTTTTAATCTTCACTTTTGAGCTGAGATCCAGTGGTGCAATCAGCTGGATGCAATACTAAAGTTCTTCTGGGACTGCACCAGGTGTAGGTGTTGCACATTTGTGTTCCTACTGCTAATGAACAATGATTTCACAAAACTATTGCATTTGAAAGGGAAATCTAAATTTTCTTTCCAGAGGAGTAGCCATGTCAGTCTCTTACAAAAAACAGAAAAATGAGCAGTCATTGGCATCTTAAGAACTAAAGCATTTATTGCTACTACAGGCCACTTCACCATGCATCTGATGACATGGGCTGTAGGCCACAAAAATGTCTTAGTCTTTAAAGTGCCACCAGGCTCTAGAATTTCTTGATATGTCAGAGACATTTCTCTGTTTTATCTGAGAGGTAAGATGCATTGGTCATTTTCCACAAGTAGTCTGTTAACCATGTAAAAAGGTTAAATGGTTAAAATAAAAGAAACCGCAAGCTGCTTTCTCAGAAAGATAGTTCATCTCTGTGCGCTTGTGGACAGAGAGTAATTTCTGAGGCCATGACTCAAAGGGCTGTACCCAATCAAGTTCAAGAAATACTTCCCACATAAGTGAGAATCATCCCCATATCTCACTAGAACTTTGCATATGACCATCGTCTTAGTCTAAAGAGCTGTGGGCTGAAAATTAGTACTGGAAACACAGTGTGGATGTTGAAACTTTAACTGAGGTATTCTTCCATCTGATTAAAAAAAACAACTCACATGAACGTTGTGTAAAGTGTTCTGCCCAGAGATAGCAGCTTTAAGTGTGTGTATTTATTTAAAATTTTGTATCCTGCCTTTTACAGTGTCTCAGGACAGCGATAACATAGATAAATAAGACACAGCATCACAATAATATATCAAATCAACATTAAAAACAATAACTTTTAAAATGCTGTGAAAATGAAAAGGTTTTGGCCTGGCACCAATGCTTTTTTCATTTTGGCACCAGGCCTAAACCTTTTTATTTTGGTTTACAGAGCCTCCATCTCTCTCACAGGTCTTCCGGTCCCTTTGAGACCAGGGCTGGAGTGCCTCTACTTGGTGTTGGGCGAACGAGACAGATTGGGGATTCTATTGGTGTACCGTGCACCTTTCTGCCCAGCAGTCTCCCTATCTGAGCTGACAGAGACCGTCTCGGACCTGGTGTTGAGGACCCCCAGGATGTTGGTCCTGGGGGACTTCAATCTCCATGCCGAGTCTGGACTGACCGGGGCGGCTCAGGACTTCATGGCCTCTATGACGGCCATGGGCCTGTCTCAACACGTCATTGGCCCGACCCATGAACGTGGACACACTCTGGACCTGGTATTCACGACGGGGCAGGTAGAGGATGACCTGAGGGTGAAGAACTTATGTTTGACTCCCCTATCATGGTCAGATCACCTCCTGGTGAGGTTTGTGCTTGAGAGCGGCCTCTCCCTCTATAAGAGTGCGGACCCGATTGTATGGGCCTGCCCCCGGAGCCAGATGGATCCGGATGGATTCCTGAAGGCCCTGGGGGAGTTTCCGGCTGACAAGACTGGTGCTCCTGTCGAGGCTCTGGTCGAACTGTGGAACGGAGAGATGACCAGGGCTGTGGACACGATCGCTCCTAAGCGTCCTCTCCCACCGGGCAGAGTCCGCTCTTCCCCTTGGTATACACCTGAATTACGGGCGATGAAGCGAGTTGGGAGACAGCTAGAGCGTAGGTGGAGGAAATCACAGGATGAATCTGACCGAACACACTTGAGAGCCCATTATCGGGCCTATGCTGTGGCGGTGAAGGCGGCGAAAAAGAAGTTTTTTTCCGCTTCCATTGCCTCCTCACAATGCCGTCCAGCGGAGCTTTTTTGAGTGGTGCAAGGCCTGGTTCGCCTGGGTCCTAAGGAAGATCCGATGCCACCCTCAAAGGCCCGCTGTGACGACTTTGCCAGGCATTTCAGGGAGAAAATCGCTCAGATTCGTCACGAGCTGGACTCCACTAATGAATCAGAGGTCTCTGAGGAGTCGCCAATGCCACCGTCTGGTCCAAAATTATTGGAGGAATTTCAATTATTGCGGCCCAATGATGTGGACAAGGTGCTTGGAAGAGTACGTCCCACCACTTGCCTATTGGATCCTTGCCCGTCTTGGTTAATAAATAACTCCAAGCACGGGATTGGGACCTGGATTTTGGAAGTGGTTAACGCTTCTCTGAGGGAGGGTCGAGTGCCTGCCCCTTTAAAGGAGGCGGTAATACGACCGGTCCTGAAGAAAGCGTCACTGGATCCAGAGATGGCCACTAACTATAGACCTGTGGCCAACATCCCGTTTCTGGGCAAGGTGCTGGAGCGAGTGGTGGCGGGACAACTCCAAGCACTCTTGGATGAAACTGATTATCTGGATCCTTTTCAGTCCGGCTTCAGACCCGGGTACAGTACTGAATCTGCCTTGGTCGCCCTGTACGACGACCTGTGCAGGGAGAAGGACAGGGGGAGTACATCCCTGTTGGTTCTTCTGGACCTCTCGGCGGCTTTCGATACCATCGACCATGGTATCCTTCTGGATAGACTTGCGGGATTGGGGGTTGGAGGCACTGCTTTGCAGTGGTTCCGCTCCTATCTCGACGGTCGATTCCAGAAGGTAGTGCTGGGGGACCATGTCTCTACGTCATGGCAGCTATGCCATGGGGTACCACAGGGCTCCATTCTATCCCCTCTGCTATTTAACATCTATATGAAACCGCTGGGAGAGGTCATCAGGAGGTGTGGGCTGCGGAATCATCAATACGCTGATGATACCCAGCTTTACCTCTCCACTAATCCAGGTGAGGCAGTGGCTGTGCTTAACCGGTGCTTGGCCGAGATAAGGGAATGGATGAGGGCCAATAAACTGAAACTCAACCCAGACAAGACGGAGGTCCTGTTGGTTGGCGGATCGGGTTTCGGAGAGGGTGGATTTGACCTGGTCCTGAATGGTGCAACACTCCCTCTTAGGGATAAGGTCCGCAGCTTAGGAGTACTCCTCGACCCGGAGCTTTCTTTGGAAGCTCAGGTGACAGCAGTGGCGAGGAACGCCTTCCTTCAGCTTCGGCTGATTAATCAGCTGCGCCCCTACCTGGAGTACGACTGCCTGGCGACGGTGACACACGCGCTGGTGACTTCCCGCCTAGACTTCTGTAACGCGCTTTACGTGGGGCTTCCCCTGAAGACAGTCCGAACACTTCAATTGGTGCAAAATAGAGCTGCCAGGTTGCTGACGGGGACGGGGCGTTATGCTCACATGACTCCAGTCCTCCGTCAGCTTCACTGGCTTCCCATTGAAGCCCGGGCCCAATTCAAGGTGTTGATTATGACCTACAAAGCCCTAAACGGCTTGGGTCCTGGCTACCTGAATGAGTGCTTACGTCCGTATATGCCCGACCACCCTTTGAGATCTGCGGGAGAGTCCCTTCTCCGGGAACCCTCCATGAAAGAAATTAGGAGAGTAAATACCCGGAGGAGGGCTTTCTCTGCGGTGGCGCCCAACCTATGGAATTCACTCCCCAAAGAGGTCCGCCTGGCACCGTCGTTACTGGTTTTTCGGCGCCAGGTAAAGACCTTTTTATTTAAACATCATTTCAATTGTTAAAACATATGATCTGGCCTGGGCAACTTCTTCTTCCTTCTCTTTCTCATCCTATATCTTTATTTTATACTGATAATTTTAATTTTGTATTTGTAAATCAATGTATTTTTTGTATTTTTATATTTAATGGTAATTTATTATGTACTATTGTATTTCAATGTATTTTATCATGTTGTAAGCCGCCCCGAGGTTTCGGCAAGGGGCGGCATAGAAATGTTATAATAATAATAATAATAATAATAATAATAATAATATTTCCCCAGCATTTTAAATGCCTTTAAATGATGAAAAATCAAATCACATATCTGTATGTGTGTGCACCAGACAGAATTTTGTGCTCCAAGCATCGCATTATGGTGACTGGTTCAGAGTCCTTGTTAAGCAAACAGCTGGTTTAAGGCTCAAGATGCCCAGAGGTTTGTGAGAGCTAATGGTTGCACTAAACATCCCCAACCAGCCTTGCTTCATATGCTTTGGATTACAAATCCCATCATCCCTGATTATGCTGGCAGGGACTGATAGGAGTTAGGGTTCATCTGGAACATCTGAAGGAGGTAATAGGTAGAGAAGACTTGCTTAGGACATAGCATTGGAATCTCTGTGTTTGAATGAAATATCCATTGGAGTGTGAATGTGCTACATTTTTGCAAGGTGAAGTGAGATGGCAGAGGGGTATGCATGCATGTATGTGTGTGAAAACATTGGTTTTCTATTGGAGACAATTAGGGAAAGAGAAAGCCCAAGGTGGTGCAAGTCCTCTCTCTGGGGATCTAATGTCCTGCATTGTGAGAGAATCTATTAATCCTCTTTTACTCTCTTCTTATGTATTTATAGATATTGCAAAAGCTCCAAGCTTATCCTGTATTGAGTGTTATCTTGAGGATACCAAACCCTCTTGTATTGCCCTGGAAACTTAATGAGGACAGGAGAAAGAGAACCATGCAACGAAATACCAAAATATCATTAAAAATACCCAGTGTTGTATTTAAAGTAAACATGTTGGCTTTGCAAATGGCAATATTTTACTCCCCTACCCTACTCTTCTACTCTATCCTAACCCTGCAGGCTAAACATGAGCCAGCAGTGTGATGTGGTGGCTAAGAGGGTGACTGCCACCCTTGGATGCATAGCCAGAACTGTGGCTTCTAGATCGAGAGAGGAACTACCGCCACTCTATACGACTCTTGTGTGCCCACAGCTGGAGTATTGTGTTCAGTTCTGGGCCCCTCATTACAAAAGGGATCTAGCAAGGCTGGAATCAGTGCAGCAAAGGGCTGGTGGCTGGTTTGCAGGGTAAGCCATATGAGGAGAGCCTGAGGGAGCTGGGTCTTTTCAGCCTTGAGAGGAGGAGACTCAGAGGAGACTTTTTAGCGGCGTACAAGATTTAGGGGGGATGCCAAGAAGTACTTCCTGAGGGTTAGGTCCCCTAGGGTATGGAATGGGCTTCCATGAAAGGTAGTGGAAGCCCCAATGTTGCGGGTGTTTAAGGATAGGCTGGACATGCACATGGTAGCCATGTCATGAATGGAGCCAGCTGGAGCCAGGGGTCAGATCAGATGGCCCAGGAGGCCCCTTCTGACTCACTCTGTTTCTATGTTTTTAACATGGCAATTTTTAAAAATATTCTGTATTTCTATTTTCCCTTCTCCAAATCTAGGTCACAAAGGAAGAGTTTTGCACATGACACTGAGTCCAGAAGGAAATAGGATCTTTACTGTGGCAGCTGATGGGGCAGCCTATGAGTGGAAGATGAAGATGTAATGGAAGCAAGCATGGTGCACCTTGAGAAGAAAAATCTTCCAATTAATGTTCTCTCTATTGGCTCTTCAGTAAAGTCATTATGAAATCAAAAATGGGACAGAAGATTATAATTTGATATAGGTAACCCGGGATTTCTCACTGGCTACAGAGAGTAGTTTTCGGGTTGCATTCTCTCTCCACTTAATCCTTCCCCTCAGGGCTGTTGTAAGCCTCTGAGCTAAATAAATAATAAATAAATATTCTGGAAAAGAAGAAAAAAGGTAGACCAGTCCTTAGGTTATGCAATGCAGATTCCTCCCTTGACTAACTGGGTTTCTGCTCTTTGTGGAAAGTTACAACAACAACTTAGGGTTTGGAACTGGAGGCATGGGGGCAGGACTTGTGGGGCTCTTCCACCCGGGCTATTTAGTGGCTTGCCCCGAGACTGCTGCCTACCGTTTGCCCCCTGCCACAGAGACCAGCAGCACTGCGAATGATGTTGCCTCACACTCTTCTCCTCAGCAGGTCAGTGCACCCAAGCCTGGCTGCTGGCAGCCGCTGGGCATGGGCCGAGTGGATCCGGGGCCTTGCTCCAGAGGCACGGAGGTGGGCCTTCCAGGGCTCTTCCAGGGCCTGTTTAGCAGCCTGCCCCACATGGACGGCACCCTTGGATGGCTGCCGAAGGGCAGCCTGCTGGAGGCCCCCTTTTCTTTTTTTCTTTTTTTGAGAGGGAGGGAGGGAGGGAGGGTGGAGGTAGTAGATGAGTAGGTTGAGCTGATTTTTAACTTTAATGTGTGAGGGTTTTTTTTAAACTATAGTGCCTGTAACAGTACTTGTTTTAATTGTTTTAATATGTCTGTGGGATTTCTGGGGGAGCAATGGGGCACCCCCACCAATGTGGTCACAGGTGGGGGGGTATGACGGTGGGGGAACAACTAGCCAATGAAGGAGAAGTGGGGGTCAGATGTCTGCCTGCTGTCCCCTCTTCTGGTTCTTCCCCCAATCAACCAAAAGCAGGTAGTTGTGTCAGCCTGCTCTCAGGCCTGGTGTACTGCTAATAAATGCCAGGTCAGTCCAGAATAAAGCATCAATTATACTTGTTTTAATCACTGAGGAAAAGGCATCCTGGCTTGTATTACAGAGGCTTGGGTGGGGCAGTTGGGGGTTGTTATGCTCACCCAGCTCTGCCCACCTGGGTATGCTGTACAGCACCAGCCTTGCCCAGAGGGCCAGGAAGGGAGAGTCATCATAGTCTGTAAAAATACGATTTCTCTCTTGAGGCTTCCTGTTCACCCGAAGATGGATTCTAGAGTGTTTGCACCTGATGTTGGGTGACTGAGATAGATTAGGGATTTTGTTGATGTACCTCCCACCCTTCTGCCTAACAGTTTCACTGCCTGAGCTGATGGAAGTAATATTGGATTTGGTGTTGGGCTCCCCCAGAGGCTGCCATATCTGGAGCAGCTCAGGACGTCATGGTAGCCATGAAAGCTGTGGAGCCAGTTCAACATGTGGACAGGTCCAACACATGTAAAAGGTTACACTCTTGACCTGATTTTTTTGACTGAGCAGGAAGATGGTGATCTGGGAATTAGCAACTATCCCTTTGTTATGGTCTGATCACTTCCTCATGAGATTTAGACATATGATTTCTTTGCTCCTCCCTAAGGGTGGGGGACCTATTTTTATTCTGTCTTTCTTTCTTTCTTTCTTTCTTTCTTTCTTTCTTTCTTTCTTTCTTTCTTAAATCTTTTCTATCCCATCCCCTACAAACATCCCGGGACAGCTTACAATAAATGGTCTTATAAAAATGGTCTATGCTTGGAGTCAGATGGATCCAGATGGATTCCTAAGGGCTCTGGGGGAATTTCCAGCTTTTGGGATGGTTAATGGCCCATTGCAATCTGGCCTTAGGGAGGACTCTGTTGAATCCTCAGTGGTCTGCTGCAACAAATTTGCGCAATACTTTGAGGGTAAAATCACTTGCATCTGCCATGAGATGGACTCCACAGTTGGAGCTTGTCCCATAAGGGAGGTGTCCAGTATTCCATCTTATCCAGTCTTGTTGGATGAGTTTTAATTATTGCAGCCTGAGGGTGTTGACAAGGTATTTGGGCAAGTTTGTCCCACCACCTGTATACTCAACCCCTGCCATTCCTGGTTGTTCATCAAAGCCAGAAAAGGAATGATACTCTGGGTGCAGGAGGTTATCAACACCTCTCTGAAGGAGGGTCTGATTCCCTCTCCTTTGAAGGAGGGAGTGATCAAGCCTCTTTGGAAGAAAACAACCTTCAAGAAGACACCCAGAGGATATCACCAATTATAGACTGGTGGCTCCCTTTTTTGGGCAAGATGCTCGAGAGGGTGGTGTCCAGGCAACTTCAGGTGCTTTTGGAGGAAACTCACCACCTAGACTCTTTTCAGTCCAGTTTCAGGCCTCGTTATGGGACACAAACTGCCTTGATTGCCCTGTGGGATGGCCTTGCTGAGAGAACGACAGAGGGAGTGCATCCCTGTTAGTTTTCCTGGATCTCTTAGTGGCTTTTGATTCAATTCACCATGTTATGCTCATGTGGATCGACTGTCCAGGTTTGGGATTAGAGGTACTGCTTTGCAGCGGTTCAGTTCCAGATGGTTTTGCTAGGGGAGTGGGTTCTGTGCCATTGCAGTTATGCCATGGAATTCCTCAGGGTTCATATTTTATCCCCTATGCTGTTCAGTATCAACATGAAACTGCTGGGAAAGGTCATCTGGAAGTTTGGGTTGAGGAGTCATTAGTACACCGATGACACCCAGCTATATCTCTCATTCTCATCCAGTCCAGCTGTGACTGCTCTAAACAGGTGACTGTATGGTGTGATAGACTGGATGAGGGCTGATAAATTGAGGTTCAATCTAGATAAAACAGAAGTGTTGCTGGTGGGTGGGCCAACTGTTAAGGTGAGTGATATTCCCTCTGTCTTTGATGAGGTTGCATTTCCCCTAAGGCAGGGGTCGGCAACCCATGGCTTCGGAGCCGCACATGGCTCTTGAATCCCTCTGCTGCGGCTCCGTCGCTCAAAATATTCATCACAGCCGCCAATCTGCGACCCACGCCAGCACAGGCGCCGATCTGCAACCTGTGCTGATTTACTGAGCTTCTCCCCCCAGTAGGCCAACTATGGATAAACTGAAGAAAAGTTTCTGAAGAAGACCGAACGTTTAATGGTACATGGGTAGATTATTTTGCTTTTGCTGAACTTATGGGGTTTGCTGTTTAATGCATGCAGCCCTTTAGCACTGACTTTGACTCTGCAGGAAGCTGTTCTCCTATTCAAAATATATGAAAGGAGTCCTAGTAGTTTATAATGTAAGATTAAAAATAACAGTTTTTAGTGACTGAACAAGAGTTGCAGCTAAATCATAATGAAGATATAGATCTACTTCCTTGTTTTAAGAACATTCTTATAAAAATTCCAGCAACATTATTACACTGGGAGAGGAATGTTTGTTCAATATTTCACCAGACTATTATTTATATTTGTTGTATTGCAGAAACTCTACTTACTGTATGAAAGTCTCAGTTAGTCCTTTTTTTATTCAGGTTGACAGCTGTCTGCACCCTCCAGTACATGTGGTAAAAGGAGGAGGGCACACAGAAGCAGACGGCATTTTTGGTTTGCTGCAGGTGGATAATTTAAGTTCGGCTTTTTATTTCATAAGTATGAGGAGGACTCAAATAGACACTGAGTATTTTATTTGAAAGTAACCTTCAAGCCAGCGACCTTTTTTTGGAGTTCAAAATGTTTTTGTTGCATGCAGAAATAAAAATTTGTTTTCTCTGTAGCAGTTCATTGATTTCATAAATGCAACACACTATAGTTTTTTTATACATAGCATAAAGGTAAAAAACGATATATGCAGTGTTATCTTCATTTTAGATGTCAAAATCGTTTGCGGCTCCCAGTGTTTTCTGTGGGAAACGGGTCCAAATGACTCTTTGAGTGTGAAAGGTTGCCAACCCCTGCCCTAAAGGATAGGGTATACAGCTTGGGAGTACTCCTCAACCCAGGGCTACCCTGGAAACCCAGGTGGCATCTGTGGCAAGGAGTGCTTTCCTTCAGCTAAGCCTGGTCTATCAGCTGTGTCCTTACCTAGACAGGCAAACCCTAGCAACAGCAACTCATGCATTGGTAATCTCTTGTTTGGACTATTGTAACACGCTTTATGTAGGGCTGCCCTTGAAGACAGTCCAGGTAGTGCAATGGATTCAAAACAGAACTGTCAGATTGCTGACTGAGACCAGTAGAAGAGTTCATATTATAATGGTCCTATATCAGCTACACTGGCTACTAATTAAAGTCCAGGCCCAGTTTAAGGTGCTAATGATGACATGTAAAGCCCTAAACAATTTAGGACCTGGTTATCAAAGGGAACATCTTCCATATGAGCCTGCTCAAACCTTAAGATCATCTGTGGAGGTCCTCCTCCAAGATCCCTCCTGGAAAGAGGTGAGGAGGGCCAGTAAGAGGAGGAGGGCCTATTCTGCTATAGCAGCCCAATTATGGAACTCATTCCTCAGAGAGGTATGCCTGGCGCCGATGTTGTATTCATTCATTCTGGCACCAGGCCAAAACCTTTTTATTCACTCAATTTTAAATTGTTAATTTAAAACAATTTATAGCAAGTTATATATTAACATTTTAATTATCATTTTATTTGTTGTATTGTTGATTATATTGTTTAAAATTATGTAAACTGTCTTGTGATGTTTAATGTATATAAAAATTTAAATGAATAAATATGTGTATGCTTTGTTTCCATATATTACCTTTGATTTCAGTCATCAGGATTTAATTTCTAACAGTCTTCTGATACAGTGACCATGGTTGATTCTAGACCATGGTATTCTTTTAGATCATCTTTGAGCTGGGAATTCGAAGCACTGTGCTGCAGTGATCCTGCTCGGATTGTGAGGATGGTTCCAGAAAGGAGAATTGTGGAATTGTGCATCAGCTTCCTGGCAGTTACGATGTTGGGTGCTGAAGGGTAACAACTTGTCTCCTTTGCTGAAGGCAATGTATACGAGATTGGGGTCAAGATGTCCACAGTATGCTGTTGACCCCAAGCACTATTTTTCTGTATCATCTGACTCAGGAGACACTATGCAATCAAATGCCTGCTTATCAGTTGGATGAGGACCAGCAAACTGAGACTTATCACCTGACAAGATGGTGACTTTGTGGTATCCAAATGTCACTGCACTGCATTTTCCTATAACAGTGGTACCTCAGTGCACAAATACCTCAGTTCATGACCAAATCGGGTCACAAACAGAAATTTCTGAAAATTTTTGCCTGGAGTCGCAATTTCTGCATCGGTTGACCCCCCAGTGTGCCCGCCTCCCCTACCCCAGTGTGCCAGCTTCACATTTTTGTGATTAAAAAAAATAGTTACAGAATGAATTAACTTTATTTACATTGAACCTTATGGGGAAATTTGACTTGGCTCACGACCAATTTGGGTCATGACCAAAGTCCTGGAATGAGCCAAGGTACCACTGTATTTGCCTGATGTTACCACATTTCTTCTGAAAGAGGATTTCATTTGGGGTGCTCCTGGATTCATGATTGTCATTAGAGGCTTAAGTGGCTTCTGTAGAAGGAGCAGCTCTGGTGGCTATGTCCGCTGCACCCTTTGTTCAGTAGGGCTTAGGGCAACTTCATGTTTAGATTACTGTGAGGGCTATTCTTGTGTCTGGCCCAGAAGCTGCAGCTGATGTAGAATGTGACAGCCAGGATGCTGAGAAGGGTGCCTGGTCCTGCACATATTATAACCCTGTGGAAGCAACTGCACTGGCTACCTATCAGGTGTCTGAGAGAATTCTATTTTATGAGGAAACTCAGTAAAGGTATTTAAGTAGAACGCATTTAGCACAGTTTGGATGTGTGCTGAGGAATAGAGCATTTTTGGAAAAGTGAGCTAGACTCAGATAGGTATGAGTTACTACATCCTGAGTCTACTCAAGGATGTGTACTAATTGCATTTGCATGGATTCACACATATTCATCCTAAATGTAGTCTACTTTCTCACCGGGCCTAATTGACCAGAAAAATACTCAAGGCCTCATCATCTGCTTCTACAGCAGGGGTCTCAAACTCAACTGACCTGGGGGCCGCTGGAAGTAGAGTCTGGGTGAGGCTGGGTCGCATCAAGTATTGCACCACCGCGGTGGTGGTGGGCCGCTCATCCCGCGTCGCTCCCAGAGGCCGGCCCCTCCCCCGTGCCCCGCCCCTCCCGGCAATTGGCCTGTGGGCCGCGACCCCTGTTCTACAGAGTGCAAATCTTCTTCTCTGGACTTGGAAAAAGCAAAGAATGAGACCATAAACACAGAAGAAGAAAGGAAGTGACGACTTTCAAAAGTTCCTAAATAAATATGTATTTAAAATCCAATTACCCCCTCTCTTCCTCACAAAGGAAAACCTGCTACATAGTCTTATGTTTCAACATCGACATGTGGGAAAATCCATAAAACAAGAAAATGAATGTGTTTTAGCCTAAAATGTTTAGAGAACAATCCTTTGGTCATTGGGTTTGTTAAACACAAATAAGCCAAAACAAGGACTCATGGTTTGTTGTTTGGTTATGACTTAATGATTGTTCATGGGTTGATGGTTTATTTGTGCACTAGGTTCACACAACAATCCACAGTGTGCCAATATCCCACCATTCAAAAATAAGCCATATTCAACACATGCACAACCTGTATTCTGGTTTGTTGTGTCCTGTGAACCAGACTGGTTTGTTTTTCAGTTTAAATCACAAGCTGCTTCTTCCATGGGGTTGTCATTTTGTGCAAACCAAAAGTGTGGACTGTTGATCAGTTGTTTCACTCAGGGCCGTCTTAACAGCATTATGGGCCCCGGGCAAAGCAGTGTACTGGGGCCCCTACGACAACTACGACTACTGTTAATTTTGGAATTTTTCCCATTTTCCAAGGGTTAACATACACAGATTAGTATGGGGCCCATGGTCAAGTGCCCATCAGGCCCATGTGTTAAGACGGCCCTGGTTTCACTAGGATACAAGCAAGAATGATCCATCCCACCCCCACAATCACTATATACACAACTGCAACACCACAGAACATTTGGGATGCAGAGAAGGAGTAGGCACAGAATGAGCAAGCAAATAGCCCATAGGTAAAAAGAAGGAAACAATAACCCCCACGCAACTCATGGATTTGGATCATCTGCCAGACAGACCTTAGGCAGATCAATGGGTTGAATAAACCATGTATTAGACTATTTGAGCAAGGTCACTGACTAACCCTTCAAATTTTGTAAGGGCTTGTAGATATTAGAAAAACAAATGTGTCTGTATCTCCTTACTTTACTGTGCTTTTGAACATAGCATGGTAAAGTAAGTTTCATTTAGATATAATATTCCAGGATAACATTCCCTCCTCTCTCTACCTGCATGCCTCCTTCCTATCCTTTCTGAACCTCTTCCAAGAACATGACAACAAACTTGGAAAAGGAATTGCCATTGAAAGCACTTACTGTTTTGCTGTGAGGGCTAGAGGAGGAGCAGGGGGAAATCTCCATTCTGATTCACTCTCCAAGAGCATAGCATTCGCAATGCATCCAGGAGATGAAATTCACTATATTATGTGATTCCTGGGACCTCTCCCAGAGACCATAGCATTGCTCTGCCCAGTGTAATAATCTAGAATCACATTATTTTGACTTTGGAAAGAACACTGCTTTCTTGCAAACCACTTCAATATAAATACAATTCCATTACAGCAAAAGAATTTTCCAGATTCATTACATTTTAATTGCCTTTTATTATTGAAGCAAGATATGCCAGAGCAATAGAAATTTGATATAGTATATGCATCACAATTAGGATATTCAGAATTGTTTATATACCACACAGAGAAATTTGAGGAAAGTATCAATAGCCATAACAAGGTAAAAGTTAGCATGTTTTGTGCATCACAGGGCTATTTTTCAGAAAGAAGACTCTGTTGTAGCCATAATATGTACATATATGGTGCCACAACATCAATTATGAAATAGATTACTGTAAATCTAGTGCTTCCAGATGGAGGGCTCCTAGTTCTACGACTCAGAAATTGTGGTTGGGGTATTCTGCTTGCTTGTGCTTAGCAGATAGATTGTGGTTAAGAAAAATGATGGAAGAAGGATGGGAACACATGGGAGGATAGGGGTGGAAGACAACAGCGCCTGGGCACTTGGTCACTCCTTCTTATTTATATTCTTTGAATAAAGTAGAGTGATTGTAGAACAAAAGTCCTGTCTGGAAGCACCTTTAATTACAAGCTAAGCAAGCATTTCATTAAGGAGAATCTGGAATGAGAACAATGGATTCAAGTGATCAATCTGTAACAACTCCTGTAAGTTCCTCTATCCAGTTAAGGTGGAACTTTGTGAGAGCTGTATAGACACCAGGGTATCGGCGATCACCACACGTCATACCAAAGGAGACAATGCCTCTTTGTTCGTCATCACATATCAGAGGACCACCTGAATCATTCTGGATAAAAAAGAAAAAAGAAAGGAGGGTGTTTATTTTGCAGAAGCTGATATTGGCTTGGTTCCATGGGAAACCATGGGGAAAAGAAACCATGGTGGCTTCGTTTCTACAACCTTACATGCCTGTTGTGCGCTGCACATTCTGCCTATTTATCCTCAGAGTATGCAGCTTCCCACGTCATCTAAGCTCAGTAAGAAACTGTATTGTATGTAGTAGCATGTGCCCTAACTGTGTTACGTGTATTTGGCATAAATACTGTGACTGTGCTTTCTCATAAATGGAAGGAGATCTAGCATAGATCTCCTGGAATAGTACTTTTCTAAGTGCAAGGATTCTATTCCACCTGTTCCCAAATACATAGGTTGCAAATGGCACAGCTTGTAGGGACCAGCCCACTTTTCCTAAAATACAGGCTTCCAGTTGATGCCTCAGATTCTGAATAAGAACTGAAGAACGAGACAAGATTGGGATTCTTAGCTAAAATATGAAGGCCAAGAGACCCAGAGATAAGCCAGGTGGAAACTGGGCATCATCTAGTTTGGTGGTAAATTCTTGTGACCATGGTGAGTTGGATGGAAGAAGAATTAACATCATTAGTGCAGTTGTTTGGTGTGTGATTAAAAGAACAGTCCAAGTTAGTGTCAGATATTTCCAGTGACTGGCCCATAAGCAACATGAACCAGTCTGAAAGTAGTGTCTGTTTCTTCTGGTTGGGGAGGGGAGGAGGGGTATTCAAATTGGGAACAAAATTGAGTAATCAAAGCATAATTAATTAATTAATTAATTAATAGGGGTTCATTTCTACTATGTGAAGGCAGATTTCAATTAGTGAGCTAAAAGTTCAGCCTCACCAGCTCTAGTTCTTTGTATACTGGTTGAGGCTGTTTTGGTTCTATTATGCTACCATAGTAAGGAAATATTTTCTTTTAACAATGAGTGGTACATTTTGTACATTAACTTGTAAATTGTCTTACACTTCCTTTAATGTCTGAAGAGGATTTGTATGGGAGTTTGATAAAATGCACATTTATTTAATAGATTTTTCAGTCAAACAGTTTAATAGGTAGATTTTTCATTTTGTTTCTATACTGAAGTTCTCTGAGCTGTTTACAAAGATTAAAATCTAAAAAGAAGTTATAAGAACCAGGTATATATAAATGGGTACATATAAGCAACACCAAGAAAGATAGATATCTAAAAACAATTTTAAACCATCTTTATTTATTTAAAACTTGTATATCCTGTCCACCACTTTGATATCTCGGGCTGGCTTACAAAAAGATAAATAAAGTAGCAAAACAACACAGCATCCAGCAATCAAGATAAAAACCCCAGTTAAAACAAAGTAAACATTAAAATAGTAGGAAAATAAAAAGATTTTCACCTGATGCTGAAAAGAATAAAGCGTCGGCCCAGGCAAACCTCTCTGAGGAACATATTCCATAGATTGGGTGCCACTGCAGAGAAGGTCCTTCTCCTAATTTCCTTCAAGAAGGGTTCCCAGAGCAGAACCTCCACCTTAGATCTCAAGGGGTGGAAGGGCACTTAGGGAAGGAGGTGCTCCTTCAGGTACCCAGCACCCAAGCCGTTTAAGGCTTCATAGGTCATCACCAGCACCTTAAATTGGGCCAGAGTTCAATTGGCAGCCAATGTAATTGAAAAAGGATCTTTATGTTCTTTAAGCAGTTGGCAGCCCTTTGTGGGAAAATAATGAATAAATAAACACTCTTACCGCGCATGAATCCTTTCCTCCATTCTCATCACCAGCACATATCATGTTCTCTGTCACGGGATGCTGAGCAATATACTGCTCCTTGCAGATGCGTCTATTAATGACCTTTATATTAACTTCACGTAACTTTTCAGTGACAGTTATGTATTTGTTGGAAGTAGTTCCCCATCCAGCAACTAGACACATGGTTCCTGGTTTGACATCAGTGAAAGATGTAGTGCTGGGCAGCGGAATGGTTTTAACATATCTATTAATATTTGCAGTTCTGTGAAGCTGAAGAAAGAATAAAACAGATCAGGGATAGGAAATGCCGGGGTCATGGATAAGATGTAGTCCACACGGCTTTCCCATCCTGCCCATGGGCCTCTCCTTTTGTGTGCTCCCCATTCCTTAGCCCTTCTCTTCCCTACTGTACAGCTGTTTCCTGATCGGCTGAGCAGCGAGGAGATTGCAAGGAGGGGAGTTTTAAATCTTCCCTCTGCCTGCTATTCAGCAGGACACTGAGCAGCCAGGAACTGCCACACTCCACCATTAAGAGGTAACTCAATGGCCCTTGTCCCTGCTATACCTAGTAAGGAAGGAAAATGAGCTGCCCTTGGGGAACAGATCCTTTTGTGCCTTGATAATCGGTCCTGTTTCTGTGCTGGTCCAGGAGAAAGAGAAGCCTCTTCTCCCCTACCCAATGGAAGGTAAGTGGAATGGGAGGAGGCAAGTGTGTGCAGGAAGGAGGGGAGCATGAATGACGGAGAAGCGTGAGAAGAATGCTGGAGCAAAGGGGCTGGGGGGTGGGGGATTGTGGCAAAGAGGGAATAATGGAAACAGAGACAGAAAAGAAATGTTTGGCCTACTTTTGGATTTGTTAACAGACATTGCTGGTAGGCATCCACCCAACGATTTTTCACTGAGGGAATGTGACCTTCAGCTTTAAAATACTTCCAACCTGTACTTTAGATCATTCCCCATTTCTGTTTGAAGTCCTCCTGTGCTCATTGCATAGTTGGAACCCATCAGTCACACATAAGAAGTTTGCAGACACCTCACCCCCAAATCTTCAGGAAAATATCCTAATGGTGGTGGTAGAGAGCTCCAAAACAAACCCACAAGGATTCAGTGGCTTGGGATGTTGACTGCCTGTATGGAAAAAACCTGACTGGTATTTTTTAAATTGTTTATAAATTATCTGGAGTTTGGGGTGAACAGTGTGTGGTCACGTTTTGTGATAACACTGCCTTATTTTAGCTGGTTAAAAAAGGCACTGTGGATCTCTCCAAACTCTCTCCGAAGGATCTTTGCAAGCTTGGTGAATGGTCTCTGAAAAGGCAAGTTCAGTTCAATGCATGTAAGTGTAAACTGAAGTAGACTGGGGTAGAACAATCCCTGGTGGCCTCTAAGCTGGCTGTGACTTACCAGGAAAGGGATCTTGGTGTTGTGGTGGATAGTAGGATGAAAATGTTGTTGTCAGCAGGGAAAAAAGGGCAAATTCAATATTGGGAAGCGTGCTTGGGAAAGGAACTGAAAAAAGGAACTGAGGAAGGAACTGAGTATTAGGAAAGGAACTGAGTATAAAACATTCTCCTATGCAGAAAGGTTACAGCATTTGGGACTTTTTAGCTCTAAAGAAAAAAGGCAAATGGAGGAGACATAATAGGGTTGTATAAAATGATGCAATGGTGTGGCAAGAGTTATAGTGGAATGCTCTCATAATACAGGGATTTGATATTTATTCAATGAAGCTGGATAATGGGAGATTCAGGACAGCATATACATATACTGTATATACATATACTGCATATACAAAACCTATGGAATTGACTAGCACAAGAAATGGTGATGGCTGCCAACTAATTATAAAAGGAAATTAAACGATTTCACAGAGGGTAGGGGTTTAAGTGGTTTCTAGTCCTGAGAGCTATATTAGCTTCAGTACTGGAGCTACTGTGCTTCTGAACTGCAGATGCCAGGGAAGAGTATTGTGCCTATGTGCCAGCTAAGAGCTACTCATAGGCAAAGCCTTTGGCAGATCAGAAATTTGATCTGGTGCAATATCAGAAATCTTGATCTGGTGATTGGTGCAAAGTGGCACTAAGATCCTCACTTGTGAGTTTGAGGGGAAATTGATTAAAACTAAGGGAAGAAAGGCAAAATGCAGATGGCTAATACAAGTTATGTTGCACTGGACTAGTGCAATTGACCTCTGGTGCAACACCAATTGGCCAGGGTGACTTATTTTATACAGTTACGTGTATTTTATATTGTTACTTATGTATTTTATTTATTTGTAAGCCGCCCTGAGGCTTCGGCGAATGGGGCGGCCTAGAAATTTTCTAAATAAATAAATAATAAATGCCATTGTGCTAGAGGTCCCTTAAGCTCTCTAGCACTGTAAGCCACCCAGAGAACCTTTGGGGAGGCATAGAAATGGAAATATATACACATACATACATACATACATACATACATAATTGCAATATAATTAATGTTACTGTTAGGATTGAACTGGATACTACCCAGAGCAAAAGAATGAACTGAGAGTAATTTAACATTCTGGCAGGACTTAGTAGAGCTCAAGGTCATCCAATTCTATATGGGCCAAGAGAAACCAGAAAGAGTTGGTGCTGTTCACATCTGGCTTCTTATGGTAGCTTTAATTTGGGGAGTTTGCTGCCTCATGCACAGAATTTCATTTGGGATTCAGATGTTTATCATGTTTATCTAGGAATCCTCCCATATTTTCCCATCCCTTCTTCTTTCCCATAGAAGATCAGTTAATGAGGAAAAGATGGCAGCAAATTGGAAGAATAGCAAGAGACAATTCCTGTAGCAGAGAAAGGAAGTGCCTAGGTGGATGATGGAAGAAGCACTCACAATCACTAAGGACAGGTGAGAAGCAAAAGTAAAAGATGATAGAAATAGGGTTCAAATCCTGAATTAATTTGAAATTCTGAAAGAAAATTCATTCAATTGAGCTGAACCACTTCTACCATCAGAGAAGAGTAACTAATCTTATTAAAGTAGAACTAGTTTTGTGTCCTGCTTTCAGTTTGAATAACTAACTAGGGCTATTTTCAGACAAGCCTTTTATTGTACGATTTCTTTCCCTCTTACATGAAATTTTTATCATGGATCACAATGTTGTTTTCTTCCAGTTGCAGCACTCCTATGTTTTCCCATTGCTTCTGGCATCTTTTTTCTGTCATTGCAGAAAATCAATTAAGGAAACATGGATTTTGATTGGTAGCACAGGGAACTGTCTATCTGGAAGCAACCTGAGTCTCCAACAATTGCAAGATAAAGATAGATATAAATTTTAATTTTTGCTCCCCATACAATAATGCACTGTTTAGAAGTGTACCTTTAAAAGCATGGCGTCATTATCATGGGTGGTGCTATTATATGCTGGGTGAATAAAGATCTGAGCAATTTTAAAGTACTGTTGTGTTTTTTCTTTTTCAATCCAGGAATGAGCACCAAGAATAATTGTTGTGTCCTGCATGAATTCTTTTTGCCTGGAAAGAGAAAAAGGACAAAGCTTTTCACCAAATACCATTTCTAGCAAATACAAACATTTAATATATTTCATATTTCTAGCAAATACTAATATACCCTTTCTGATAAATTTGTCACACAATATGTTTTAATTGTTTTGATTGTTCTGGATTTGGGGTTCTATACATTCTTTCATACAAAACCTTCAATGTATTCTTGGGCTGCAATTTTAACCCATTATTTTTCTGTACTTGAGAAACCAGGGGCTATTAAGCCCTGCACAGTAAAGAATGAAGATAGCTTCAGTTTCTGGGTCTAGATAATGACTCTTTATATAATGAAGAAGGTTAGAAACAGTTGTTTTGACAGTGGAAATGGTGATAACATATGTACTGGGATGCCATGCAAATTGTGCTTACTGTTTTCATGCACATTTTTAGTTAGATTCCCGCACCTCTTCATCTGACAGCTGGGGCAATAATTTATTTTATATTTTTGCACATGAAGCAGGGACACACAATTCATAATGCTTATTTCTGCAATCAGCTGTGCAAAATCTCTGCAGTGTTTCCAAAAGTCTGAAACTATGCTGGTTAGAAGGTACATCTCATTTCTCTTCTGCAATATATGCTGGATTAAGTAGTATTCAGATATGGCACTGATGTTACAAGAGCGTTCCCAAGCACCTCTTAGTGCCATGTATGCAATGACCTCATCCTTTCATCCCTGGCTTATGGGCTCTCCCATAGTGTTCAGGTTTGCACAATCATGTAGGCCAAAGGAGCCATGGTGGGTTGTTTCCTCTGTCTTCCATGTGCTGATCACATGCTCTGCTATTTGCCATATAACTCTTGCAATGCATGGTCTCCTGTGTTGTCTGAACCCAGTGAGGTGTGCAGTGGTGCTAGCTTTGAAATCACCCCAAGGGCTCTAGGGTGGTTTCAAAGCTCACTAAACAACTTGCCAAGTTTGGATAACACACTAACCACACTCTGAGGATACAATTAGGCAAATTGTGTGGCATGCACCAGCACATGCAGGGTTGTGGAAAACAAAGCACCATGGTTTGCTTTTCTGATGATCAGTTAAACCTGGCCCCTGACAGGATTTGCATGATCACAGAGGGGGACATAAATTCTGATGGCTTATTTCCATCTATTTGTTCCATGCCAGATGTGCATAATTATTCTTTCTGGTGTGGTTTGCTGTGCCTTGTGAACCTAGTGAGGATGGCTGATTAACAAGCCACTCAGAACCTGTGGATGTGGTGATGTTCTGTGATCATGCAAACTGGCCTACAGCCTTGATCTTGGGAAGAAATATTAAACCATTATCCACATTCTGCCCCACACTATGATTTCTCATTCTGCAGGGCCACCAGCCTTTTCTTTTTAACCTTTCTGGATCCTTTGCCAGGCAACCACTATTAGCAGGTAATACTAGGCAGAAAATTCTGCTAGCTTACTGAAGAATGTCATGGGGGCTTGCCTTGTGTATAAAGCAGAAATATGTCTCAGAACTTACCAATAGCAGTGAGCTGCTGTTAACACCCAGTTCTGTTTGATCAGAGAACCTCCACAGAAAAGTCTATTACTAGATGTGCTTTTGAGGGCAACCATATAGGGCCTTGAGTGTGGAATGGATTCTTTTCCTCCAATTATATCTGCCCCTTGTCCTAAAACAGAAATAAGCCATGTAAATCATGTCATGCCATTAGTTTGTTTTACAGTGTAGCTAATTGGCTAGAGGAAACATAATGTAATTGTATAAAGGACAAATACAGCCACATACACGTAGGCACTAAGAAGAAACATCAGTCAACATCTATAATGTGGAATCTCAGAGCATCACTGGATACTTCTAAGGTCCAATTCAAACAGTTCTGGCTTGACTGCTGATCCATATTGCATTTGTTTGTTTGTTTGTTTGAACATTTCTATGCCACCCTATTCGCCGAAGCCTCGGGGCGGCTCACAACATGAAGTAAAATACAAAAATAACAATATAAAAATAACAATATAAAATAAATAACAATATGTGTGTAATTGTAAATAATTGTAAAAATTTTATTTATTTATTTAAAAATTTTGTATGCCATCAACACATGTCTTGGCATCAGGACAGCTCACAATACATACAATTAAAATACAATAAAATGATCTTTATAAATAACAAATCCAATAAAAGATTACATAAAGACAAAAAAACAGAAAACAATGACAGCGACTGTTCAGTGATAAAATATTAGTTTTTAAAATAGCAATTAAATAAAAAGGTTTTAACCTGGTGCCGAAAAGAATATAAACTCAGCACCAGGCGCACCTCTCTGGGGAGCACATTCCATAATCTGGGCGCCACCGTAGAGAAAGCCCTGCTCCAGGTAGATGTTCTTTTTATCTCCTTTTAAGAGGGTTCCTGGAGCAGCACCTCTCCTGCAGATCTTAAGGGGTGTGAGGGCATGTAAGGGAGGGCATGTTTAAATACTCTTCCCCTCCATGTCTGGCAGGTGGCATAGTTGTATATGTTTCTGTGTGAGCGTCACATTCCCTGAGGCGTAGGGGCACAGGAGTAGTTACTTGGAAATCCAATGCTGCCACTGTAGTTTACAGCTGGCATCCCTGGTGAAACTAGAAATATGAAATGGGGTTTAGAATTCCTTTCTGTAGTGTATTGTATCATGGGCATCAGCAGCCAATGGACAACTACGTGTGTTTAAGTCCATCAACATCATGAAAATGATATGTATAACTACCTAAATGCAATTTCTTTACATGGAGGTTATGCATACCTAAACCTCTGCAGATCAGCTCCCTTGTTTTCTCATTCTCACATCTGACAGCAGTGGAAATAATGCAGATTTTGTGTTTCAATTGTATTTAAAACATTGCAATTTTAGTATTATTAGTTACCTTGAATACCAATTTTTGGCAGAAAGGTGGAATAGAAAATGAACAAATTAGTTAAATAAGTTGATTGAGCCTGTGACAAACATGTTCAATGTAAGGGGGATCCTAGTTTTTAATGCCCCATATCATCTGTTTAAAAAGTTTGACCTGCAAGTAAAAAGCTAGCACTTCAGACACTGTATCAAACAAGCATCTTTATCCTTCATATGCAATGTTTATTTACAAGGAGGGTTTTTTAAATAGTTGAAATATATAGGAAGTATCTCCACCAGCCATGTGATACCAGCAAAAAGTACCCTCACCAGCTGTCAGGATCTGGCATGCTCTGGGGTCCCATCTGATGGCCAGAACCTGAACGCCCACCCCAGCACTCACAGAATTGGTCCCAGGCCCTGCTGGAGCTCTAAGCCTCCTGAAGTGCACCAGCCAGGGGAGTCCCTGGAGGAAGAGCTGTACAACAGCAAGCTCTTCCCTCCAGAACTGGCCGCAGCATCACAGGCCTTCCTGCCTTGCTGTATGTTGGGGATTACATGAGTGGAGCCAACTGGAGCCAGGGATCGGATCCCTTCGAGACCAGGGCTGGAGTGCCTCTACTTGGTGCTGGGCGATCGAGACAGATTGGGGATTCTGTTGGTGTACTGTGCACCCTTCTGCCCAACAGTCTCCCTGCCTGAGCTGACGGAGATCATCTCAGACCTCGTGTTGAGGACCCGCAGGATGTTGGTCCTGGGGGACTTCAATCTCCATGCCGAGACTGGTCTGACCAGGGCGGCTCAGGACTTCATGATGGCCATAGGGCTGTCTCAACATGTCACAGGCCCGACCCATGAACGTGGGCACACTCTGGACCTGGTTTTCTTGATGGGGCAGGAAGAGGGAGGTCTGAGGGTGAGGAATTTATGCCTGACACCCCTGTCATTGTCAGATCACTTCCTCGTGAGGTTTGTGCTCGAGAGCGGCTTCTCCCTCTGTAAGGGTGCGGACCCGATTGTGTGGGTCCGCTCCCAGAGCCAGATGGATCTGGACGGATTGCTGAAGGCCCTGGGGGAGTTTCCGGCTGACAAGACTGGTGCTCCTGTCAAGGCTCTGGTCGAACTATGGAACGGGGAGATGACTAGGGCTGTTGACACGATCGCTCCTAAGTGTCCTCTCCCGCCAGGCAGAGCCCACTCTTCCCCTTGGTATACACCTGAATTGCGGGTGATGAAGCAGGCTGGGAGATGGCTAGAGTGTAGGTGGAGGAGATCACGGGATGAATCTGACCGAACACACTTAAGAGCCCATTATCGGGCCTATGCTGTGGCAGTGCGGGCGGCGAAAAAGAAATTCTTCTCTGTTTCCATTGCCTCCTCAAAATGCTGTCCGGCGGAGCTTTTTCTAGTGGTACAAGGCCTGTTTTGCCCTGGCCCTGAGAAAGATCTGGTTCCACCCTCGAAGGCCTGCTGTGACAACTTTGCCAAGCATTTCAGGGAGAAAATCACTCAGATTCGTCACGAGCTAGACTCTACTAGTGACTCAGAGGCTTCTGGGGAGATACCAATGTCGTCGTCTGGTCCAAAATTAATGGATGAATTTCAGTTATTGCAGCCTGATGATGTGGACAAGGTGCTTGGACGAGTACGTCCCACCACTTGCCTATTGGACCCTTGCCCATCTTGGTTAATAAACAACAGCAAGCATGGGATTGGGATCTGGATCTTGGAAGTGGTTAACGCTTCTCTGAGGGAGGGTCGAGTACCTGCCCCTTTAAAGGAGGCGGTAGTCCGACCGGTCCTGAAGAAAGAGTCACTGGATCCAGAGATGGCCACTATAGACCAATGGCCAACATCCTGTTTCTGGGCAAGGTGTTGGAGCGGGTGGTGGTGGGACAACTCCAAGCACTCTTGGATGAAACTGATTATCTGGACCCATTTCAGTCCGGCTTCAGACCCGGGTACGGTACTGAATCTGCCTTGGTTGCCCTGTATGATGACCTGTGCAGGGAGAAGGACAGGGGGAGTGCGTCCCTGTTGGTTCTTCTGGACCTCGCAGTGGCTTTCGATACCATCGACCATGGTATCCTTCTGGATTGGTCAGCGGGATTGGGGTCGGAGGCACTGCTTTGCAGTGGTTCCGCTCCTATCTCAATGGCTGATTCCAGAACGTGGTGCTGGGGGACTATGGCTCTGCACCATGGTAGCTATGCCATGGAGTACCACAGGGCTCCATTTTGTCCCCTTTGCTGTTTAACATCTATATGAAACCGCGGGGAGAGGTCATCAGGAGGTGTGGGCTGCGGAATCATCAGTACGCTGATGATACCCAGTTCTACCTCTCGTTTTCCACCAATCCAGGGGATGCAGTGGCTGTGCTGAACCGGTGCCTGGCCGAGGTAATGGGCTGGATGAGGGCCAATAAACTGAAGCTCAATCCAGACAAGACGGAGGTCCTGTTGGTTGGCGGGTTGGGCTTCGGGGAGGGTGAATTGAACCTAGTCCTGAATGGGGTTGCACTCCCTCTTAGGGACAAGGTTCGCAGCTTGGGAGTGCTCCTCGACCCAGAGCTTTCACTGGAAGCTCAGGTGACAGCAGTGGTGAGGAGCGCTCTCTTTCAGCTTCGGCTGATCCATCAGCTGCGCCCCTACCTGGAGAACGACTGCCTGGCGACAGTGACACATGCATTGGTGACTTCCCAACTTGACGCGCTCTACGTGGGGCTGCCCTTGAAGACGGTCCGGATACTTCAATTGGCTCAAAATAGAGATGCCTGGCTGCTGACGGGGACTGGGCGTTATGTTCACATGACTCCAGTCCTCCGTCAGCTTCACTGGCTTCCCATTGAAGTCCAGGCCCAATTCAAGGGGTTGGTGATGACCTATAAAGCCCTAAACGGCTTGGGTCCTGGTTACCTGAAGGAGCACTTACATCCATATATGCCCGCCTGCCCCTTGAGATCTGTGGGAGAGGCCCTTCTCCGGGAACCCTCCGTGAAGGAAATTAGGAGGGTGAGTACTCGGAGGAGGGCTTTCTCTGTGGTGGCACCTAATCTATGAAATGCGCTCCCTAGAATGTCCGCCTGGCGCCGTCGTTATTTGTTTTTTGGCACCAGACGAAGACCTTTTTATTCAAATGTCATTTGAATTGTTAATAGTATTTATTTATTTTATTCTTTGGCCAGGGCGACTTAATTTATACTGTTAATTTATATTATTTATTGAGTTTATGATGGTTGTGAGCCGCCCTGAGGCTTCGGCAAATGGGGCGGCATATAAATCTCCTAAATAAATAAATAAGTTGATCTATTATTGCTTTGGTTGTATTCTTGGTTTTAGGAGAAGCTTTAGTAATATTTTATAAGATATCATGCCAGACACCAAGTAGTAATAAACAATATAATCAGTATATTGTTGGGATCAGGCAAAAAAACCTTGTAGATATTAGTGGTTTTGACCTTAGACCAGCCTTGGCTTTCAGTCTTTTTAAATCTTCCCTGATCCATGAAGATTCACAGCAAACTATTTTTATTTGCTGTGAATTACATATGTTATTTATTTTGATTTTTAAAATGGCATTTATATTGTTTATTTCTGGAAATAGAAATAATAATTAATAGAAATAATCTATTGTTTTGGGATTGTATGATCATAAAGGGAAAAATAAGTCACTGTGAACATGCAGGTTGTACGCTTCCTAATTTCATAATTAGTCTCATCGGGTGCAGGTTGTCATGATGCCTGAACCCAGTGAGGGTGATGCTAGCACGTCAGTGTTACAAACCAATGTAAAACCCATGGCTTGTTCTAGTGTTAGGGTTCAGGGTAGTGTCTAAACCACTCCAAGCGCCTACCCTCACTGGTTTTGGGATGTCATGACAGCTGGTGCCAGATGTAGGTAATGTTGCTAATTAGGTGGCTCAAAGCCTGTGTTTTTGTTCTGAGAACCTGCCTTCATTGTAAGATATTCCCAGCATTTTACAAATGCTTTGGATATTAATGTAAACAGATATTTTTCCCAGTTAATATCTGGGTTATTAACTCATCTCCAGACCTGCTGCTGCATCTGGAGCACAGAAAAAGGACTCTAAAGAGATGAGCAAAATCAAGCATCATGTGTAATTAAAAGAATGGCTTTCATTTTAATCCAGGAAATATCCTGTTGGATCTTATTGATACTCCAGTTATTAAATAATAGCTAACCAGGAATAATCAGGAATCTTTTAAGAGCTGCAGAAATCTTACTTGCTTCCTCTAGCAACTAAGCAAACAGTAGCAAAATTGCCAAGAGGGGGTGAGCCTCTTTGCTGCCCACTCCCAACACAGGAGGGGTCCCAAAACATGGACTTTACTATAGGCCCCCTTCCAGCTCAAGCTAGCCCTGCGTTCCATCTACTGACTGTACTGCAGATAAGTGGTCATTTAAACAAAGAGACAAGCAAGCAAACAAAAACCACTTACCACCCTGCATTCTGAAGAGAACAAGCACAGCAGAGAAGGCCAAGACATAGAAGAATCCCATATTTGCTGTTCTGAGCTATCCCTGCAATGACCTATTATATATATTGGCAATGTAAAGGAAGGAAGTGGTGGGAAGTTTATCTCTCTCTCTCTTATGGTAAATTCGGAATTCAGTGTAATTTTTGCCCCTCCTCTAGCCAAAATCATTACTGTGTTCAGCTCCTGAGGTTGCCAGAATTCTCTTTCTTACTTACATGTAATGTACTGCAAACAAAAACGGGCAGTTAAAATGATCCAGGGGTTGGTGCAGCTCCTCTATGAGGAGAGTTTAAAACAAGGGTTTTTTAAAAGCTTAGAATAAAGGCAAGTAAAGGGAGACATGGTAACAGTGGACAGAATTGTGCATGATATTGAAAAAGTGAATAAACAGAGATTTTTATCTAAAACCCAGATCCCTCCCATGAAGCTTTGGGAGTGGAAGTTTCAGGACAGGTAAACAGAAACCCTTGTTCACACAGTTAAACTATGGAACTCACTACTTCAAGATGTTGTGCTGGCCACCAGTGCATATGGCTTTGAAAATGGGTTGGACAAGCTTGCAGAGGAAAAGGCTACCAGTGGCTGCTAGTCTTGATGGCTAGCCTTGGTAGCGGAGGCAGTGTGCCCATGTAAACCAGTGGCTGGGGAACCTGGGCAGAAGGGGGCTGCCTCACTCATGCCCCACTTGCGAGGGTAGTTGCTGGCTCATAGGGCTTGGTGGGCTCCTGCTCTGCTCCAGCATGTCTCTTCTTATGCTAAGGCTGCACTGAGTCTTCATCTGCAAAGAGTTGGTAAGATGATCCTGCTTTTGAACCAGATGGTGCAGCTGGGACCGCGGAGCCCACCACCTAAGAAGAGAAGAAAAGCCCTGCTGGGTCAGACCAAAGGTCCATCTAGTCCAACACTCTGCACATGCAGTGGCAAGCCAGCTGCCCACAGCATCCCTCAAGCAGGATGGGCGCAAGATGGCTCCTCCTGCCCACGTTTCTCAGCAACGGCTGTATGCTGGCATGCCGCCTCTCGCAAAAAGGGTAGCACGTCGCCAGCAAGGCTAGTAGCCGCGGATAGCTTCCCCCATAAGAAGCAGAGGGGACAAATGAAGAGTGGCAGATGAAGAGGGCAGTGGCAGATGGGCTTGATGTAAGTGCCTGGGCCAGCCCTCCCTGGCAAGGCACACTATCTCACTTCAAAACAAAAAGGGTTTGTGGTTGGGGGTGGTCAGCTATGCCCGTGTGTGGCCACAGATGCTTGTCTTATCATGTCTACTTTTACTTGTACTATCCTTTTCTGTAATAAAATGCTGCTACTATGAAGTGGTAAATGTGTTCAATATCAAGACTATAGAAACAAACTCCATTTTCCAGCTGCAGTCATGATGGTGCCATGATTTAAGTGCATGTAAATGTGAGACTGCCAATGCTCAGAAAGAGAGAGAGAGTTGCGTTTTTTTAATTCAACATGTCAGTATTGTAAAAGCAGTTGTGATGCATGCAATGACAACAGAGTGTGCATTTGTGTGGGAGGGAGATAAATATTAATTGTACATTAAATAACTAAAATAATACAAAGATCCTTCTATAGCAGGGGACATAACATGATTAAGGGCACAATCTCATGCAAGTTTAATAATTAAAAAGGTCTATAACTCCCAGCATGCTTCAGTGAGCAGCTGGCTGGGGCTTACTGGGAGTTGTAGGCCTTTTTATTTCCTAAACTTGCATAAATTGTACCCTAAGTCCATGGTTTAAAATTGCTTAGTTGCACACCTCTTCCGGACAAAATATTTTTCCAAACTTTCCTCTGTTTTCTTTGCTTTTACAGACCGTAAGTTTCCTGATTAGCAACTCTTTTGGTACCATTTTTAAACCTGCCCCTTACAATTTGCCATTTTTTTCATTTTTATTCTTTTTAGTCTCATGATTCTAGTTGATCATGAAGGTCGCGTGGTGATACAACAATGCTATATAACAATGCTATATAACTAATCAGATTTAAATATAGGATGCTATTTATTTATTTAAAATATTTATGTACTGCCCTTTATCTTATGACAGTAGAGAAGTTTATAAAATATATATTTTAAAATCCTAATAAACCCACGACAAATTACAATACCACCCCCACCCCCCAAAAAAAGATGTGTAAAGAAGACAGTGACAGCATCTGGCTTTCTAAACCAATTTATACTATCTGAGCAAAGAGATAGGTTCTACCTTGGCACCAAGAGCCTTTTGCTGAGCCCTTAAGCAATAGTTGTTCTGATGGATCCTCTTTCTGGTCTTTCTCGAGTAGATTCATCTGCAGCAGATTCTGTACCCTGTTCTCTGAACCTTGAAAAGATACCTCGGTTACTGGTTTCTACTGGATGGTCAGAAATGCCCTGTTCTGAAGATGCCCTGAATAAGACCTCACAGCTCACAACCCTGGTGCCGAGAAGAAACCAGCAGCTGCACGAAAAACCACTATATCTTTGACTGCCCAGATGCAGTGCTCAATCTCAGCTCTCTGGGCCAGAGCATAAAATTCTGGCAGTTGCTTCAGGCCAGTGCTGAGGTAATTTGTTCCTTGCAACTGTGCAACTGAGTTGTCACCTCTGGTCTGGCTAGTGCTGGACTCTGGCTAGTGCTGGACTCTGAACCAACACTTCTGTCTCTGCCCAGGGTCCTCAACTTCTCTCAGGCCCGAGCTGTCTCTGAAGTGCTGGGGGTTTATTTTCCCCCCTCCTTGAAGATGTTGCCTTCCTCGGTGATGGGGATTGCCATCAATGGTCGGATCAGCATCCCAGTGTAGAGCATCCCAGCAGCATCTGGGTAATAACATAACAACAAACTAAGATGGGAAACCGAACTGTTGACATATTGTGCACGAAAAGATGTGGATTTTTAAATCATCATGTATTGAAAGAAAACTATTTTTACTCAGTTGTTTTAACTTTCAGTGTTTACCTTGGTTTCAGACTCCCAACCCGAAGTATGACACAGTTGGGTGTATCTTGCACATACCACACCTTGAACATAGTGTGGGCAACACCTACTGGTCTAGGGACCAATTTCCCCCCTTCTCAAAGCCCAGCAGATCTGCATCTTTCCTAGATTGCTAAATTTTCCACCAAAATTTGGCAGTGTGCCATCAGCAAAGACCCAGTTCTGTTGTTAGGATGCCTGGGGAACAAACACTTCATTTTCAGGCAGAACTACAATCCTTAAAGCCCCAGGGGAGCATAAATTTGGTTTAAATCAAGGCAAGAGCTCCTTGCATACATTGTTTAATACAAAATTGCTTTTTTTGTTGACATGTTGCCAAATTGTTGTAAGCCGCCCCGAGGCTTCGGCGAATGGGGCGGCATAAAAATGTTTTAATAAATAAATAAATAATAAATAAATGTTAATGGCATGCTCAATGAGAGGTGGGTAAGTACATGTAGCCCACAGATCCTGTGTTGTCATTCCTGCTTTAAATTCTTATAACCAGGCCTCACGGCTGTTCGGAAATAAGTATAATTTCTAATCAAAGCGCGCCCTGCGGACTCAAAGCGTGGCCGGCGGCCGGGGCCGGCGTCCTCGGGCCTGCGGCCGAAGGGCAATGGCCAAAGGGCGGTCGCCGCCGTTTGGCAGCCGTTCGGGGGTCGAGCGGGGGGCTGGGCTGGCCAGGGGCTTTGGTTGAAATTGACCCGCCTGCCATTGTATATTAAGGAAGGGGGATTTTTTCTCTCTCTTTCTTCTCTTCTCTTCTTTTCTTTAACTGCTTTATAGTTTTATCCTGTTTAATCTGTTTTTATGGAGTCGTCCCTGGCCATGTCGACGTTTATGTTTCCTGGGGAGCGCGTGGGCGCTGCCATTGGCGTGGTCATGGGCAATGGACGTAACAGCAGTGGGGGCTTAACGTGTCCGCGTAGAAGAAGGAGGGACAGATGGCTAACACCTGTCCCTCTTTCTGGTTCTTCCCCCACCCAGAGGGTGCCAGGTAGCCTTGTCAACCGCCCCTCAGGCCTGACGGTGCTGCTGCTCAATGCCAGGTTGGTCAATAATAAATCTTCCCTCATCCATGACTTGATTGTGGATGAGGGGGCCGACCTGGCTTGCATAACGGAGACCTAGGTGGGAAGGGGGGAGATGTTGCCCTCTCTCAACTGTGCCCACCCAGGTATCTGGTTCAGCACTGTTCACGCCCAGAGGGGAGGGGAGGGGGGGTCGCATTGGTTTACCGAGCCTCCATCTCTCTCAAGGGACTTCCGGTCCCTTCAAGGCCAGGGCTGGAGTGCCTCTACTTGGTGTTGGGCGAACGAGACAGATTGGGGATTCTGTTGGTGTACCGTGCACCCTTCTGCCCAACAGTCTCCCTATCTGAGCTGATGGAGACCGTCTCAGACCTGGTGTTGAGGACCCCCAGGATGTTGGTCCTGGGGGACTTCAATCTCCATGCTGAGTCTGGTCTAACCGGGGCGGCTCAGGACTTCATGGCCTCCATGACGGCCATGGGGCTGTCTCAACATGTCTCCGGCCCGACCCATGAACGTGGACACACTCTGGACCTGGTTTTCTCGACAGGGCAGGAAGAGGGTGACCTGAGGGTGAGAAATTTATGTTTGACTCCCCTGTTATGGTCAGATCACTTCCTGGTGAGGTTTGTGCTTAGGAGCGACCTCTCCCTCTGTAAGGGTTCAGACCTGATTGTGTGGGTCCGCCCCTGGAGCCGGATGGATCCGGATGGATTCCTGAAGGCCCTGGGGGAGTTTCCGGCTGACAAGACTGGTGCTCCTGTCGAGGCTTTGGTCGAACTGTGGAACAGGGAGATGACCAGGGCTGTTGACACGATCGCTCCTAAGCGTCCTCTCCCACCGGGCAGAGCCCACTCTTCCCCTTGGTATACACCTGAATTGCGGGCGATGAAGCAGGTTGGGAGACGGCTAGAGCATAGGTGGAGGAAATCACGGGATGAATCTGACCAAACACACTTGAAAGCCCACTATCAGGCCTATGTTGTGGCGGTGAAGGTGGCAAAAAAGAAGTTTTTTTCCACTTCCATTGCCTCCTCACAATGCCGTCCGGCGGAGCTTTTTCGAGTGGTGCAAGGCCTGGTTCACCCGGGTCCCAAGGAAGATCTGGTTCCACCCTCAAAGGCCCACTGTGATGACTTTGCCAGGCATTTCAGGGAGAAAATCGCTCAGATTCGTCACGAACTGGACTCCACTAATGAATCAGAGGTTTCTGGGGAGATGCCAATGCAGCCGTTTAGTCCAGCATTATTAGATGAATTTCAGTTATTGCGGCCCGATGATGTGGACAAGGTGCTTGGACGAGTACGTCCCACCACTTGCCTATTGGACCATTGCCCGTCTTGGTTATTAAATAATTCCAAGCACGGGATTGGGACCTGGATCTTGGAAGTGGTTAATGCTTCTCTGAGGGAGGATCGGGTGCCTGCCCCTTTAAAGGAGGTGGTAGTCCGACTGGTCCTGAAGAAAGCGTCACTGGATCCAGAGATGGCCACTAACTATAGACCAGTGGCCAACATCCCATTTCTGGGCAAGGTGTTAGAGCGGGTGGTGGCGGGACAACTCCAAGCACTCTTGGATGAAACTGATTATCTGGACCATTTCAGTCCGGCTTCAGACCCGGGTACGGTACTGAATCTGCCTTGGTTGCCCTGTACGATGACCTGTGCAGGGAGAAGGACAGGGGGAGTGCGTCCCTGTTGGTTCTTCTGGACCTCTCGGCGGCTTTCGATACCATCAACCATAGTATCCTTCTGGATAGGCTAGTGGGATTGGGAGTTGGAGGCACCGCGTGGTGGTATCTCAACGGCCGATTCCAGAAGGTGGTGCTGGGGGACTATGGCTCTGCGCTATGGCAGCTATGCCATAGAGTACCACAGGGCTCCATTTTGTCCCCTTTGCTGTTTAATGTCTACATGAAACTGCTGGGAGAGGTCATCAAGAGGTGTGGGCTACGGTATCATCAGTACGCTCTCACTTTCCACTAATCCAGGTGAGGCAGTGGCTGTGCTGAACCGGTGCTTGGCCAAGGTTATGGGTTGGATGAGAGCCAATAAACTGAAGCTCAATCCAGACAAGACGGAAGTCCTGTTGGTTGGTGGATCGGGCTTCGGAGAGGGTGGATTTGACCTGGCCCTGAATGGGGTTGCACTCCTTCTTAGGGACAAGGTCCGCAGCTTAGGAGTACTCCTCGACCCGGAGCTTTCATTAGAAGCTCAGGTGACAGCGGTGGCAAGGAGCGCTTTCCTTCAGCTTCGGCTGATTAATCAGTTGCGCCCCTACCTGGAGTACGACTGCCTGGCGACGGTGACACACGCGCTGGTGACTTCCCGCCTTGACTTCTGTAATGCGCTTTACGTGGGGCTTCCCTTGAAGACGGTCCGGATATTTCAGTTGGTTCAAAATAGAGCTGCCAGGTTGCTGATGGGGACGGGGCGTTATGTTCACATGACTCCAGTCCTCCGACAGCTTCACTGGCTTCCCATTGAAGTCTGGGCCCAATTCAAGGTGTTGGTTATGACCTATAAAGCCCTAAACGGCTTGGGACCTGGTTACCTGAAGGAGCGCTTACATCCATATATGCCCAACCGCCCCTTGAGATCTGTGGGAGAGGCCCTTCTCCGGGAACCCTCCGTGAAAGAAATTAGGAAGGTAGGTACTCGGAGGAGGGCTTTCTCTGCGGTGGCGCCCAATCTATGGAATGTGCTCCCCAGAGAGGTCCGCCTGGCGCCGTCGTTATTTGTTTTTCGGCGCCAGGTGAAGACCTTTTTATTTAAACGTCATTTTAATTGTTAACAATATTTACTTATTTATCTGGCCAGGACGACTTCTTTTCTTTTCTTTTCTTTTCTTTTCTTTTCTTTTCTTTTCTTTTCTTTTCTTTTCTTTTAACTTTTCTTTTATAACTTCTTTTATATCGTTTATATTTTTTATTTATTTATTTAATATTATTAATTTTAATTTTATATTGTTATTTTTGTATTGCATTGTATTTTATTGTGTTGTAAGCCACCCCGAGGCTTCGGCAAGGGGCGGCATAGAAATGTAATAATAATATCATCATCATCATCATCATCATCATCATCATCATCATCATCTTCCTGAGTGTGTGGCCAGGCATACATAAACAATTTCCTGTATTGCTGATGTGCTGTGAAAATCATAGAAAAATTGAATGTTTTGACTAGCTTTCATTTCCTGCTGAATTAGAAGAAAACTTGAATTAAATAGGTATATCTAAATATTGGTGCCTGTGAAAATAAACTCAACATGCAACAGGAAAATGAGATGAAATAGACAATCACCCACTGTGTTGTCCAGTTTTATAAATACAAAAACCATAGCTTGACAGATGACTTCTGAAACTTGCTTATACAGTAGGGATGTGAAGTCCTACCAGAAACTGAGCCTAATTGGAACCCCTTGGATGATTTCTGGCACTTTGCAAGCCAATGTGGACTTCCCTAAAAAGTGCCCAGAACTGGAACTGGACAGGGCCAAGGCTTCATTGCAGATCTGTACTTCAGAGCTGCAAACATTCTCTCTGCTCCAGGTCAAGTATTTTCTTTTAGTTGTTGCACATAGATGGGGGTAGGGGATGGGAGTGCAGTTGAGTGATTGAAAGAACCATTTCTAATCCGTGGGCATATTTTGCCAGGAATTACAAAGGCTTCAAAGAAACATGATATTCGTCCATCGTTTTAGATGAGGACCTTGACATCTAATGGGTTGTGAGTTGTCCACGGTGTGTCCGCAGGTGGCTGATAAGGCCGATATGGGCACGGAGTGTTCTGCCACACGTCACACAGTCTCCCTTATCTTGGTGACAGCCTGGAGTCTTTGCAGGTTGAACAGTTTCCCATTGGTCCTGTAGTTCAGGCTGACTCCCAAGGAGTTGTTTTGAAAGGCATCTGTCAGCATGGCTGAGAACATTATGCTGAACAGGGTCGATGCCAGCACGCACCCTTGCTTGACGCCATTTGTGATGGGAAAGGCCTCTGAAGCTTCTCTGTCATCCAAAACACGAGCTGTCATGCCATCGTGGAACTGATGTACCATCAGGATGAATCTGTCAGGGCACCCAAACTTCGACATGATGCTCCACAGACCTTTGCAACTCACCGTGTCAAAAGCCTTGGTGAGGTCCACAAAGATGGTGTACAGTTCACGATTCTGCTCTTGACACTTCTCTTGGAGCTGTCGGGCTGCAAAGATCATGTCCACAGTGCCACACTCTTTGCAGAAGCCACACTGTATCTCGGGTAGTAGACCCTGTTCCAGGTGGTCAGTCAGGCGATTTAGCAACACACGTGCAAGGATCTTGCCTGCGATGGAGAGCAGTGATATTCCTCTATGATTATCACAGACTAGTCCATTTCCTTTCCTCTTGTAGAGGTGCACGATGGACGCGTCTTTCAGTTCCTTAGGAATGGATCCTTGATTCCAGAAGGACTGGAACAGCTGAGTGAGTTTGTCGACAAGCACTGCACCACCTTCCTTATATACTGCCACTGGGATCGCAACAGATCCTGGGGCCTTGCCACTGGACAGCTGGCTGACAGCCTGTAGGGTTTCAGGCTTTGATGGTGGGGCATCCAGGCTGTGGTTGATATCCGCCTGGGGCATTCTGTCAATCGCCTCGTTATTGATGGAGGATGGGCGGTTCAGTACAGATTGGAAGTGCTCAGCCCAATGCTGTAGAATCAGAGTCTTCTCAGTAATGAGAGTTGCACCATCTGAATCCAGTAGAGGGGAGCTCCCTGAAGGCTGAGGTCCGTACAAGGATCTGAGGGCTTCGTAGAACCGTTTGGCATTGTTTCTATCAGCAAACTTCTGGATTTCATCTGCTTTGGCACTCAACCAGGAGTCCTGCATCTTGCGAAGCTTGCTCTATACAGTCCTGTGAGTGTTGTTGAAGGCATTTTTCTTCGCTGTTGACAACCAGTTGTTCTGATGAGCACGGTGAAGGTGGTGCTTTTCAGCAAGTAAGGCCTTGATCTCTTCATCATTTTCATCAAACCAGTCCTGCTGTTTCCTGTGTGAGGGTCAAGAACCTTTAGTGCAGAAGAGTGCACAATATTCTGGAAGCGTTTCCAGTCCTTCTCAGCATTTTCCTCTAATTGCAGCTCTGAGAGTTGGTTGTCAAGATCTTCTGCTAATGAAGCTGCTGTGTTGGGGTTCCTCAGTTTACTGACATTGATCTTTTTCATCACAGTTTTGTTTCCCTGCGGACGTCTCTTAGGCTTGATGTGAAGGCTTACTTTGGAGATGATGAGTCTGTGGTCAGTCCAACAGTCAGCGCTCGGCATGGCCTTGGTCACCCTTACATCCTGTCTGTCTTTCCTCCGCACGACGACATAATCAATGAGATGCCAGTGCTTGGAGCATGGGTGCATCCAAGAGGTCTTTTTGCGAGTGGGCAGGTGGAAGATGGTATTAGTGATGATCAGATAATGAGCCACACATGTCTTCAGTAGTAGTAGCCTATTGCTGTGACATTTGCCGCTTCCATTTTTTCCAATGACTCCATCCCAGGCAGAGTGATCGGATCCTAGTCTCACATTGAAATCGCCAAGTAGAATCAGCCTGTCGGTGCACTTCACGGATGAGAGTAGGGCATCAAGATCTTCATAAAACTTGTCCTTTACTTCATCCGGATTTGTCATTGTGGGTGCATAGGCGCTGATCAGTGTGGCTTGCTTTCCTCTTGGTAGTGGGAGATGCATTGTCATGAGTCGGTCGTTCACACCCTTGGGAAGACTGGCAAGTATGGGGACAAGATGATTCTTAACCACAAAGCCAACTCCAGATTCACAACATTCGTCACTGCTACGTCCACACCAGAAGAATGTGTAACCGCCTCCTGTTTCTGTGAGCTGACCTTCATTGGCTAGGCGAGTTTCACACAGGGCCGCTATATCGATGTTAAATCTTGTGAGCTCTCTGGCGACCAGGGCTGTTCTTCTTTCTGGTTGATCTGCTGAGGGGTTGTCTTGAAGCGTGCGTACATTCCACGTGCCAATAGTCAGTGGTGTTACCTTGCATTTTCGTTTTGTTTGCAGTTTTGTTGTTCGACCACATAAGATGGGATCCCCTTCAGCCATGGTAAGCTGACCAGGGTTCTGTGAAGCAACAATGTTTAGGGCACCTTTTCTAGCCCCTTCCTCTTGCTACGGAGGTGAGCAGTATGGTCCTAAAGAGGGCTGCTCAGTCAGTCAGGTAGACGCTGAATCCAGCTGTTGCTTCGGTCAGCAAGAGGATGACCATTAGACCTGAGCCGCCTGTGTGCAGGTCTGCGGCTACAGCTCCCAGTGAATCCACACCTGCTGCCTCGTCACTCACCCATCACCACCGGACTCTGAGGTTGAACTGAGGATGTCAAGACTTGTGCATGGATTGGATTAAAGTGAGGGACAGGTGCGCATAGTCAGCCTCACTCTCTCTTCCCAGAATCCATCTTGCTCCAGTGGCAGGACAAGAGTCGAGACGGTTGGAGATGGGCTGGGCACAGTGCTTGACCAGGGCATCTTCGTGTCCTGCCGTGTTCTTAGCGTACCACAACGCTTGCAGAAACCGCCTTCATGACCGTTGGTCCTATTCTAGTAGATCTCACCCACTCAATCCGCCTGAGTCTGTCTCAGGACAGACAAATCCCTCTCTCACCAAGGGTCTTGACCCAACGGTTACCCTCTACCTGGTTTGCCCAGCCTCTAGAAACTGTTGCCCGGGGTGTGGCTGCTGCGCATGCTGCAGCTACTGGGAGCCACAGGTGCGAGCTGGGTGATAAGTGGGGACCAATGGTGGGTGAGCTACCCTAGGAGGACACGACATGCCCCTACACCAGAGGAACGTATGCAACTGATGAAGGATCAGGTGAAGTAATGCACCAATAAGCTAACACTTAGAATTCTGTATCCCAAAGATACGGACACAGTTCACATGGTTTGCTGGGCTCATGAAGGGTTGTTTAACCCCAGTGTGCCATGGTGCATGCTAGGCAACATTCCGATCACGCAGTCCCCAACTGGGATATCAGTGAGTTGTCATGTCTTGCAAACCTGACCACTGTGGGTTATTTGAGGATTAAATGGAGCAGACAGGTTTGCATATCCAGAATGGTACCTGGCACGAGTTGTTCACCAGGAACCTGGCATGTTATGTGAGCTGGGCCATTGTTTAGGCACCCCACAAATATACAGGTATAGGCAAAGACAAACGGTGTAAGCATTTCTGCAAGCAGCATTCTCAGATCAGATCTCCAAAGCAGAATCTGTTCTCTCTGCACAGAGTTTTGCTTAAGTTATCTTTAGCTCTCTTTAGGTGATAAACAAGAAAAGCAAGGGTTACTACAAGAAATCAGAGTTTTCCAGACTACTTCATGTTGGAGGCTTTATCATTTTAAACAGATTAAGCAAAACAGGTCAGTGCATTAAATGGGAAGAGATTTTAGGTATAGGAAATTCAGAGCTCCATTGGTATATCTCACACAGGAGGACCCTGAGGTCCTCGAAACAGTTATCACTAGCATGCTATGCGCCTCACATGGCTCTTTTTCAGAATGACAATCCTTTCCGAATGCCTCCCCACATTCCCCATCAATCCTCTCAAGACTGCTGTGCCCCCATCAGTATTAGGGGTGAGGAAACAGACATCTCAACCTCATTGCATTCTCTGGGTGGGTGAGAATGCAATCTCTGCTCCCTGCATTGTCTCTGCTCCCTGCAGTCCTGATTGAAATTGCTTTCCAAACACCAGCCCTAGAGCACTGGAGAGTGGATGGAGTTCTCAGGGCTAAAGGACTGCCTGCCTGGGATACATATACATATTCTCTGGTTCTTCTTTCTTCTTCACTCAAACAGCTTTTGCATGGTTTCTTTGAAACATGCTGATTCAAAGCTGTTAGAAGGAGTAACAGGAGTAAATACCAGAGGTAATTCCTTCTCCAAACTGTGTTCAAATTTCTAGAGGAAACCTGCGTGTTTCAAGGAGCATTTCAACCATGTTTTCTTTACCACCACACAAAGATCCACCAAATATAAGCAAGGAACTATAACATGCTGTCTGAAGCTACCTAATGATAGCTTTGTCTTGTCCACTCTAACACATAGCAGCTTTCTGGCAGTGCTCTTTTAGTGTTTGCCACTTCAGGTTCTTTTAACTGGAGCTTCTTCAGGTTGAATGTAGGATATTTTCCATGGAACCGCTGCATGCAAGGCTCTGCCATTAGCCTTGTAAAATTGTATGGAAGTCTAAATTTCAGATTATCCATTGAACATTTCGCTGTAATGTAATCTTACCCTCTGATGAGTTCAAAATGTTTCAGTACAGCCTTCCCTGAGCTGGTGTCATTCAGATGTGTTGGATGACAACTCCCAGCATCCCAAATGAGTTGGGCTGGAAGTTCCTGGGAGTTGTAGCCCAGCACATCTGGAGGCCACCAGCTTGGAGACAGCTGCAGCCATTGAAATTAGTTACACCTAATTCTTCATAGAATTCTAGAAAATTAATTGGACAGGATCTGAAGGGCTTTAAAGGAAAACCTCATTTTCATTGTGGATGTTGAGGCAACATTCTTACTGTCACTCTTTGTGCTGCTCAAAAAGCTGCTCTTCAGCTTAGGGGACCCAAGGTTTGGCTGTAAGGAGGTAAAGTGAGGACCTGAAATTGGGAAGAGGAAATTGCAGGAAAACAGTTATGAGTCTAGGAATTTGAGTACAGATCCAGAAGCATTGGATGCTTCTCACAACCTGAGCATTTATATCCCAGAGGTACCATTTTTCTTTTCTCCATTTGTGAAAATGGAAACTATATTGGAGCTACAGAGGTGAATGAGATGACCATAAATTAAATTACAAGTTAAAAATAAAGAAAAACAAGGAATATCAAGAAAAGTTTTCATCAAATCAATATCACTTAGTGCTATGATCTTTGAGTGTCTGATTTATCCAGGATAGATGCTCCTTTGTGAATCGCATATAGACACCAGGGTATCTGGAATTACCACAGTTTTTAACAAAGGCTAAGATGCCTCTTTGTTCACCATTGCATATCAACGGACTACCAGAGTCACCCTGGGGAAAAAGAAAGAGAAAGAGATGCAGTTATCCTTCACCTAGGCTGATATATAACACATACCTCCCTTTGGTCATAAGGCCCCAAAAGTTGAGAATGGAAAAAAAAATCAGCACTTGATTTTAGCAGGCCCTTAAATTAAATGTCCATGCTAGATGGCCCCATCACAACACTACATATGGTTAGTGATGCATTCATCACTAATATTTTTGGTAGCCTGAAAAAAGTCTTCTACAAAAAAGTTGGAAGTCAAGCAATCTGTCTGTCTGTCTGTCTGTGAAATCACTTAGTTAGAACCCAGTCCTATGGATGTTAATTCATATGTTTATTGAGTTCCCTGAGTCGAGTGGAGCTTGCCATCTCAGCATCAGTATGAGTTAAATGCGAGTTGTCATTGAAGCATGGGTTTAATGTGAGTTATCATGTCATCTGAACCCAGCTGAGGTGAAAAACTGTAGTGGACAACCCACAATTCACAAACCATGAATTCTTTCATAAATAGTTCATGGTTAAAAAGTCATGGTTTGTTGGTGCGGCTAGAGTCAGAAAACATGATAACCCAGGTTTCCAACAACATTCCACAATTCCACAATTACTCACACTCATTCATGTTATCCAAACCCAATCATAAACCTGCAGCTGTAGTCACTGCAATTCATGTCAGGCAACCCAACAACAAACAAAACTACCTTCCCGCAGCTCTAACATTTGCCGACCATGCATTTGACTTAGCCAGATCTTTCCTACGGTTGTGTAGTTTTGCATAAGCAGAGGGTTTTGTATATTTTCACGCAAACATTTAACCACTCCACTTGGCTCCTAAGATGAACAATCAGATGCTACTAACTGTTCCATCTGTTTCCTTGTAATAGGGTTTGTGCTTCAAGGAAAAGTGCAAGCAATTACAAAACCCAAATAAGCATGCCACCAGTAGAAGACTGTGATGACATCTGGACCCCCAGAATAAGGCAGCAGGAAGGTACCACAAAGCATCTCACTTGGAAGCATCTATCCTGTGGGGCTGCTAACTGCTATGTACCATGTCCTTAAGTCACACATATTTTCAGGAATGAGCATGATAAATAAGGCCCTTCTTCCTTTGGGTGCAATTTTTCTACCTTGGTGAAGGGCTCCCTCCACTCATTGCCACATGGCCCACACACTCATGCACCTGTGCACACACATGCACGCACACAGGTTGGAACCACAGTATTTAGGGAGGAACAATCTTGCTCTGCAGACATAATCCACTGCAGCCCTGAAAAACAACCCACCATGTTAGCCTCAGAAAAAGGGCTCCCACTGGTGTTGATGGGGAGGGGACTTTATTCAGCACTGTAGTAGAAGCAGAGAAGGTAACTCTGTTCCACTTGTTTTGTGAACCCCATCCACCTGAGTGAATGGAATGCGAACTGCACCTGCCCTTTGCCCCTCAGCCTCTGCAATGCAGGAGCTCACCAGGCTGTTACAGAGGCAAGACAGCTCTGAGCAAATGTGGATTTAAAGCCTTCACCAAACAAAGCTACGCAGCTATGACTTGCATGCTTCATTCTACTAAACAAGAAGCCAAGCATGAAAGTTCAGATTATGATGTTAAATTTTTCCTTGGGCTGCCTGGCTGGGGCATATTGTGAGTGGTAGGCCTTTTCTGTCCCAAATTCCATAGGATTGTGCACTTAATCATGGTAGCCAGCTGATTCATCAACTAAAGCATGGGTCCTCAAACTACGGCCCGTGGGATGGATCTGGCCCGCTATGCCGATTTATCCAGGCCGTGCTGCCACCCGTCACCCGTGTGCATGCACGCCACTGCCTCGCTGCGCGGGCAGGAGGTGGTGGCTTGCTCACTCGGAGATGGTTCTGGACTCATTGGGAGATCTCCAAGCGAGTGAGATGCGGTGGCGCATTCCCGACACCGCCTTGCGCATGCCTGACACCGCCTCACCAGCCCGTGTGCCCAGGCCCCCCTCCTCACCGGCCCACGCCGGGTTGCTGCCAGCTTTCAACTGGACCCCTGTTGAAAAGGTTTGAGGACCCCTGAACTAAAGTCTTAGCTGATAAGTCAATAGAGATTCAGTTCTAATCAGTGCAGGAAAATACTTGGTAGGGATCCAGATTAAGACTGCTTTGGTTCCTTTGGGGGGGCTTTTTTGGTTCTGCTATGTTACAATAATAGGTGTGTGTATCTATAAATTAAAGATGGATAAATTTTCCTTTTAATAATGAGTGGTGGTAAATTGCAAGGGATCTTCATTCAGTATCTTGCGTTATTTATTATGGTGTTGGTAGAATACAAATGTATTTAAATTTAATAAAGTGCTTGGCTAAAAGTACTTTAATTGAATGGCACATAGAAATAACTGGCTTAAAAAGAAAGCTCTCTTACCCAGCACATATCTTTCCCAGTTTTCTTTTCACCTGCACACACCATATTCATTGTGACATGAGGCACAGAATTATAGTGTTTCTTGTTATTGCACATATCTCTGTTCATGACAGTGACATTAACTTCACGGAGTTTATCAGATCCTTTTCTTTTATTAATAGTTCCCCATCCAGCTATTAGGCACTGAGTTCCTTCCTTGATGTCATCAGATTTTTTGGAAAGTGGAATGGTATTTGTGGGTTCATGAATATGTCCCTTTGTGTGAATCTGAAGGAATGATAAAAAAAAAGAACAGTTGGTATAACAGGAGGCAGTTGCAGATTTTGATGCAAGCTGCTGCAGAGTTGACTTCATATGCATCCGGTGGGCTAGATCAGCTGATACATCTCCCTCTACCATTCCATGCTTACAGTGGAGAGTATAATTGCATCTCCCTTACTTGTTGAACCCGTCTCACCTCCAGCACCTCCAGAGATCCCCACACAGGCCTTATGAGTGATGCAGTGGGACTCACAGGGTCAAAGCAGTAGGGCTTTTTGATTAAATTGTGTCATCTGCCTCCTCAGGCTTCTTTGTTCTCCCGGAGCTTAGCTGCAGTTCTCACACTACCTGGGCAGAGGAGGGGGAGATGCATGCATTTGGCCAGGACGTCTCCAATTATATTGTTTTTATATTGTTATTATGTTGTTATTTATTGTTGTGAGCCGCCCCAAGGCTTCGGCGAATGGGGCAGCATAGAAGCTTCCTAAATAAATAAATAATTTCCCTCCAAAATAATATATTTTTATGCGCTATCTCTGTCATAATGCAAAGTATCATTATCCTGTTGTGGCCATGGTCTTGAATGGGTCGGTAGGACCCATTTGCTTTAAAAATAGTTTATAATACACAGAAAAAGATGGATAAACACATTTGTCTAAATTTTGGGGCTTTCCTTGGGGACATGGCTATGAGGACAGTAATGATGAGTGCTTGCACTTCAAATTCTACCCTTCGATCACTATATTTGGGGATGTCCTTGTGTGTAAAATGTAATAGTGCAATAGGCCCAGACCCTGGCTTTTATCTGAAAAACTGAGCACATGGTCTGGGGCTATATATGATCATGATGTTTGATTTTATGCATGCAGGCTGTAGTCAAATGTCATTATTTATGTAAGCCGTCCTGAGGCTCTGCGAAAAGGACGGCATATAAATATTCTAAATAAATAAATGACCCGTATGAAATTCAGAGGTGGGGAAAGCCTGCCAGGTGATGTGAAGAATGAAAATTCTAAAATCTTTGGAGATGGAACATTAGCCTCCATCTCCAAATAAATAATTCTGGGGTCTCAGATTTTCTCCAGTAATACCTATGGGCAAAGTCAAAATTATTGCAGATCCTGAAATAGCTTTGTTGTTAATATTTTATGAATGGAAATGGAAATAGAATATTAAGAATTAATAAATTTGGTAACAGCAGCAAAACTGATAATAGCAAAGAATTGGAAGGAGAAATGGGATCTTCAGTTAACTGGATGCTATAAAGGGGTTTGGAATATAGCTGTTAATGATGCATTGACGTGTGGGATTAGAGTGAAAAAGGGATTGGTAACGAAGAATGATTTCGATGATATATGGGCTTTATTTATTGAATATGTACTAACAAAAGGGAATGGTATTAAACATTCAACGGATGCAATGCAATTTTGGATGGAAGAGGGTATTCCTGAAAGAGCAGAAAGTTAGTTAAGAAGAAAGAAATGAAGGAAAAATATTATATGGCCATGGTCCCAGTGGAGGGGTGCATTGTGTGTGTGTGTTTTTTTTGGGGGGGGTGCATGCACACACACATGCATGCGCACACTCACACAGGTTTTTTGTGTACCTTGTGTTGTTTCTTTTTATTGTATTGTAATTGTATTCTTTTAAAAATAAAAAAATCAGTATTGTGTTCCCTAGGTGCTCAGAAAGTAACCTTCTTCTCTAGAAGGAGAGAAGGCGCCTTCTCCACCTGGTGCCAACGTTTCTTTACTTTCGGCATCAGGCATAAACCTTTTTATTCTCCCAATATTTTAACTGTTAATTTGTTTTAATTGGTGGTTTTATACTTAATACCGGATGCCATGCTACTTCTATTCTTATTTCTATTTCTATTCTATTGTATTATGGATGCCATGCTACTCCTATTCTATTTCTATTTTTATTCTATTTTATTAATGGAATTGTAGACCATCCTGAGATGTCTGTAATGGGACGGTATAGAAAAGTTTAAAATAAATAAATAAGCAAGCAAGCAATTAATGTTTACCAGGTGGACAGGAGCCTGAAAAATCTCCATGTGTATGTATCCCTGCTGTTTATCATGGGATTGCCTTGAACTGTAGGAAGAAATAGTTCAGTTGGCTTTCTCCCACCAAGGAAGTGCTTCCTTTTGTTATCATGCCATCCAGTTGCTGTAGCACTTGAACACTTTTTTTGTCACAGCTGGAATTACTGTTTGGAGGACCCACATGTTGGTATTATATTCCATGGAAGAGGCTTTGGTGATGGCCAGCAGTCATGCACCTTTCATCTGCAGGATTCGGCAGAGCAGGATTAATGTTCTGCTTGGTCAGAAACAGGTTTTTAGAAGGTGGTCAGGAGAATCGAGGTTTGGTGAGTTCCCAGTGCTACTCAGAATGTTCATCAACAGAAGTGGGCAGCAGGGCAGACAAAGAGATAACCTTTGTTGAACCGCCTGCCCTTTGCAGCCTTATTGTTGACTCCTACTCCTTGTGCACTCTCCGACCCGTCCCCACCATGTTTTGCTCAACTGGACACTTTCAGCAGAGGGAGGGAGTCCTTCCATTCTTGGAAAGAAAACTCTAGGTTGAATTTATTGCCTTCCTCTTTCTATAAAGTTGGATACATTTGTGGTTGAAAATGCAGGATATAACATAAGCAAACAAGTAAATCTGAGATTTTACTGACAGTATAACTGTCAAGCTGCACTATACATTCCATTTAAGCAACTAGTTCAACCTCAGCTAGTATTTTTAAGGCTAAAACAAACTACGCATTTGATACAGATTCATGTTCACTTTTAAAAACTTACCTGCAAAAGCATAATGTCATTTTCAAATATCCTTGGATTAAAGCCTGGGTAAGAAAATGTTTTACTAATGTTAGCTTTATGTTTTCCATCCTCTTTTTTAGTCCGTGAATAAGCTCCAAGAATTACACGTGTATATTCATTCCTGAAAAGAAAACAGCACAGAATAATTGACAACTCTGCCATTTTGCTTCCCTTTATGCTGAACTGTTGGACTGACACACAGCTCTTCATTTCTTTTAAAACTACATCAGCTTATCTTTGTAATATATTCTGAACCGCATCCTCAATATAGAATAGTACCAGGTTCATTATCTTGCACTGATTAAGAAAGGTTCAACTTTGCACAGTAAAATATAAACAAATAAACCCAATTTCTAGTCCAGATATCAAATGCTTCAAATGTTACAAAAAAGATGGCTTGTTTTATTTTTGTTGCATGTATATGGGCTTCGATCCAGGCTCTGCCTTCTGTAAAAGGAAGGCTCGTGGTGTGAAAAGGGATAACCCCCGAGCCTCATACCGCCATTTCCCCATTTAGCCCAGTCTCACTGTGTAACTTTTCCAGAGGGGTGGAGGGGCTGCCTTGAGAAGGAAGAGGGATCCTGTGCAGTAGAACTAGTTTACATCTGGATTTAACCCATGTTTTAGGTCATTTTTTAGCTGGGACATCATACTATGAAGCTAATAAAGCAATAACATAGCTGTTGATCCATTTTCTCATGTTAATTTGATTCAGTGGGGAAATCCAGATTTAAGAATGGATAAGAAGATACTTTTGTGGCAGACATGGATGTATCAGGTAAGTCTTACCATGGATCATCTGGTGAATTTGCAGATTAGTTTTTATCATTCCTCATTTTGTGGACTGAATTTGATTGGCTAACTAGAGCTGAACAACAGTACTTACCATTGCACTGTTTATTAGCATGTAGGTTTCCCCCCTGGCTTTTACAGCTTTAGCTTCTCTCTATTCACAGCACTTACTGTGACAGACAAGGTAAACTGTCTGGTCTATATTCATGGTATTGGTAAATAAATACAGCATACAAGGCCTTAAGCAGGAATATAATAGGGAATTGGATTGTCCCATTTTGACTAATCAGTGCATCTCTGCTTTGGCATCTACATCTGATGCACCTGTGAATCTCAGGTTGCATCTTCTTCAGTAAAACCTTTTTAGTGCATGTCTATTAGATGCTGCAATGACTCTTTAATGAGAATTACTTGGACGGGTTTAATCCTGCTTTACTGAGGCTTCGTCTTCTGCTTTTATTGCAGGAGGAAAAATGCTTCTTTTAAACATACATTTTGGTAATCCCCAGCAGTTGCCCCCTTTGGAGAGAAAGTCGTTTTAAAGATAAATTTTGTACTGGAACACTTATTAATATTTGCTGATGTACATGCTCTTTTAAATTATCTATGTACCTTGCAGAACTGCATGCACATTCAGTGCAGATAGATTCTCTGCACCCACCCACCCCCCACCCTCCTGTAATGCACTGGACTGAAGAATCTGCAGCACTTTCAACATATATGGGTGGTTTATAGATGCCATCTGAGAATGGATATTTATATGGATACTTCGCTGAAGTTTATGCATAATTCTTAGAAACGTATATTTTCAAACGCACACACGTTATGTGTGCATTGAAACTGATTCATTCAAATCTGTGTAACCCATTTTTCTTTTCTTTGGTTAAAAAGCTGCCATAGATAATAAGTCAGAAATGAAAGAAAACCCAAAACATTACAGATAAAGCCACCACAAAAATCAGAAAGAAACACATCACCAACAAGAAGCAGTAGAAATAGAAGTATTTGTTAACTGTTTGAGACAGAAATCTATGAAATATTCTACTACCTGTTAAACAGAGCTGGTGCTGAGCAGCTTCCATAAGCAGAGTGGCACCACTGTTGCTCTCTCTTCATTGCATGAAGAAAGCCGCTGACTAGCTTGGTATCAGCAGGCTGGGTACTCATACCAAGACCACTCCATTGGAGATGCTCACTACCACAGCTCTGCAAGTGTTCTGACCAGGGCTCATTCCAGGTCTGAGGGGACCACGAGGTGCTTTCTAGTTCTCCTCCCATCCCCGCATCCTCCTCCATCCCTTTACACAATTACCAGGGGAGAGGTGGGTAGCGAGGACCATCTGGGACCAGGTTCTCCAGGAAAGCTGCTGAGTGAGAAGGCTACAGTTCTGCCACTCAATTTCCCCAGAACGCAAGTACCAGAGGTCTCTAAAGGAAGTTCTTGAAGCATTAATCACCTACTGCAAATCTGGGAAGAATTCTGAGTGTGAGAAATACCAATTTTGGAAATTAAATATATTGAGGGTTCAGGAACAGATGATTTTGTCAAAGAGCAAAGAATGAAACTGTCATTCTTAGTAACTAAGCTTCTCCTCATTGTTGTGCTCTTAGACGACATCTCCTGGCATGCCACATTGTGGACTATTATACACATTTCCCACTGATGCCGGGCCGTCTTATGCCACGTAATCCAGATAAAGTTATATAGGGTTCTCTTCTCTACTTATTCCTTCTTGGGAGGTAGCTGCTACCAGCACCTCCCACAAGGAAGCCGATTCTACTCCTTAATTGAAGAATGCCTGTCGGGCTTCCTCTTGTGAACTAACACCACAAGAACTCTGTAGAAACAATGAATATTTCTTCCAACTTACGGAAAACAGTGGGCTGCCGTTAATACCCAGTCCTTTTTGATCAAAGTTCCTCCACAAAATAAATGCTTTTTTCTGAAGAGGGCAACCATGAATGGCCTTGAAGCTGGGAATATTTCTTCCTTTTCATCTGTAGTTTCACCTGCAGATTGACCTGTGGAGAAAGCCATTCTAATCAGCTTCAGTGGTATCATATACACCATGGTGAGAGTTAATTTGTGGGAAGCAAAGTAATTGTGTAAAGGGTTAACAAAGTAGCTCTTGGTGTGGTTGCTACCTATGAGTCTTGACAGATGAGCGTGTGTTGTGGGGGAGGGGAGTAATTGGATGGTTGTTAGTTGTTCCTTTAGTGTCAGCCACACTAAATATAGAACATCTCAATAGATTTGGCAATTTTGAGGTGTTATAACCCTTGACTGCAAATGGAAATTTGAGGTTTGCCTACCTTGGGTCCTTAAACTCACCTCATTCTACATCACATCACAATCCAGAAAAAATGCTAGACCTTTTATATATGTTGAGGCAAGGTCATTCTGGAATGGCCCAATGATTACTGTGGGACTAAGGGAAACCCAGAGACACCCCTGGGTATGGATGCCAAAGTCCCCCAGGGCATCCTTGGCATTGTCACTGAGATTATCTCTTTCAGTTCAACTAATGACAGTGAGATGGTTGGTAAATGAGCACAGTCCCAAAACAGTCAAGAGTGCCCTACACCCAGGATTTCCTGGAGACACTCAAGTGGTGGAACAGACAGCGGAGGGATGTAAACAACTTTCAGCAGGTAGGATGAATTTGGGAACAAAAAACAAAAGAGGAAGAGTAGAAACAATGGGGCTGGACCAAAAATATTCTAAATAACCTGCATATTTTAGCTTAACACTCTTATGCCAGTAGCTAAGCCTTTGGAGAGGCATTTCAGCCTTCTGAAATGGGTGACGGCAGGGGCACAAACGCTGGTATATCAGCAATCAGTAGCTGGGGAAGGGAGTGGAGCTGCAGAATGGGCTGGCCCAAATGGCGAACTCCTGAAGGCTGGATTTGGACATCAGAAGGGCTGGGTTTGACTCCTACATGCTTCTGCACCTTTGGGCTAAAATATTATTCTAGAACTGAGGCAAGTGAGTTCTAAATACCCTGCATGCCCTGGGCTGCCCTTAGACTTTGGGAGATTTTCCTGAGCCAAATACTAACTTCTGAAAAGGGATTTGCCTTACCACTGCAGCAGGAGAGAAAAGGCTACATCCCTTTTTCCTCCTGCGCTGATCCGTTATCAGACCTCCCCTGTCCGCCGCTGCCCAAGCTGAGATCCTGTTCATTAGGTACAAAGCATCCTATCACACCTTACGGTGCAATCCTACACTGACTGGAGCATGCTGGAGTTGAACTGGGGTTAATCTCATTGGATACATAAAGGGCTATCCTCATCTGGCATACAAGCAATGAGTGTGGAGTATAGAGAAAATGGGGTTCAGAAATGCTGCAAATTGGGAGTCAAATAGTAAAGAAATGGAAAAAGTACAGCATACGGGTGTGTCTATATAAGGTATCTATTATGTGCTCAGGATCCTTCCTTCATGGTAATTGCTGGGTCCATAGCATGTTGACCCACCAGGCCTTCTCTTGTGTTTTGCAGCTGTTTTCACAGCTTTTAGAGCAGGGATAATGGGCAAGGTTTCCCTTACTTTTTGATGAAAAGCTAGAAAATGCCTGTCGACATTAGTGGTTCTACTATAGTACAATGACACTTTGCTATAGTAGAACTGCAAGGCAGAGAAAGAAAGAATAAACCCATAAAACTCCAAATGTAACAGAGACAGTCATATTTCCATGAAGAAAATGGAAGAAGCCTTGGAAAAGTAGCAGGGTAAATGCCTGAAGTAGTGTAACTCTAAAAGTACTGATTGAAAGTATTTATAATTATGGGCCACACCATGTCTGGGCCTCCCCGCACTGCTCCGGAATCCCTGCTTTGCCCAGTGAGGAGGGCTCCCACCTCCTCACCCAGAGATCTTCCCAGCCCTAGTTACTCTTTCCTTGTCATTTCTAGCAACTTACACAGGGCGTTGGGTGTAGGGGAGAAACCATACATTGAAAGAGCCAAGCACTTACTTCTCTGAATTCGGAGGAACAAAATAGCAGTGGAAAAGCATAAAATAAAGGAAAACCTCATAGTTGCCACCCTGCATTCCCCCATAACAATGAGATAGTTAATAAAGATTGATCATATAAATGATTGGTTTTTTCATAACTTCCTCTTAAGGGCATTTTTTAAACCTCAGACACATAATATTTAAAAGAATGAAGTAATTGCTGCTGATGTAATAATGTCCATAAGAAGTACTTTAAAGTTGGTTGACAACTCCAAGCCTGGAGACAGACTGGGAACAGCCACTGTTGGCATGATTATGACATCACACCTCTGTTCCTCCAGCAACTGCTGGAGCTGAATGATGGGGCAGATGTTAAGCATTCTTTGGCACATGTGTTCTGACAGATAACTATTCTGCTTTGGTGACCCCCAGCTGCAAAACAGAATGGGTGCCTTCTGAATATGGCCTCCTGAGTGCTCAGTTCCGCACCAGAACAGATTAATGGGTCAGGTAAGGGAGCCTGCAGAAATTCCCCCTCTCTCTCCAGGTGTCCTGTCCATTTGAATACTAGTCTAGAGTGGGGGGTTGCAGAATTATGAATTATTCCTTATAGAAGAGAGTGGTCCCAGACCCCTTAAAAGAGGCAAATGTGAGATGAAGATGCAGACAAGGGGAAAATCAGGGAGCGGGGAGAAGATCCAAGGTAAGGTGTGAAGTCGAAAGAACACTTTTACATATATGTGCAAAGCAATACTGTTGTAAATTAGCATTAAGGGGACAGTCCAAGAGCTACATGGAAAGAATGTGAGTGATCTGATAGGAGGAAGGCAGAGAAAGAGAAATGATGATATTCAGGGATCATCGTATCCCATTCATATGAAGTCCCATGAAGTAGGGATGGTTGTGTTTGCACAGGCTGAAGGCAGTAGCACTGTGCTTAAAGCTAACTGGGTGGTCTGGTGGTTGGAAGCTCTAAAAATGGTATTTTATTTTTAACCAAAACAGCATTAATTTGAGTTTCAAATCTATATTCTTGTATTAAAATGTAGCTAATAAATGGAACGTTCAGATATGGAACTGAGCTGGAAAGGAAATATGATCTTTTATGCTACAGCTGATAAGGCAGCTTATGTTTGGAAATATTCGGATTTAAAAATCTTGAAAATGGACTAAAGAAAAAGAAGAAGCGACCCATAGTCAAGTTGAATTTTTCAGGCTATCCTAATTTCCAAGGAATACAGTTCTTGCACACAATTTTGCCCACACATGAACTTCTACATATTTTTCTGCTTCCACCACAGAGATGCTTAAGAGTAAGTTTGGGTTGATGGGCCACATGGCAGAGGTAATCTTTCTCACTCTGTCTTATTGCAACTATGAAGAACATAGGACAGAAATATTGGTTTATTGGATTTCCTCTGTGGTTTTAATTCAAAGGAGGTGAAACAATAAAGCTGCTTTGATGGTGAACATAGAAATGACAAAGAAACCAATGTCTAAGAACAGGAAGTTACTAATTTAATTTCAGTTATGGGTGTGAGTATTGCTTCTGTATTTCTAAAGCTGTCATGAGATGCATTTCCTTCCTTCCCATATTCAAAGCCATAGATCTTTCTTGTAAAATATTCTTTATTGACCAAAGCATTTTCCAGAAACACAAAGACCCAGAAGGAATCTCTTTGAACCCAATTTTGTATTTACTTCTAGGGACTCTCCTTATGAGTATGATTGGGCCCCATCCTTTCAGGAGGGGCCTTTTGGAAATAAGCATACTTCCTCTTTACAGGCCAGTCCTCTAATTAGGCCACCCTCCCCTGCAGACATCACATCATCAGAGCTATACCCACCTGTCTCTGAGAAACTGCCCTGTTTCAAGCCTCTTTGCACTAACTGTACATCTTGGTCCTTCTCAGAGGCTGCCTGAGCACCTGGGGAGTCTGGCCTTGAGATAAGCACCTCCACTTCTCTCATTTCAATGTCTACAACTGGCCCACACCCTGAGACTTCCCCCTGCTCTTCCTCCTCCTCTGAATCCCAGTCAGCAGGCTTTGAGAATGTGCACCAAGAGCAAATGCCCTTCTCACCCCCAACAAAGGCTTCAGGGCAAAACAGACACTAATACACAGCTTCAGGGCAATGATGATTTTCAGCCATGGTGCAAATGTGGAGAATGACTGTAAATTGAGGAATTAGATGGTATACTGCAGTGTCTCCTTTTGTGCCATATCTCTTTTTAAGCCTTTAAATGGCCACACATGTCTTTTTCTTAGTTAGTTGCCTGCTTTAAGTTGCTGTTGGCTGTCAGATACATCCTTGACAAGAATTTCAAGTTTACAATAAGGGAATTTTAAGGTTAAGCCTGAAAGTTTACTATGTGATGGATACAGAATTCTCTCTGTTGGCTGATTGTCACTTTATGCAGCTAATCATTTGCAGGAGTATAACACATTGCCAAGGCTAATAAATTATAATCTAATCAGCAGGTGGTTAATGGAAACTTCATGGTAGTTAAGTCTGAGAACACTGGTCAGTTGAATCTCAGCATAGACCTGAACCCATGGAAGGTGCTACCTGTCAGCATCTTCCAGAAGTCTATGCATGTCCTTCTTTGAGGGACTCTCAATAGCAGGAAGTACCTAAATATTGCTATTTCACTCTGTTGCAGTCTTCAATAAAATCTGTTGCATTCATCCAACTGGTGTTTATTGCCTCCAGATCCTCTTAAAAAGGAACAATTGACTTTTGGCAGTACACATCTGTGGCAAAGTTGGCTTCACCTGGACTATAAACTGAGATGATGTCTCAGGTGGTGGATTGGGCAGAAGATCAGTTGAGGGGGGTGTGAAACTTGTTCTCTTGACTAGAATTCTCTTGGGCCTGGTTGATGCATGAAGAACAATGTGGTGGTAGAATCCTCAGCATATTCAGACACCTTCATGGACTGAACTGTCTGAGTTGTAAAATTCAAAAATGGATCCAAGCAATTTTGTCCTCAAAATGTTTTGCAAACATGTCACAGTGTGCTACTGAAGGTTCTCCCACTGGGTCAGAACATAAAAAGCGAGTAAGAGGAGACATGATAGAGGTGTTTAAAATAATGCACAGTGTGAAAAAGTAGAGGGGGAGACATTTTTCTCCCTCTACCATAACACCCAAACCTGAGGTCATCCCATGAAGCTGATTAGGAAGAGGTTTAGGACAGATAAAAGCAAGTGGTTTCTAGATCAAGAGAGGTATTATTGCCACTCTGTTTGACTCTGGTGTGTCCAGAACAGGAATATTGTGTTCAGATCTGGGCTCCACATTACAGGAAGGACATTGCCAGCTTAGAGTCAATGCAGCATAGGGCCACAAGGATGGTGGCGGATTGCAGGGAATGCCGTATGAGGTGAGACTGAGGGAACTGGCTCTTTCCAACCTGGAGAAGAGGAGACTCCCAGGGGATCTGTTGGCAACATATAGGTACGTGAGGGGGTATCACATGGAGGTGGGTAGGGACCTGTTCTCCCCTGCAGAGGAAGGCAGGACGTGCTCCAACAGAGCCAAGCTCAAGGAACCAAGGTTCAATTTGGATGCCAGGAAGTACTTCCTGACAGTTAGGACCCCAAGGGTATGGAGTGGGCTTTCATGGGAGGTGGTTGAAGACCATCAGTGAGGGTGTTCAAGGATAGACTGGACGTGCACATGGTAGGCATGTCATGAGTGAAGTCAGCTGGAGCCAGGGGTCAAACTAGATGGCCCAGGAGGCCCCTTCTGACTTGCTCTGTTTCTATGTTTCTAAGTACTTCTTCACGCAGAACATAGTTAGATTATGGAATTGCTGCCATGGGAAGTGGTGATGGTCACCAAATCTGGATAACTTTAGACAGGGTTTGGACAGATGCATGAAAGAGGAGGCTATCAGTGGCTACTAAACTTACAGACTACTTGCTACCTCCTTTTTCAGAGGTGGCCTGCCTGCCATCAGCCATTAAGTATGGTATATGGTGCTTGCACCCATCCTGCTTGAGGGATGGTGTGGGCAGATGTGTTTGGAATGCTAGACTGGATGGACCTTTGGTCTGCTCAAGCATGGCTTTTCTTGTATTCTTATGTTAAGGACTTTGCAGCTCAAATTACCACCAACAGAGTATCAGGTGAGGATGCTGAAGGAAGCACACTTTTTATTCCTGTAGTCATGACAGCACTCTTAAGTTTGTTTAAAATGCAAACATACACATGCTCAGAGTATAGCCATACACATGTATAAATCAGGACTGGAAATGGTGTTTGTTGTAGCCCAAACACCATTCCTTCTCCTTTCTCAAAATTTGCAGAAATTCACCAGTGATAGCCTTAGAACTGGTGTATATGACAGACCATTACAAGGATAAATTGCATGAATATAAACGAAAGTGGGCAATCTTTACAGAAAGAACAATTGTTAAAGAGTGATGATTATCAGGAAGGAAAATTAAAAACATAACAGAGTAGCCACTCATTCCAAATCACCACCTGTGATTTCTGCTATCCATTTTAAATATTTCTTTCTGAGAAGTGTATAGACACCAGGGTATTGGCGATCAGCACATCTTGATGGTTTCCCAAAGGACACAATGGCTTTTTGTTCATTCTTACACATCAGAGGACCTCCAGAGTCACCCTAGTGAAGAAACAGATATATTTCACATTAGTCCCAGGAACTGATATGTACCCTTGTCTAATAATTGGAATGTGTCAGGATTTTGAAAAAATAACCACCCACAACCCAGAAAATAACTCAGAGATCTTTTGTACTTGTTGAGGAGAGTTTGAACTATTTGTTGTTTTTGTTCCGCTGTTTTGAAAATATAGGAAACAGCAGGCGTGTCATTCACTGTATAATTCTTGGATGCACCTTGTTCTTAATCCTTTTAGGGTGCTATCCTATTGTCTCCAACTGCTGTCTGCAGGGGCCAGAGGATTATTCAGAGTTGCTGCTCTAAGATCTTGCAGTCTTAGAGCTGGGACTTCAACAGCTGAGCTTCTGTCCTGCCCCCCTCATAGTTTGGGCTGGCTGCCTCCCCTGGGACTGCAAATGCACCTTGGAGTGGAGGAAAGTGGTTGTGCGAAGGTGGGATGTGGAGGAGAGGAAACTGGGGCTGAGGACCTTTGCCAGTTCCTGTCCATATCCCAGCTTGCTTCCCTCCTCCTCTCTGGTGATTTAACTAGATGGCTGGAAATGGTCATCTAGATAAAAATCAGGGTGCAAGGCTCCTCAGAAGCAGCAACTGAGGCATAAGATGCATGTAAGAATCTGAGTTCAGAGGCTTACATGCTTCAAGCATGGAGACTGTAAGTCTGTGTCCTCAATTAGTATTTTGAAATTCTTAAGAGAAAACCCTGGAAACGGAATATAGCAACCCAGAGATCTTGTGTGATTTAAGTCATGATCTTGTACTTGTTTGCCCGAGAGTTAGCCCCATCAAACTCAGTGGAAATTATTAGTGGACATTTTCTATCAAACTTGGGACTCTTTTTATTATTGGCTAGAGAAATGGGACTTCGTTTAGATTTAAATATGTTTTTAAGTTATCATAAATAGAAAAAATGTGGGGGCTGACCCAGCAGGTCAGATGTTTCTGATGATTGATGTTATTTTTAGTTTTTCTTTGTATTAGGGTTATTTTGAATAAAACTTATTATTAAAAAAATTAGTGGACATATATAGAATAAAGATATGTTAAAGTAAATGACACAGAATTGCCATTACTGTTCCATTTTAAACTAAAGTTGAAGAAACCTAGGATGTCAAGACTCAAGTCATTCTTTTCCATTCTAATGTTCCATTTTTCTATGTGCAAGTCCCATGGTATTCTTCTGGATAGGCTGGCCAGGTAGGAGTTGGAGGCTCTGCATGGCAGTGGTTCTGCTCCTATCTGGCCGGCCAATTCCAGAAAGTGGTGCTGGGATACTATAGTGCTGCGCCATGGCAGCTTTTCATGGGGTTCTGCAGGGCAATATTTTGTCCCCCATGCTCTTCAACATCTACATGAAACCTCTAGGAGAGGTCACCAGGAGGTTGGGCTGCGGAGTCACCAGTATGCTGATGAGACCCAGCTCTACCTCTCATTTACATCTACTCCAGGTGAGGCAGTGGCTGTGCTGAACTGGTGCCTGGCTGAGGTAATGGGCTGGATGAGGGCCAATAAACTGAGCCTCAACCCAGATAAGATGGAAGTCCTGTCGGAGGGCGGTTCAGGTTTTCAGGTAAGTGACTTTGACCTTGTCCTGGATGGGGTAGCACTCCTTCTAAAGGGCAGGGGCCACAGCTTGGGAGTGCTCCTTGATTCAGAGCTGTCACTGGAGACACAGGTGGCAGCGGTGGCAAGTAGCGCCTTCCTACTGCTTCAGCTGGTCCATCAGCTGCGTCCTTACCTGGACGAACACTGCCTAGCAATGGTGATACATGCTCTGGTAACCTCCCTTTTGGATTACTGCAACGCGCTCTACATGGGGCTGCCCTTGAAAGTGGTCCAGATAGTTCAACTGGTACAGAATAGAGCTGCCAGGCTGCTGACAGGGACTGGCTGTTACTCTCACATAATGCCTGTCCTCTACCAGCTCCACTGGCTTCTAGCTGAAGTCTGGGCCCAATTCAAGGGCTGGTTTTGACCTATAAAGCCCTAAACAGCTTGGGACCAGGATACCTGAAGGAACGTCTCCTTCCCTATATGCCTTCATGCCCCTGAAGATCTGCGGGAGAGGCCCTGCTCTGGGAACCCTCCCTGAAAGAGGTAAAAAGGGCATCTGCTCAGAGTAGGGCCTTCTCTGTGGTGGCGCCCAGATTGTGGAATGCACTCCCCAGAGAGGTTCGTTTGGCGCCAAGCCTATATTCTTTTTGGCATCAGGTCAAAACCTTTTTATTTAAGCACCATTTATTTATTTATTTAGGACACTTATAGGTCATCCATCACTTTAGCCTCTGGATGGCTAATTTTAGAGATTAGTAATTTGTAGTAGTTTAACAGTTGCTTTTGATTTATTGTTATATATTATTTTGTACTGTATTGTTTTATTGAGTGCTCTTATTGGTTATCAGTTTTAATGTTGTAAGCCGTCTTGAGACATTCCTGTATAGGATGGCATACAAATGTTTTAAATAAAATAAAAGAAAATTTTAAATGAGGGCGTTTTCAGCTATGTGGGCCCCTGCAATCTGAAATGGTCCAATTCCAGGCAAATGATTTTCATGCATGTGCAGATAGCTTGTCCCATGTTCCCTGGACCAATCTGTGGGGGAGGGCTAGAAGATGTTGTGCTGTGGGTCCCCAGTACAAGGTTCTGCCCCTCCCATAGGTAATCCTGCTCCACCCTCCTCACGTTTTTCTTTTCTTTGTGCAGACTTGGCTGGTCCTTGCAGGGATGATGCCTCCAAGTGCCATCCAAGTCCGTGGCTTTACAGGTCATTTGTTGCTCCAACTGGGAAAGGGAGGAGGACTCCAGGAGGCAGGACTTGGTGGCCACTCCAAGGATGCCTCACAGGGCAGATGGACCAAATTAGGCCTGTCTGTGGGCTATGGTTCAGCACCCCTGCATAAAATCTCAATACAGTGATGGGGATTGTGCGGGCTGCAAGTGTTGCTGGACTGCAACAGAATCGATCCTGCACCATTGACTCTGCTGGCTAGGGCTGAGGGAAGGTTCAGTCCAGCAGCCTCTTAAGGGCCATATATTCACCCCTACTGCCTTAACAAAAATTCCCTGCAGGTTGTTCATTCATATTCTGCTTTATGCATCATATGTTACTTCGCACTTCTGCCTTACAAAAGAGCAATGCTAGTAAATAAAACCTCTTACAATACACGAATCCTTGAGTCCTTTCTTGTCTCCAGCACACACCATATTCAGTGTCACTATAGGTTTAGAATTATAATGTTCCTTGTCATTGCAGATGGTCCTTTCAATGACACCTATGTTAACTTCACGCAGCACATCGGATGCCTTCTTGTCCTTGCTATGAGTAGCTCCCCATCCAGCCACAAGACACTGTGTTCCTGGTTTAAGGTCAGAGTCAGTGAGGGGCAGCTTAACTGTCTTCACATATCGATTAATCTTTGCTGGGACATTAAGCTTAATTGGGAGAGGGAAGAAAACAAAAGTTGTTATTAGTAATTAATCAGAGCCAGTGGAAGCTAGTTTGCTCCAATTTCAGTGGGCAGATATATTTACTCCGGGTTTCAGACTGAACTTTTAAAGAGCTATCCATGGTGCTAGACCCCATGTTATGCCCCTACCTAAGCACCAAACCATGGATAACTCCTTAAAAGTTCCGACCTCAACCTGGAGTAGATGCAGTCCTGCTGCCATTGGCACCACCATTGGAGCCAGGGCTAAACTGCATGTTTGTTGATTTAAGTGTTTGCAAACCACTCAATATCTAGACAGATTCTTGAGCAATGAAAAATAAAGAGCTAAAATAGATAAACAAATTTTAAAAACACATTAAAAACAAGGGTTAAAACTGCAGCTCATCATCAAGAAAGCCTTCTGAAACACAGAGAGCTCTAGCAGGTGCCAAAAACAACAGTGCTGGTGTTTGACCTCCTAAGGCAGGGAATTCCAAAGTTTGCTGGAATGAGAAATTGACACATCTTGCCATAGTGGGGCCAACACTGAAGGCTCTTCTCCTGGCGAATACCAGTCAGGCCACGGGCCCTTGTGGGAGACTGTCCAGGAGAATGTCTTCCTATGACCTGGGTGACTGGGCCTATGGGCAAGGCACTCTCACAAGTATCCTGATCCCAGGTTGTTCAGGGCTTTGTACAGTAGTACTAGATCATTAAACATGGCCTGGTAGGGAACAGGTAGTCAGTGACGTTCCTTCAGCAAAGGGGTAACCTGCAGCGACAGAGAAGCTGCTGCATTCTGTGCTAACTCCTGCTTCTGGAGAAGTCTCATGGGCAGCCCCACTTACAGCACATTGCTGTAATCTAGTCTTGAACTTACCAGGGCATGTGATCACTGTGACCAAGCTGATCCTATCCAGGATTGGCCAAGCAGGGGAAACAGTCAGAAACAGAAAAGGTGCTTTGAGCCACCACAGTCACTTGGGCTGCAGAAACAGCCATGGACCTCGGAATGCCTCCGACTGCAACCTTGCTCTTTCAGAGGGAGTGCAAGCCATCTGGAACAGGTGGAGCCACTCTCCCATGGGGCTTCCATCTTGCCCTGTGGAGCTTATGGGGGGTGGGATGGGGAGGCTGAAGCTTTCCTTGGGTTATTCCAGTGTCAATGCACAGAGCCTTGATTCAGACCAGGAACACTGTTCTCCAGGAAGGGAAGGTTAAACTTTAGCCTGTGCACCTTTTATTTCCTAAAATCCCCTCCATGTAGGGATTAAAAAAGAAAAAAAAAGTCCCCACCAATGTAGATCGAGCTTTTCCTTCCTTTACAATCACCCCTATGAGAAGGAATTTTAGGGGAAAATATGCTGGGGATGCTCCTCTTGGAGTCCTAACCCAATTTAGGATTCTGCACATGTACTTCTACTAGAGTAAAGAAGTGGAAGCTAAGCCTCAGCTCCATGCTGTTCAATCTATATAATGCATAGCTTGGCTCTTGGTGCAGTACAGTGAATAGTTCAGCATGTCTGATAAGGGCATGGGTTCTTTAGACAATGTCACAAGTCTCCCGTTTTGCTTCTTGCTTTGTGTCTTAACATTTTTGGCAAGGTTTTCAGAGCAGAGAAACTGACATTTTTCTCAAAGCACTTTTTTCACTTATGTATCTCTGTACCACAGTGCCATCTAGAGGTTATGTAGCAGAAAGACAGGAACGGAAATGCTCTTTGTGTAGTGCTGAGATCTTAATTTTGGGATGAAACTGAAAGCAGATACAGCACGGTAACAGCCTCATGGAAAAAAAGCCCTGTGTGGAACTTCAGGTACTCACTGTGATGTCCCTCTCCTCCATCTCTCAAGACATGTGAGCAAATGGTTTCAAGAATATTTCTGACACCAGAGCAATGGGGAAACACTTCTCCATTCTAAGAACTCCTTCATTGGTGTTGGCCCCTTTCCCAAAACGAGTCCATTGCTCTTGTACTCAGCTGGGCCTGCCCCTTCTTGTGGCAGCTGTGGGGAGCCTGATGCTGACAGTCTCCGTGGCCTCCTTATAGGCTGCCCCATCCAGCAGACCCCTGATCTCCATAAACAAAAATGTAAAATACCATTGCATTCCTTAGCAGTTGCATTAGATTTATGAGCTGTTTAAAAATGTACCTGCAGAAGCATAAGGTCACCTTCATGTGTCTCCTGATCATAGCATGGGTAAGGAACCTGTTTAACAATTGTAAAGTTCTGTTTTGTAGACTCAGATTTCGAAATGGAATGAGCTCCAAGTATAACTTTGGTGGTCTTCTCACTACAAAAATAAGAAAGACAGATAAAAGATGTCAATTTCTAGAAAGGGTGATACTAATATTGTCACTGTCTGTTAATGAATGGTTTGGGAATATGTCACATGAACATTATTGGCTAGTATATCAGTGGGAGCCAGTGTGGTGAAATGGTTAAGGGCACTAGCTTGGGACTCTGGTGATCTGGGTTCTAGTTCCCATTCAGCCATGGAGTAAACTGGGTGACTTTTGGCCATTCACAAAATCTCAGCCCAACCTACTTCACAGGGTTGTTGTTTTGGGGATAATATTGAGAACAGAGGAAGACAATGAGTTTTTCTTCTTAAGAAAAAGGTGGGATATAAATTGAATAAATAAACAATCATGATCAAACAGACAGGATTTTTAAAGTATGGGTTTATCTTCTAGAAGTGTAAACTCAGAATTAAATCTCACTATACATAATGGTGCTTGTCCCTAGTATGTTTGTTTGAGATTCAGCTATAGTGATGATCATTCATAATATTTCAGTACAGAGATAAAGAATATTTTGGGTAGATGTGGTAAGGCCTATTCTTGGCTATATTCAAGAATCCGATGCAACATATAGTGTGCTTAAAGAGCATAGGGTAGGCAATAAACCATGCACATACGATCACAGAGCAAGTTATATGTAATTATGTCCAAAATGTCCTGGGTGTGGGAGTTGCTTCGTGGTTTGGAGACACAGTGCATCACCCATTCCTAAAGCGTTGCTGATACATGTTGCTGGTTAACCACAGAGGAAAGGATTGTCCCCATACTTACATCTGACAATGAGCTGCTGTTAACACCCAGTTTTGTTTGATCAGTGTTCCTCCACAAAGGCGGTTGCCTTTGATGATGGCCATGTATGGTCTTGAGTGTGGTTTGGATTCTTTTCCTCCAACTATTTCTGCACATTGACCTAAGTGGGAGGGATAAGATACGCTCATCACAATAGCTCATAACATGCAGGTTAATCTTCTAGTAACAAGGGAGAGATGTGTAATGCCATAAAAGACGCTTGATGATCTGATAAACTGGAAATGTGCTTATTGGTGTGGCAGTCAAGTGCTGGGCAGCCCTCCTTTTTCTGCAGCTCCAGGAAGACAGCAAAACAAGCGCAGTGTGGTTTTGCTAAGTTGCCAAATGTGCTGGGTTGGCATGATAGACAGCAAGCTGTGCATGCTTTCCCTAAAGCAAGGGTGTCAAACCTCAGAGCTGTGGTCTTAGTTGGGCCCCCAGTGGCCCCAACTGGGTCCTCTGGGAGTCCCCAGATAGCCATACTCTCATCCTTCATCCCCACCACCTTTTTCCAGACCAAAGATAGTATGGTGACTTCCTGAAACCTCAGGCCTTCAGGTCCTTTCCAACTATACCATTCTATTATTCTATGAACACAACCATGTTATAAGCAGCCCCAATTTTAAAGTCCTATAAATGCTAAATGCTAAGCAAGGAAAGTTGAATGTGGCTGATTCCTACTGAAATCAAGCACCGATTCAGAACTTACTTTTCAATGACGTTTATGCAACCAAAGGTGATAAAAATGGCCAAAACATGTTTGTTACAGGTCAGATTAAAATATAATTAATAATATTATATATGCATAAGTAAATACAATTTATGCATACCTAATGTTCTTTGGGATACACGTATATGCAAGTAGCAAAAACCCAAAGGAGTGTGTCTGTCCGTACAGGTGCAATTCCACTGGCAAGCAACTCTTTTGCTGAGGGAAATCCACTGGCTGCCTACTTGCTATGGGACCATGTGTAACTTTTTGGTACTAGTGTATAGAGCCCTAAACAACTTAGGTCCAGGATACCTGAGAGGGCTCCTCATCTTTTACCAACCTGCCCAGTCCTGAGGTCACCGGATGGCATGCTTTGGACCTATGACCTGACTGGAGTCCAGCCAACATGTCCCTGCCTCTGGAGGTCAGGCAGGCACCGACACTGTGTGGTTTTTTGGTGCCTCCTGAAAACATCTTTATTTCAAGCAGCCTGACACCTATTGACCTGATGCTCTTCTATCAATATTCTATTTTAATATAGTTTCCCCCTCTTCTTAATTTTATTCTTTATTGTTTTGAAAAAATGTTAGATGTGGAGTTGTATACTAATGTTATAAATTCCTAAATAAAATTTGAGAGGGTGTGTAATGGGAATTCCAGCCTTATAAATCCAGTTAAGATTCTGTGATCAGGTAGCAACAGTGACACATGCACTGGTAACTTCCTGATTGGATGACTGTAATGCTCTCTACATGGGGCTGCCCTTGAAGACAGTCTGGATACTTCAGATGGTGCAAAACAGAGCAGCCAGGTTGCTGACGTGGACTGGGCGTTACTCTCACACAACCCCAGTCCTCTACCAGCTTCACTGGCTCCCCATCGAAGTCTGGGCCCAATTCAAGGTACTGGTTATCACCTACAAAGCCCTTAACAGCTTGGGACCTGGATACTTGAAGGAGCACCTGCTTCCATATATGCCCTCCCGCCCCTTGAGATCAGCAGCAGAGGCCCTCCTCCGGGAGCCTTCCATGAGAGACATCAGGAAGCAAAGTACCCAGAGGAAGGCTTTCTCTGCGGTGGCGCCCCATCTGTGGAATGCACTCCCCAGAGAGGTCCGCCTGGTGCCATCGTTATTTGTTTTTCAGCGCCAGGCTAAGGCCTTTTTATTCAAACAATATTTTAACAACATATAATATTTATAAGTTTTAACTGTGCAGCCAGGGTGTTTCCGGGTTTTTATCTGTATCTATATTATATTTATTTATTTGTGTGAGCTGTCCCAAGGCTATATAGCAAGGGGACGGCATACAAAAACTTAATATAAATCAGTAGAAACTCAACAGTCAAACCCCCTTGGCACACTAAGATCTATTTGAAGTGGTAAAAGGTAGCTGGAGGAAGAGAGCTGTCTATGCTTCATGGAATGAAACCCTCAAATAAAAACCTTCCGAGCAAAACAACAGCACCCCCTGTACACAATCTCCTACAATATGAAGAATGTCCAAGTTTTGAGGAAATGTTTTAATGAATTGTTCTATGGTGTTATCACACCAAAAGCATGGGGAACTTACAATTTTGGGGAGCGCTTACATCCATATTTGCCCAGTTGCCCCCTGAGATCGGCGGGAGAGGCCCTTCTCCGGGAGCCCTCCGTGAGAGAAATTAGGAGGGTGGCTACTCAGAGAAGGGCTTTCTCAGTGGTGGCGCCTAAGTTATGGAATGCGCTCCCCAGAGAGGTCCGCCTGGCGCCATCGTTATTTGTTTTTCGGCGCCAGGCTAAGACCTTTTTATTTAAGCAACATTTTAAATGCTAAATACAATTGAATTTTATCTGGCCAGGGCGGCTTATTTTATAATGTGTGTTTTAATTAAGATTATTTTATATGGCTGTTTTAACTTATTGTTTTATCTATGTTGTAAGCCGCCCCAAGGCTTCGGCGAATGGGGCGGCATAAAAATGTTTTAATAAAAATAAAATAAAAATAAATTTTAATTACATTTTCATGAATCGGGTTTTTGTATCATTTTTTAATTAGGATTTTGGTTTTACTTTGTATTTTTATTACTGTTATCCTCCTGGAAGATCATTTTCAGTAGAAAGGCTGGAGGAGCAGTGAGAAGATAGACATGCTATAAAAGGAGATGGCCACTTTCTTTAAAAATTTGTGTAGGGCAGTATAGAGTCAATCACCTACTAGTTGTCTTACCAAAAGAAAAGAAAAGAAAAGAAAAGAAAAAAGAAAAGAAAAGAAAAGAAAAGAAAAGAGTTTTTTAAATGTTACATTTCATATCTTGGAGTTGTAATCACTGCAATACTTATCTAGAAATTTAGATGTTCAATTTGTAAAACATTAAAAGGGTGGAAAAGGAAGAAAAATAATTAATATGGCACCATTCTATTTATTTCCTATGTTGTAGCTCTTCAAACATTTGATGACACTGCATACCACTTTTCACCATTTATTTTTTTTAATATATATGTACACACAAAATAACATACACTTACACACATTCACTTTATAAGCAGTATAACTTGTATTTCTGTTGCCATTTCATTAGATGTAGAGTTCCTACTTAGGCCATTTTACTGTAGATGTTTCATAATATTATTGGTAATAGAGTAAGAGTTATAATGCATTAATCCATTTGTTCTTTTGTTATCTCAATTTATTGTTACATATTAAATTGAGATAACGGTATATGTTCTTTTTTGTGACTTAATTTTGTTAACTATACTTTGAAAGAACAACATTCATGTAAGATAAGAAAGAAAAAGGGGGGGAAACCATAAAATCAGTAGGGCTTCTGGAAGAGATGTATTAATATTGCTGAGTTAGTGCTGAGATAAAAATAATATAACTCTCCTTCACTGCAATTGACTCACAAACTGCTCATTTAGTAATAATAATGATGATGTTGATGACAATGACGAATTGCAGTGAGGCCATGAGCTTTTGACCTCACCTGGATCAAACCAAGGTGCCTGGTGTTTATCATGAAGCAATCTTGCAGAGCAAGATTGTTCTGGTGAACCATTTCCTTCTCTAAGGTTGCCTCTCCTGACTGCCATTCTACACAGCAAATGTAGTCAGGAGGAGATGAGGTAAGAGAAACACAGTCCATAATGTATCACTTACCTCTGGGAGTCTTGAGGAGAAAAATGATGGTTGAGAACCACAAGCCAGTGAAAATCATCTTCATTGCTGTTTTTTTGTTCCCCCACAACAAAGTGTCTAACATATATATTGAGTATACAAAGGAAATGGGAGTTTTTCCTCCTATGGGAGGAACCTGAGAAGAAGCTGAGAAACTGGAAACGCCCCCAAAGTCCCCTCTGAAATAATCTCCTTCTTCATTTCTAGGTGTGAGGGGTACGTGCCATATACGCAACTAGCTTGTCTAATGAGATAGGAAGTGAAAGAGTGACTCGACTTATGTTCCAGGACTGACAGTGCATTACTGAGTGTGTGGTTTGGTATTTATAAAATATTTCCTGTCATATCTTTATAGCTGAAGCTGCTGCACGAAAACATTATTTGATGGACTATTACTATAAAGATTTCTGGTATGTAATCATTTCCTGCTGTGTCATAACAAAACTTGAGTTAAGTATAGATACATGGTGGGTCTAGGCAATAGTGATGGAGGGCTGTTTGCCCCATCCTTCCCCTCAGGCTTCCCACAGGTGTGTCAGAAGATTCAACAGAAGGACCAATTTTGGCTGTTCCCCCTACCACAATTGTAAACGGTTTTTCACTTGTAGCAAGTTCCCCCCTTAATCTTCCCTCTCTAAGATTTCAGTCTTCAGTTTGATAGCCAGATTTCATAACCTGTCTGACAGCCAGTGATAGCCCTTTTGAGATGTCCAGGTGGCATATTGGAAGGGCTGTCAGTGGTTGCCAACTTTTTTTTTTAAATGTGCAAATATTGTTGCACATAATGGGTACAATTTTTAACAGTTTGCCAGCCAATGAAGGCTCCTGGCATGCTTTGAAAGGGATATCACTGACTATCAGGAAGATTGCAAAAAGTAACCGTCAAACCAGGGATTTGAAAAAAATAAAATTTAGGGAGGTGAGGAGAGAAGCCGCTCCAAGCAGAAAGAACTCAACGTTTGTGTTGGAGGACATTCAGTCTGTGCCAGACATCCCATCCTACTCAGAGGAGTGGGGCTCCTGGCACTGGGCAAGCTTGGGAAAAGTAGCAAGGGGGTTCACCACACTTGTCAAATAACTTACTGGCCAGTTCCCAGTACCCTGATAAGATTGCTTATCCAGGTTCAGAGGACACAATGATCTATATCATGGGTAAAATAACCCCTAGAACAAGCCACGAGGAGCCAGTGGCTTGTTGCCCACAAACAAACCACCCTGCAGGATATGCTACGGGTCCACATGACAATCCATCATGGCTTGTTGCTTGCTGTGGGTTTTGGTGTCATGCCAACCCAGTCACTGTTAAAAGAAGGGTTTAAAAGAGGTATTGAGCTTCATCGCCCTGCCAGTAATTGGTCAGTTTAGACCAGGGGTCGGCAACCTTTAACACTCAAAGAGCCATTTGGACCCGTTTCCCACAGAAAAGAAAACACCGGGAGCTGCAAAACCCTTTTGACATCTAAAATGAAGGTAACACAGCATATATCGTTTTTTACCTTAATGCTATGTATATCTTCATTATGATTTAGCTGCAGCTCTTGTTCAGTCACTAAAAACTGTTATTTTTAATCTTACATTATAAACTAGTAGGACTCCTTTCATATATTTTGAATAGGAGAACAGCTTTCTGCAAAGTCAGTGCTAAAAGGCTGCATGCATTAAACAGCAAACCCCATAAGTTTGTCAGCAGTAAAAGCAAATGAATCTACCCATGTACCATTAAACGTTCTGTCTGCTTCAGAAACTTTTCTTCAATTTATCCATGGTTGGCCTACTGGGGTTGGTGGGGGCGTGGAGGGGAAGCTCAGTAAATCCAGTGCGGGTCCCAGATTGGCTGTGCCGAAGATATAGGTGTATTTAGTGGCTGATTAACAGATAAACAGTCAAGTGCTGTGAATTGTGACAGGTCCCAAGCGCAGCTTTTAACGTTCAGATGAAGGAGATTACATTGGGACAAAGAGAATCTTTTCAGCAGGGTTTGAGTAACATGAGAGCCTGCTTGAAAGCTCTTTCCCTGCAATATAGCAGAGGAATGTAGCAATTTACTTAACCAGCCTCGGTCGCAGATCGGCGACAGAGCATCAGCAGAGGGATTCAAGAGCCACGTGCGGTTCTGGAGTCGTGGGTTGCTGACCCCTGGTTTAGATAAATTCTTTTGAAAAAGTCTTTGTGACATTCAATAGGCGGAAGCAAAGCTTTTGCCGAATAAGTTGAATCCTAAGATCTGTAGATATTACAGGTATAGATACCAAAACAGTAACTCATTGATAACACACTGGGATGATCCAGCTCCCTATTCCATTCCTGCTTTGAACCTTGAATCTCATATTTATTCAGCAATAACAAGAGTTTACAGACAAGGATTGTGGGTAGCTTGCCTGACCAAACTCGGTTCTTGCTTCCAATAATGACAGAGACTCTGTTGCAGTAAATGTGGCCAGGCCAGTCCTAGATGCTTCAGTTTCAGGTACTGTCATGCAGCCGTGGCTGACAAACCATATTTGTCATGCAGGGCAGAAAATGACAGAAACATCATTGTCACCCTCACACTGGTCCAAAGTAAAATCACCTTATCTTTCTCCATGCCCCTCACAAAAACATTTTCTAGCTAATTTTAAAATCTGGATTGCCCCATTAAGTCAATACAGGATGAAGAAACAGATGAAGGTATAATTGAAGAATTGTATAATTGTAGAAACTGTTTCCTGTTGTAGAAACACTGCAGAAATATTACAGAAACTGCAGTCGTGCATACCTAGAACATTTTAAAAGGAGGAGCTAGGTGGAATACCTACATATTGTCCCATCATGTGGGATGGTAGCAGTGGGGTAATCACCATGGATTCATAGCAGAGGAAAGGATTTGTGTGTGTGACTGTGAAAAAAATCTTGTTAGTTTGCATTAGTGTCACATGTTTTGACATTAATGAATAAGGAACTGAAAATTAGAAATGGTGTGAACTGAGAAGCATTAGCCAAAGAATTGGAGATTGCATGCCTATGGGTGCAACTAGAATCTGACTTCCGAGAGAGGAAGAGAGTTTCCCGAAGCGAAGACTTGCTTATCGTTTGCTCACAAAATGTCACTTGACCCAACTTCTGGGGATTTTCTCTCCCCCTACCACCACTACCACAGCTCAACAAGGTCTCCTGACTCTCTTGATAGCACTTCTGGTGTTGTTGTAGGGCCTGCCATAGAAAGAGAAGTCTTTTTCTGCTGGTGCAGTTGATCCAGTGTAAATATTTCTTTATTTAAAAATCTTCTATACCATCTATATTTCTATAGAAAATTTCTAGACGTTTACAATAATAAAACTTCAAAGCAATTTGCACTACTTTATTAAAAAAATTAAGATATATATTAACAGTAACAATTAAGATGCTGGTTAAATAAAAAGGTCTTTGTCTGGCACTGGAATTAATAAAGAGTTGGTGCCAGACAAACTTCTTTGGGGAGCATATGCCATAACAGAGGTGCCACCACTGCTACAACCCCTTCTTGTAGTGGCCCTCCTCACTTCCTTCAAGAAGGGCTCTTGGAGAAGGACCTGCATAGAAGATCTTAAGGACTGGGCAGGTGTAATATGGATGCAACTGCCTCTTGAGAAATCTTCACCCTTGAAAAGCGCAGGGAGAGGAACTGAAGCATTAACACAGTGCTGCTTATCTATCTTATCTCTTCATAAGATCATCATCTACACCAGTTCTAGTGTTCAAGAATCTCTTTTTGATAGAACTTTCATGCCAGTAGGAGCTCTTCTCTTGATGTGCAGATTAATTTCATTATGGTGATTTTTTTTTTTTTTTTTTTGCAATCTTGTTAAGGGGAAAGGTTGATGCTCTTTCTGGTTCTCACAAGACCTTACAGTGGCTACTATTTGCACCTTTAAAAAGATAGACAGGACTGGATCCAATCTGCTGCAGAGAAAAGACTAAGGGGCGAAGTGTACATTTTAATGTCACACGTAGTTTACTCCTTAATGTGATCGGTGCATGAAGAATGGAGTTTCACTGGAAATCTCTCATGCTGATTGTCAGGAACTGTCCAATCAGGATCATGGGAAGTTACAATCCCAGATAATTGTTCTTGATATCTTGGTGGCTTTTCATGCCATCAGCTGTGCTGAACAACTGTTACAAAATACTTCTGCAGGTATTCACCAACCTGTTTACAGAGGGCAAATTAGGAGAGGACTTTTTGTCTACTTCAGAGATACTTTCAGGGGGGAGAGAAAATTGATGAATTGATTTGGTGGGAAGAAAGGCTGCATCTCTCTCTCTCTTTACCACCTCTATGCTTCCTACTCCCCAGTCCCTTCCTTGTACCTGGGCGCTGTAGGAAAGCAAGGTAGTCCAAAACCAGCTGGCCAGATGCCTGATGATCATGATGACAGAAATGAGAATGATGATGATGATAATGATTCAAGTGTGTAGACATTTCTCTCTAAAAATACTCAAAGCATCTTACAGCAAAGGTTAAAGCATATTTTATTTTATTTTATTTTATTTTATTTTATTTTATTTTATTTATTACATTTAACTGCCCCATAGCCCATAGGGCTGTCTGGGCAGTGTGCAAAAAGCAAACCAATGTAAATCAGGTAAATATAATTTAAAATGCCAAGATCTGGATTTGCATTCCTTGGACGCTAATATTAGAGAAGCTCCACATGATGTTCATTGTAGAAGGCAAGAATGCTAAGGAAAGTTGAAAGCAACAGAAGAAGACCAAATATAAGATGGATCAATTCAATAAGGAAAGCTGCAGCCTTCAGTTTACAGGGGCTGAACAGGGTTGTCAGGGACATGACATCTTGTGGGCATTTATTAATAGGGTCAACATAAGTTGGAGACAACTTGATGGCATGAAACAACAGCAGCATGATGTAAACTCAACAACTGCTTGTTTAGACATGTTGGATTCTTTTCATCATGTAGCTCTTGAGGATGCAAATAAGGTGTCTCTGTATCTCTGTGTGTGGCTTTTGCCTTTCTTGGGTGATTAAATTGGCCAGTGTGTGCCTGAAGCCATGGCTAAGGGCAATGATAACTGTATCTTTGTGAGAGAGGGTTGTTCCCTCTTGCTTCAAAGAGACAGTAAGAAGAAGAAGACTTCCATTGACCTACAAGAGTCATCTCTGTATTCACTGTGGTCATGTGCTATCAAGTCATCTCCTACTTAGACCAGTCTAAAATGTACTGTTCTTGGTTAAGGTGATCACGAAAGTGAGGGTGCTACATCTACGGATGAATCTGGATCAAAGTGATTATCTGGACCCATTTCAATCAGATTTTCAGCCAGAAAATGAGACTGAGACAAGTTTGGTGGATATAAGTTGTTTAAATAAATAAAAAATAAATAAAATATGGCCTTATTATTAGTTCTCTTGAATTCCTTGGCACTTTTGATAACATCAGCTATGGTATCCTTCTGGATCATCTGGGGGGATGAGCCTTGAGCCCTTTTTTTGGACCTTTTTTGCAGTGACTCTAGTCTTTTCTGTCAGGCTGTGTCCAGAAGTTGGTGCTGGACTCCATGGCCTTTGGCCTGTGACACCCTACAGGTGCTATTCTGTTCTCCATGTTGTTTAATGTATATAGGAAACTAGCAGAACTGATCATTCAGCATTTTGGAGTGAGATGGCATCTAACTCTATAGCTCTTTATCAATGAACATCAAGGAAGCTGAGTCCCTTGAATGTTGAAGTGGATGGGGGTGAATAGGCAGAAGTTGTAGATGGTTTTGGTTAGTAGAAATCCTGAACTGGGAGGCTGGAGTCCAACCTTTCCTGGCAGGGATTGTGGTCCTATAGACCTGTGATCAGGTCTATAGCCTGGGAATGCTCCTTGATATTCCACTTCAGATCTTCAGATGGCAGTGGTGACAAGGAGTGCATTTCCACAATTAAACTTGGTGTACTAGCTGACACCCTTCTTAGATCATCTGCTATGGCAAGAGTTATTCATGCCTTGGTTATATCACTGTTGACTATTGCAATATATTGTATGTGGAGCTACCCCCAGAGGGGATCCAGAGCCTATCGTTGGTGTGAAATGTGGCAGTGAGGTTACTAGCTGGTGCAGACTATTGGATCAGATCATATTAGACCTATCCTAAAAGACCTGCAGTGGTTGCCATTTGTTTCTGGGGTTCATTTCAAGGTGTTTACCTTATCCTTTAAAGCTGTAAATGGTTTTATGTTATGTTAGTTGCAAAGTTGTGTCCAACCCATCGCAACCGCATGGACAACATTCCTCCAGGATCTCCTGTCCTCCACCATCCCCCAGAGTCCACCCAAGCTCACACTGACTGCCCCAGTGACTGGTTTAGGACCTGGCTATTTAAGGACTGCCTTTCTCACTATGAACATGCCCAGGTATTACGATCTGCAGGAGGGGACCTTCTGAGGGCACCATGACTTACCGGACAGGTATGAAAAAGCTTTCTCCTGCACTGTCGCCCAACTATGGAAGGAACTCAAAAACTTGCTTGGCCTTTAGAAAGGATGTGAAGACACATCTTTTCAAGTTTGCTTTTTCAAATGTGTAGATCGTAACATTGTCGACATTCCTTTCTTACTGTTAAAACGTGTTATTGTTTTAAAATGTTGCACACTGCTCTGATTACTTTTTAGCCAATAAGCTGATATGTGCATGTTAATTAATAAGACCAGTAAAATGACCAAAGGCCCAGTTCTGTGCACATTTAGAGAGGAGAAAAAAGCCTAAAACTGCTATCATGCCCCAGCCAGCTTACCTGGCAATTGTAGGCCCCTTCTCTGTCTATAGTTATATCAGATTGCTCACTAAATTAAGAAGCTACATCCATATGAAACACAATGTGGGACTGAAGCACTACTGGCAGTAATTGAGACATTGTTGGTAAAGTTTTCTCACAAGATTTGTAGCTCCCTGCTCTTAAATTTGAAGTGTATCATTTGCAATAAGGCAGACATTTTTCTGACCACTAGAGGGCTTTCAAACTCACATAGATGCGATGCACATAGTCCTCCTGATATACTGTTACATACAGTCCAGTCTTGTGTCTCTACATCGATCTTTGTCATTGACCTTCTGTATACCTCTCTGTGCGGGATGGGAGGGAAATGTGCTTGGTTCCCATTTCAGTGCAAAATTTCCTACATGTGCACTTCTGAACCAATTTGCAAACCAAAATCTAGATATTCTTCAAAATTTGCACTTCTCTGAATTTTGCCTTGGAGTTCTTCAATTATCAGCATAACAGAGGTACAAAAAGCATATCATAAAGAAATGTGCACACAAAATGACTGCCTCTATTTTAATATATTAAATTAGGAAATCTCTTTCCAAAACGTAGGTAAATTTCTGTACAGAAAGCCATGCTTTTTGAGGCATGCACCTAAAATGCATGTTTATTTCTAACTTTTAAGCATGCACAAAGCTTAGAGTCACTAAGGGGCTCCTGGCATGCCCCCTTTTCCCCAGTGATGTGCTTTTGTTACCTTGATGAAGGCACTGTTCTTTCCTTGCAGAAAGGGGGGCACAGCAGGACTTTGGCCTTGGAGACTCAGCTCCAAGATCACAGGGTTTTAGAGTGGAGATTCACAATTATCTATGCACACCTATCCAGAGATTGTCAGGACACCTTAGGATTTCTTAGTTAATGTGGGAATTTGGCTATGGTAAGATGGTATGGACTGAAAGAAATCCTGGCCCTATTCCCAAGTATTATTTCATTTTTATGATTTATTTGTGTAATATATAGATTCCTTACGAAGAGCTAATATTGAAATAAGATTCAGCTTCATTTCCGTCAATTTGTCATGACAGTTCCACCATAATTCTAATTGGCCACAGCACCATCAGTTTTTACTTCCATTCATGTGATGCCAATATAAACTGGATGACATACGGCAAAGATATGATATAATCACCCCAAAATAACTCGGTGTGTACAGGAAAATAAACCCAAAAAGTGGACATGTCAATCAGCACTGAGGTTTGACTTCAATCCCTTTTTGACATATGTTAGCAAAATATTATTCTACCTTCTTAGTTTCATGTGATGAAAATTTCCTGTAAACACACATACACACCTGTGGTCACGGCATTTACCTAGCTGGGGAATCTGTTAGTTACAAAACATTTTCTGTGCAAGGGTGAAGTTCACTTGCTCCTCTTCTGCAAGACACTTACGAGAAATGTTTACCATATAAACATGAGCAAGGAAAGACCCTAACTTTTTCTTATCACCAAGGAATCTAAAGATCAGGCTAAAACGTGTCTCTTTTGCTCTCACTGGGCTTCTTTTCTTGTGTTTGGCCCTGGACAGGAAGTGAGCTGAGCTGAGATCAGGTCTGCAAAGAACCCATGAATTCTTTGCGTAAAGTACCCAGTTCTTTGCAGAAGGTATGCAAAATGCATAACTCTGTGCAAAGTATGCAAAGCCTGCAAGTCATGCATACACCATGTGCACCAAAACAGAATTCTACGTGCACAGCAGTTGCATGGACCGCATGGGGCAAGGCGACACTTCTTCCTGGACGCCCATGCAAACGCTTCGCACAAGATGGACTAAGGACAGAGAGGAAGCACGCTGGACTCCAGGGAGCTGAGCTGAGTTGAGGAAATCTGATAAATTCCCACCCTCAAATTGGATTCCACCCACATCACTATTATCACCTTCCCTGCAATCCTGCACCAGGGTACTTAAATCTCATTAAATTACTGTGAGTTTTAAGCAGCCTAATTGTATGCAAGATTTCAGTCCTTGAAATAATCTTCTAATGACTATGCCAGTTCAGAGGGGAATGTGGGAATCAGGACACAGAAGAGTTTGTTCTGTACTCTATAAATTGGATGGAAATGGCACGATCTCCGTCGCTCTCCTTGGCTCCACACGAGACCCACTGCATTCCATGCTGAATGCTCTTCCCTTTCTTTGTTTTTGTTGTTGAGAATTCCCTTCTGGCTCTCAATAGACAATGCAGAGATGACCTCAAATGTTGTTTCCTGGAAGAGCGATGTTTTGAGAAAGGATCCTGTCCCTGTATTGCTGGAATAAATCTTTCATTTATCTTGCATTTAAGGGTAATTTATCCATGTAATAGTACTGTCAAGGGATGCTTCCTTTTTGGTAATGTGATCTGAGGATAGTAAGTGATGTTTACAGAGCAAGGATTCAAGAGCAAACATGACTGGCTAGGGGGTTAAACATTACTTTACTAAGATATGCGGGGGAGTTTAAATGAGAGTTGCAAATATCTTTTAATAGATCCAAAAAACACTCTGTTGTAACATAGTAGCATATTGTTAGGACCCCATGCCTTTCCCATATCTTTACTAGTCGTTTTTTAAACCAGTTGTTCCAACAGGACTGCCTTCTTCCTTACCTCTGACATCTAGGCCAGTTTAAACTGAATAATTTTCTTACATGTCTGCAACATAAAGGCATAAAGAGACCATAACATTCCATGAACCCTTCTGTTTTTTTCTTTAAATTCACACAGACTTCTGTAGCTAAGGAGGGTTCAGAAATGCATATACAGTAGCAAAGTCCTGTGTGAAACAGTTAAAAGGTTTGTGTAATGTACTTGCAAACTACCATGCGTGGGGAGTCATGAGCATCCAATAAATGCCTCGTGTAGAAAGGATCAGAAGCGCAGGTTCAATGGGCAGTATCATATGGTGTCTGTCAGTCTCTGGGAATGATCACTAGTTATAAAGTAACTCCAGCAATGACAAAAGATGGTCAGTTTCAGAATGGAGAAGGTGAGTGGGGACTCTAAAAGGGAGCTGTGCTGACCTGCCCCATACTGGAAACAAGCATTTTCATTAGTTACAGGGTTCCTTGGGCAACCACAAAATTCCCATTCTGCAAGTAGCTGCTTGAGCTGGTGCAAAAAACCAGCAGGAATGCTACAACATCATAGGATACTGCTCCATATATTTTAAAAATCTTTGGGTAGATAGGCATATAATAATTTATTGTCAGACTGATAAATGCAAACAGGATAACTTCATAATAAGACTATGAAAAAGTCCTCAGAGAAACCAAAGGGCAATGCTTCCTCATTTGTGCCAAGGATGCAGAGAATTTAGCCACCTTTTCAATATTCGGCACCCAAGTAGGAAAAACCCAGAGCTTCAGTGGGTCCTCTGATAAGAGTTTTAATAAGGGAGAATCTGGTGTGGAGTCTACACACAAGAGGGTGTAAAGAGTGAGTAAGCCCAGGCCCAGGCCCTGGCTTCAACCCCAACATCCCTGGAGCATGGGCTTTGTCTTCTCCAGTCTGAACATTCAGACAGTCTCCATTGTACATCAAGCATGCAATTCTGAAGGGATATTCTAAGTGTATTCAGTGGAACACACTGGGAAGCCATCCCATAATCGGAAACTCTGACAACCAGACACACTAGGAATCTCTTTTCAGCACACCATGCAGAATGTGCAAGGCTGGGCGTATGGAGACAGGGGTCTTGGAGACAGAGTGAGGACATGCATCCTCAGCCCCTCCAACCCACTTTTTGCCTTCACAAGTTTTAGGGCTCAATGCCTGAACAGAGATGCTCAGTCTCTGGCTCCCTATACAAAACGCGGTATAAAAAAACCACAGGCAAGAGAGTCTTCCTCTCTGATTCCACAGGGTCCAAGTTATTCATTAAGTGCAATCAGTGCAGTTGGTTAGGATTCTGCCTGCATCCTTTTCCACAGAGCCCCACAAATAAGGGCCGTTTACAGCATTCCCCAGCCAACGTGGAGTCATGCGCTGGGGTCTTCCCTTCACACATTCAAAGCCACAGACCTTTCTTGCAAAATGTTCTTGATTGGCAAAAGCGTTTTCCAGAAACACGAACAGCCAGAATGAAGCTCTGAACATGCACAGAGCAGTTTGCTGAACCCAATATAGTATTCACTTCCAGGGACTCTCCTTATGAGCAGGCCTGTCTAATGAAAATGTGGTGTAGGGGTGCAGGGAAGTGCTGATTAGGTCAGCTACTTTCCCCACTCTGCACTGGATGTGCACGGGCCCCTAGGATGGGAGGCTTTCATTCCACCCAGTAGGATTACATACCAAGTTTGTGTTTTAATCCAAGCTTTGGGTATAATTTCTGGTCATGTAGAGTGAACCAAATGCCTCCAAATGAAATAAAGCCACAGTCCTGCACACTCTGCAATCCCGTGCCTGTCTATTCAGAAGTAAGCCCCATTGAGTTCAATCAGATTTAATCCCAGTCAGTAAAGCATGCATAGGGATGCAGCCATATACAGGATACTATTTTTAATTACTATTATTCCTTTATACCACCCCATAGCCCATTGAACTCTTTGGGTGGTTTACAGATCCAAAAATATATATAGGAACAACAAAATAATCCTATGGGACCTGTTCCTAAAAAAGCACGTCTAGGAGGGCACTGTTAGGATCCTGTAGCATAAAATATTTTGTTACAGACACTGCTCAAAAATTGCAACAGCGCTGTAAAGCATCTAGGAAAAGTTCCTCTGCGTAAAGACTCATCTCAAGCTGAAGAAGTCAAGAAAACATACCCATGTGGGACAGCTAGCAGTGCGTGCAGCGAAGCCTTTAGTTGTTTTGTGACCGAGGCTGCGGAACTCCCTGGAGCCTGGCTGGATAAAGAACTGGGTTGCGCAACGTCTTCTTTTCCCAGTGGCCACATAACCTCCTTAGAGATGTTTGCTTAGCTCTGCATGAGTCACACACTCATGTCCAATACCTGACCTGATTTTTAGCCAAATAGAACAATCAGTGCTAGATCAATGCTGAAATCTTGGAGAAAACCAAGAACTAAATTATTTATAGATTTAATATACTGCTGGCCATATTTCAAATATTCCTCCTCTTCCTCCTCTTCAGTTACATGACATTTATTTTCCACCCATTATCCTCTTGTGAGGATCCCAAGGTGTCGTCTGTCTTCCTCCTCCTCCTTTCCATAGTATCCTCACAACAACCCTGTGAAGAAGTTTAGACTGAGAGTCAGATCTGGCCCAGGTCACCCAGTGAGTTTCATGGCTGGCTGGGAACTAGAACCTGAATTTCCCAAGTCCCTGACCAACATTCTGCCCATCATGCGGCCTCTAATTAGTTCCTTCAAAGTAATTGATGATCTCTACCAAATCAAACGGAAAGCAGATTGTCCCTCAGTATCCCAAGTGTATATTGGAATGCATAGATGAGAGTGAATAATTCGCTGGTAGGCTCAATTTATTTTTGTAATGAGTATGAGAAATTCATTTCAGTTCGGTTTTGATCAGGAGTTACCAGTTTGCACCTTTTGGACCTAATGTGGACTTGGCCACAATCTGTGGTCCAAAACCATTCTGCGCATGCAGTGTGAACTGTACCTGCTCCTGAAACTTGATGACATGTACACGTATGAGATAGAAAAATTCATCCTGTGAGAAAATGCACACAAATATACTTAAATCACTGGGAGAAAAACATGTCTGTTTCAAAGAGGTGAACAACTGATGCATACATTTGGACAAATCAGCACAAGATCTGCACAAGAAAGGAACAATGAAAACAAAATTTGCAATGTGACAAGAAGCTGAGGCAGAATGAGCTTTGAAGTGGAAACTGGAGATGTCTGAAGAACTTGACTTGTTTGTACTCACACACTTTGCTAGCTACAATGCTCCTATGCTTGGTTCAAAGGCAGCTGTTATACTGCCTCATCTTTGAATCAAAAAATCAGAAAACTCTTTGCATATAGAAAACTGACCAGTGAGGGACCAGGTCCGCCTTTCTCTTAGACAGAAAACTGATGGGCGTCCAGCCCAAAGGTTTCTGCCCATCCACAGCCCTGCTGATCTCTTGCCGACATGGCAGAAGTTGCAGTGGAGGCTCTTTTTGCAGTGGAGGAGGCTCCTCCTTTGCAGTGGAGGAGAGAAGACAGGCTCCTCTGTCTTCCGTTTAAACATCTTTCTGTCTACCAGAGAAAGGAGTAGTGCTGAGAGGTCATTGGATCCCGTGGATCTGTGCCTTTCCCATCCACTCCTGCCTTCCAGTCCACCCTATCCCCTAAATAGAATGGGGAGGGAGCCACCATGGAGTTTTCTGTAACACCTTGATGGGAATGGGGAGGGATTCATGACTGGATCTTCTTTTCTCACCTCGGAGCTTAGTCCGCAGCTTCAGAGGGGGAGATGGGTTGCATCGTATAGCCCCTCTAACACTGCCCAAGGAACCTAGTTTATGCACTTAGGAAATCAGATTCTCATACAATGAACTTAATGGCATTTCTAGAAAGCTGCCAAGCCAGTTCCCCCGCTCTGCTTTGTTTTTTTATCCTCTGCATGGCTTTTTCCATGTGGTTCAAAAATAAGGGTTCGGCAACATGGCATCTCTGGACATCTTTCCGGTGCCTGTCAAGTTGGCCCAGCCCCCACTTAAGAAAAACGACACATTTACTTCATGGTAGCTGGGATTGCAGTGAAACAGGGTTCTGAGAGTACTGAAAATTGGGTTCAAAGAAATTACTTAGTGTGTATACCGTCTTGGCCTTGCATTCAGTCCTTTACCACAGCTACCTTGTTGTGATGGAATCTTCGAATTGTTCAGTGTGCCTATGGCCCCAAAATGTGCTCTACACATTCAGAATGTGCCCTACACAAATTGTTGGTGGCCACATAACATGAGGAAGACGGGCAGGACGGCTTGCGGTTCTTATATTTTGCTTGTGGGTTTTGCATGAGCTTCTGGATGAACACTGTGAATAGAATACTGGACTACATGAACTTTACTATGATTCAGCATAACTTTCCTTATGTTCTAGGATCACTGGGATTATTTTTATGAGTAATATTATCACGTTCCTATTTTACTAACTGTAAACCGCAGAAAATCTCCATGTTGGTCTGTATAAACTCCCCCTGCACCTCCTGCACACACACATTTCTGACAACTTATGATCCATATTTAGGATCAACTCTTACTTGTTCATTATGATGGAGTTTAAAAAAGAAAAAATACTCTAAATGCAACTATTTTTGCATTTTAATCTTGAATCTATAAGGGGCAAGCTGTTTGAACACTGCTGGAGGTTTTATCCTCTACCACGCTGGAATCTCTTTACTCCATTCTAAAACTTAAAATGGTGCCCCAGTAACTATACAGTGACCAATAACGTCAACATCTAATGTTTACAAAAGAAGTAAATCTCTCTTTGCCTCTAATATCTATTTTCCCCCAAATTTTCTAGAGCCATAATGTTATACAAAACAAATAACTCACTAAAAAGCCACAAGAAGAGAAATTTTAAAAGTGTGTGTGTGTGTGTGGGGGGGGGGGGTGCATTGTAGTAACTTCCCTGGGTTGTTTAGCTTCCTCTCTGAGGTCCAGTATTCAGGGATTCACAGCTTGGCTTCCTATTCTAGCTTCCCTGAAGCAAATTTTGTTCCTTATATATAGTATTGTGCTCATGGCTTTGTGTGAAAGAAGCCACAGGAAGGCTGAGTTCATTCTGGAATGTGAAGACTGGTTTCTTATTTGGTAATCAACTAATATGGCTTTCAGATGTCAACATGGATGACTAATGCCTTAGTTTTAACACGAAGCAAACGTATCTATGCATAAGCCCTGTGATATAAACAGAAAAACATTTTTGGTTGCATGCACATCACAATAATTCATATTCTCAGGTTTGATGAAATGGATATACATCTTCATTTGGTTGGAACTTGAAGGCTGCACTTTCGAAAGCAAACTTACATGGGCTGTTGAATTCTACAGACATTATAGATTTGCATTTTATGACAGGGTAAACTATCAAATGTGCTGGATACCACTCCACACTACAATCTTATCTCATTTGAGTCCATACAGAGGAGCATTTCCCCATGCATTGGAATTGATCGAAACACTGCATGATTAAAAAGCACAAACCTGTTCATGAGATTCATGCACAAGAGGAGCTGTAGAAGGCCTGGACTGCTGCGCCTACAAAGGAAGTTACTATTTCAGTTTGGAACGAAAGAGAGCTCAACCCAAAGGTAATTTTTTTAAAATGGGTACCTTGTTTCTCCATTATTTCACCTAGCATAATTAACTATATATCTTACGATATATATTATATGACTTTTATTTAACATTTTGTATGCTGAATATGTGTGTGTGTGTGTATGTATCTATAAACTTGAATTATGGGTAGCTGTCCATTTTAAATACTGCTAATGTTTTTCCAGATGGGTTTGCTGCTGAACTTCATGTGGATTTTTCTGATTTTTATTCTTAGAGGCTTTGTTCTTTTATGACTGTTTAACGCTTCTGTTTTTATCACTTCAGGTCAGGATATTTTCCTTGAGGAAATGCAAAAGTACCAGCAGTGTCTTTCATCCTGTCAAGTATTGTTTGGTATTGTATACTATTAATACTTCCTAAATATATTTATGAAAGAGTGTTGGAACAAAATGCTTATGCTTAACAGAAAGTTGTTCATATATACTCATATTTTATATATATATGTATAAAAGGATTGCTGTGTAATTTCGTACATTGCCCTAATACCTTTCATTTTATATTCATATATTCTGTAACACAACTCACAGTTGCTGACAACTTATGAAAGTCATGTGTCCTTTCTTTGAAGATGTCCTCTATTTTATAGGCTGCCCAGTCCAAGTCTGTTTTTTGGATAAATGACCATAAGAAGGGAGAGCAGCAGGAGCCTTGAAATTGCCAACCAACAGTTAGTTCCTGGATAGTAGACCGAGCAGGTGCATAGCAGAGCAGCTGTGGTGAGGTGCATTTCTTTGGAAATTATGTTGCCCTGAAATCTGCGTATGTGCATGAATCTATCTCACTGTAACTGTTTTGCAAATCTGTTTTTTATTATGCATTTCCTCTTTTGGGGTGATGAATAAGTGGCCATCATACCCCTTTCAGCGCATCTGGGGCATACCTGAATTCCACTGCCCCTGCAGTTGTGCTGTGCTCATGAAGACATCATTCGTCTGAACTGGTGCTTCCACATAGCGGCTGCACTGTTTCCTACTGAGATGTTATCCTTTCTAGTCAGCATGTCACATAAAATTGGAGAAGTTGCCAATTGTATGAAGTCCTGTCCGTAGGTAACAATTCAGTGGTACATGTGAACATGGTTTGACTATAAGACCAATGGCAGTCCCACAAATGTGGAAAGCAAATATGGGCCAGTTCAAATGTGTTCCACCATGAGCTGTTTGAAAGGTGGTGCTTCAAATGGGACTTCCTCAGCCTAAGGGTAGCCTGTGCGATGAAACTCAGCCCCACAAAATGCCACTTACCTTTTCTACCTCTGCACATACAGAATATAGTGAGCCAGTCTGCCCATCTACACTGGTGACATCAGGCTAGCAACCAAGCTGTTGTATGGTTACAGAAGTCCCCGCTAAATTACCTAGGTTGCCTCCATGATAGGTAAATTTACTTGTGTTATTCTCTGTGTGTCTGTGGGAATATACATTATAAGGATAGCCTGAGGTTAGTCCTGCATCCTGTGGAAGCAATTTTGGCCAAATGAAGTCTTTGAAAGTTGCCCCATTTTATTTTGGCTAGGAAGCCTTGTTGTCATAGTGAGGGCGTGACACCTTTGGGCCACATGAAGTCCAGTTCACATCCAGAACAAAGGACAAGTCAGGTTTCTTTATTACCTTCATATCCTTTATTACCTTTATATATTTATTTCTTTGAAAGAACCCATGTTGGCTTAACTAGGCTTCCTCCTTTGAGTTTTTTCTCAGAACAACACGGTGAGTTAGGTTAGGTTGCAAACCAGGGCCTGACTCAAAGTCACTCAGTGAGATTCATGGCTGAGTAGGGACTGACTCCCATTCCAGCACTCTTCCCACTGCACCACACCAGCTTCAGGTTCTGTGAATTTTGGTAAAGCTTTCCCAGTGAGACAAGAAACAAAGCAGCAGCACCACAGAGTTCATAAAGATGCCAGGCTTGATGTGAGACAAACGCTGCTATACAGCCCCAACAACTGCGTACTGTGACTGGGCCTTAAGTGTGGTTTTGACTTTGTTTAGGTCAGTTAGACCCTCCTCCCTATTGAGTGGCACTTTCTCCCTTAAAGGGCCATGGGCTGTTCCAGCAACCTCAGGCTATGATGAGAAGGAAAAGCTATGGCAAAGCTGGTCCCTGCAGCCCTCCCGGAAAAAGAGCCATTAAGGAGCTGGGAACCTCATGAAGCCTTCTGTAACTGAGTCCTTTTCTTGATCTGCCCACTCAAGAACCTCATCCTCAGAACAAATGGTTGGTGCCCTGGACCATGACTCATTTTCATGTGGTAGCACTTTAAATCGATTATGTAACACTTAAACCCAAAGCATACACATATTGCACCAAACAAACTCAGGCTTCTCCAACTTGGGAAGTGCAGAAGCATGCATTCTGGGATCAGAATGAAGTAGATAAACAGAATCTTATTTTGCCCATATTCCAATTGCCATCCCTTGTAATATGGTTTGGGTTTTTAAGTATGTTTGGAATGTTTGGGAAGGAAATGAATGGCAGAAAAGAACAGGGGGAGAAGAAGGGTGTGACAGCTGGGTGGGCCCGTAGGAGCTGCCAAGGGATGGGAGAACAAATTACATTTTCTGAGTCATCACCACCATTCCAAATTGTTTCCAATATTCTTTCTGCTCTCTTTGCAGCCATGATGAATTACTTGACAAAAATGAAAGCTGAAAGTTATTTTAAGGTTGCCACATTTGGGATCAGTTAGTTGTTCTTGCACTTTCATAGGAATCTTCAGACTTCAAAAATACCAGGCTCATGATCATGACTACCCACAGAATCTCTGAAATGTTTTTGCCTTTAATGTTCCTCAGCTCTTAAGCTCTCTGTCATTTTTGTGGAAGCTTTGCAAGAAATCGCTCTCTGTAACATGCCAAAATCCACTTGTTTCTGCTGCCAAATTCCTCTGCAATGCAGAATGTTAATTTCAAGAGTATCCAGTACTGCCTGAAGATTTTCCTCCTAACTGGGGTGGATAACAACCCTGTCTGCATGTCACACAGATGTGGGGCACTCCCACATTGAAGTAGGAGCAGGGCTATACAGCCGGCCCCCCATCAGTGTCACATGTGTGGGCAAGCTTCTCCTCTGATGTCCACAGGCAGAGTGTGGATGCAAGAGCATCGGACCCCTTTCAACCCCCAGAGGAGGAATCCTATTTTGGAAAAGCTATTAGGGGCTGCATTCCAGCAGTGGGCAGAGCCAAGGGCAAAGTGACAAGGCCAACATACTGGCATGTTTTAGCTTCAAATTATTTCTGACATTAACCAGGCCTTCAAAGAGGCATTTTAACTTATAGGATGGGGTAAAGCTGCACCAGGAATTAAGACCCACCACTCAGTGGACGAGTGAAGGTGGTTGGGCCAAGGGAATGCGGCACGGCTGTCTGCGGAAGCCTGGAGCTCCACACTGGGACCTTTGGTAAGTCGTTCTACTCTGTTTCTATAAGGGAGCTCCTTTGCATGCCACATCATGTTCTTTACTGATAGAACATAAGCAGTCCCGTACTGGATCAGAACAAAGGTCCTCCTAGACCAGATTTTCTGTTCCTACAGTTGCCAAACTGATGTCCCAAAGGGCACAGCAAGAGAAGGACATGACCAGAACTGTACACAGTATTCCAACTGTGGAATGCATTTAAATAGTCGTTGCAGTCCTGGGAGTTTTCACTTCCATTCCTAATTATCCCCAACATGGAATTTGCCTTTTTCACAACAGCCACACAGTGGATCAATGTTCTGCTTGAGTTATTGAGCACAATTCCACGATCCTGGTCAGTCAACATATCCATCCGTGAGCATGGGAAGTTCGGAGTTTTTTCACCTCAGTGTAATGGGACTGCCCAGGACGCACATGGTTTCATCTTTGGATATCTCATAAGTTACCAGCTCTACCCCTCCTTCAACACATAAGTCCTTACAGTTCCTTTACAAACATCCACATGCCATGTACAGATGTTGGGTGGGGGAAGGAGAGGCTTTCCTAGGCATGAAAAGCTGGGATGATAGCAGCAGCTCCATACCCTATTCCTAACCTTCCTAACCCTCTTCTGTTTCCTTGGTTTGAGCAGGGACTTTGTTGGCCCACCCTTGTAATAGCTTTGCTTGCTTGAATACAGTTCAAAATGTGAGCATTTCCCCTTGATTTAACCAGTAGAGCATAGAAAATGTCTTGATTGCATTCTTTCTGAAGAAGGATGCCTTACTTGGGCTTGTACTATTGAGGAAAGACTCCTTCAGATTCCTTCAAGCCTTAGTAGAGAACAAGAACCTTGCTTGAGGTTCTGCCTCTGGGAAGGGCAAGTCAGCTGAAATGTACTGAACTGATAATAGTCTGAGATATCTGAAGATGAAACCACAAAATCCTGAGATCTGTCTCACTTTATTGTCTTTGGCATTTCTCCTTGAATGCAGTACCTCTGTTATCTACCTGACTAAATATTGACAAGATCCTTTTGCTTCAAACTATACTTTCCTTTAGCTTTAAAATTAGTGGTGCTTTGTCCCCTACTCTTCAGAGTCACAATGTATTCCTTTATTACCAAGGCTTAGAAAACTGGGGTGAATGCAGCAGCTGTATGCTTAGATATACGATCTTGCTTCCTGACTTTCGGAGCTCCTTTTGTGGGAGTAAAACTGTAATTTGCAAAGGGATAGAGCCAACACTAGAACAACTCTTGTCCTGAAGAAAGGTATGTAACCTACTACTGCTCTCCCCCCGCCGCCAACCCCATCCCCCCATCCCCGGTGTGCTTTCTGGCAGATGTCCTTGAGTGTTTGAGACGGATGTGAGAGAATTTTCAGTCCTCATTGGAAAACAACCCAACTAAACATAACAGATTACATCAGCTCAGGCTTTTCAATTCCTGGATGGCAGCAGCGTGCTAATCCAACCTTCATCCTGGATTTCGCAAAGTAAAACAAGGGAGGCTGGCAAGGGGACAGATTGAGGAAATTGACGCCGGCAGGCCTTGTGGGCAATAGGCTGTATAAAGCTAAAAACCCGTCAGCTGATCTTCAGCTACTACTTTGGGTTCCTCACTGCTGCATCCCAGAGCAGAAGACCCCAGGACCGAATTTTGCAACCTGCTCTTTGGGTGGAATTTCGCTTCTATCACTGAGAGACATGGAGTCTTTTCTGGTCCTCACTCTGCTTCTGGTACCCGTGCATGTTGCTGTGGCTACCTGGAGCACCAATTATGCCGTCGATTGCCCAGAATCCTGCGACAGCAGCGAATGCAAAAGCCCTCTGCACTGCAAGCGGACTGTGCTGGATGACTGCGGCTGCTGCCGGGTGTGTGCTGCCGCCTTGGGGGAGACTTGCTACCGGACAGTTGCTGGTATGGATGGAGTCAAATGTGGCCCCGGTCTGAAGTGCCAGTTCTTTTCTGAAGAGGATGATTTTGGGGATGAGTTTGGTATCTGCAAAGGTAAATAAATGGGCAATGGATAAAGGACCTGCAGTGGTGGTGATTACAGTAATGCCTCATGTAGGATGGAGATAGGGATGGTTCCCAGAAATGTCTTAGCCCCACTTAGCATATGAATCATCCTGGCATGGGGAAAACTCCACTGAAATGGGGAACATTTATAAAATTATTTAGATCTTTAATGTGCATAGTGCCTTACTTTTACACCATTTTAAAGGTAGGTTTTTGCTTTTATTTTTACTTTAAAAATGTGTTTATGAGGATGAAGCATTCAGAAAGGTAATTCCCCATTGCAGTCTACAATGCAATGGTCCAATCCAGGCTTCCAATTTATTTTGCTTAATGTGTACATCAGCTCTTAGGTGCCTCAAATTCAACACTGTACATGTCTTTACTGCTCCTGGCAGTAGAAGAGAATAAGTGTGGATTCTTCAAAAGGCTACCAAGAAAGACATGATTATCAGTGGGTTCCTGATCCAACTCATCTGGAGCTCAGGCAAACCAGCTTATGCCTAGGGAGGAGATGCTTCCCTACCTTTAGTGGTTAATGAGAAGCATCCCTTGGCACAAGTTATTGGGCCATACTGTCTCTCTAAGGTGGCAGTCCTAGGAACACTTTGGAAACTAATGTTACTGAATCAGATGTCCTTTGTCTGATGCCCCTCTGGATGTCTTGGATGACCTCTGCTGATGGCAGGAGTTGCAGGCCAACACATCTTGAGCACATCAAGTTAGGAAAGGCTGCTCCAGATGACTTCCAAGGTCCTGTCCAACTCCAGGATTCTGTTGCTTGCTTCTGTGTAAATGTGCATGCAACTGAGTTGCTTATTGTATTTCTCCATCTTCCAGTCCTTGCTACAGAGGTATCATAGTAGCCTTTCATTTATTAATGCTTTTGAAATGCTCGGGATAATTTTTAACAGGAACTTACAGATGTACTTTCCTGAGAACATAAAGTTCTAGAGTACACAATAGAACATTAGTGTCTGTATTATCACTGAGCAGATGCCATTCTAATCCTAACTACTCCATATAATCATATAATAATAATAGACTCATGCCGTAAGTGCCCATCCGTAGGCAGCCAAAATGGTATATCCATGCACAAAAGAGACACACCTACAGTCCTAGGGAATCCATTACACTTCAGGGAAAACAGCCTAATAATGGCTGAACATGCTTGTTGGGTACAGGATGCTGAGGGACTGTTGGTGTGGTGGTAGGATGAGGAATGGAAGAGAAGCATTTGCTGCTGCAACACGGTGTTGTAGGTTCTCCTTGTTTACTTGCTAGTTAGTATGCATAGGATATTGCAGGCTCAGGCTTCTATCCGACAGTTTACACAACCAATGTGGTAAAATAAGCTGCTAATCGGCTGTCCTGGTGGATACAGGGAAGGGTGCCTAGGGTGTGTCTGTACGGATAAATGCAGCTGTCCTCACCTCTTCCCAAATAGCTGATTGGTCAGACTCCTGCTCATTTTCAGAACTACTTATGAGCAGGTCTGGAATGGGCTGGGGAATTATGAAGTTTCAATCATCCAGCTAGGATAAATGTAAAGCACCTGCACACTTCCTAGCCGCATTCAAGCACCTGAGTAGTTTCACAGGCATGACCTAAACTGCTTTAGCCTGTTTAATTTACATGATTGTGCTGTCATTGCTAATGACTAGTAAGTGGAAGAGATATTTTTCTGTTCAAATGGGCATTTTGATCACTGAAGCTATTATCTTTGCATTATAAGAAACAGAATGAAGAAAAAGCCACCATTAGTATTTGCTTTTTCACTTACTATTTTAGTCACATCACAGAACCAAAATAGCCTAGAAGTGCGTGCCCACAGTATTCAGCTTCAATGTCACAACATTGCTGGTAAAGAGCTATATGCTTCCCTTGAATTTGCAATTTAGCATTCCTAAAAGTCTTTGGAAAATAAAAGCACTGATGATAGTCACACAGATGAGTATAGGATAATGCCAAGGAAGAAAAGCCACTTGTTCAAGATGTGCTGTGTTATGTGCAGAGAAACAAACATGGTTGCAGGACTTGAGCATGTCAAGGCTGTCCCAAAACATTTTGCTGCCTGAAATGGAGCAGCAAACAGTGTCCCCCACCCACCCACCCAACCCTCTGCCCAAGTCTAGGTATATCGCACTCAAGGCTGGCCAAGCTATTTTGCAGCTGAAGGCTAAATAATGCACTACATTAAATCCATAACTTGCAGCAGACCCTCAGCATCTGTTGTTCATTTCATGTCCTAGTTTAGGGGAGTTGCTGATACAAATGAGGGTCACCACAGGTGGGCAGCGGAGGTTTAAACTTCCCAGTGAACCACCTTTCCCTCCAAAACTAATGCCCTGCCCCAAGCCTAATGAAAGTAAGAAAACCTCCATGGGCACTAAAGGAGATATTTTTTCTTTTAGTCCCTATTCCACTACATTAGAAGTTTTTAAGGATAACCTGGATGATCACTTGCCTACAGAGGTGCTACAGCAGTTCCTGCATCGGCACAGGGGGTTGAATTAGAGGCTCTTTGAGTCCCCTTCTAAGATGAAGCCTGCAATGACACATGCACACATCAGTTAAAAATAGAGAAAATCTACTTTTGGCTTCAAGCTTGGTGTATTTCACATCCCTCCACTCTTTTATTCACCTAATTAAAGTCCAGTACCTAATTGAACTGAACTGACAAAGATCACCATGTGCAAATAAATCAACCTGGATATTATGTATCATTATCCTTCCCATAATGAAGAAGAGGGTGCATGTTTTCAGCATTTTTTAAATCTCTAGCCAGCACTTCTGGTTCCTCCCAATCTCATATTTAAAAGACTACAATCTGTATGTTTCTGGAAGGAGTATATATTTAATTTAACTTTAAAACATGTAATGCCTTTTATACCCTCAGATAGGCAGTCAATGCAGTAACAACAAAAATCACAAGTTTAGCAATACAAACATCTTTATTTTCTTTTAAATCCACCAAACATTAACAAATGAGTACTACAGCCAAAACATGTAAAATTATCAAAAAGAGCAACAAGAAGAACAGAGTTTTAGAAAGTAGGAGATTATAAAAAGAAAGAAGCCTTATAATACCCAGTCATCCCCATATAATGATGCTTAGCTCATTAGTATAGTGGTGTGTATCCCCACCCGTCACGCTGGAGACCAGGGTTCGATTCCCTGACTGGGAGGTGTGGAAATCTTGACATGCACATGGTAGGTGTGTCATGAGTGGAGCCAGTTGGAGCCGGGAGTCACACTAGATGGCTTGGGAGGTCCCTTCTGTGTTTCTATGCCCCCCGCCCCCAATATTTCTTTGTTTCTTTGCAGTGACGGAGAATGTATGGCAATATTCACATGAATACCAATATCATTGACTTTGCAGTTTGTTTCATTGGGAATATGTAAATATAAAGACTATAATCCTATACTCACCTGACAATAAGTTCCACTAAACCCAATTGGGCTTATATATGAGTAGAAAGAATTGCACATAGACCTATGCATGTTTACCTATGTGTTCAATGCAGCTTACTTCCAGGGAGATGCCAATAGGGCTGTAGCCTAAAGTAGGTAAATTATGGGTGAATAATGAGACTTCAGTATTTGGGATCTCCATTCATAACATGTACTGCTATTTCATCTGCTGTCTTGCAGAGTGTCCCTATGGCACCTATGGATTAGAATGCCGAAGAACATGCAATTGCCAGTCTGGCATTTGTGACAGAATAACTGGGAAGTGTGTAAAGTTTTCATTTTTCCAACTGGCTGCATCAAAACCTCCCAACAGGCGAAAATTACTCCCACATACAGGTAAATCTGATAGCGTTGATTTTTAACATGCACAGTGCCTTCATACATGGCACTGAATGAACGGGAGCATAAATCTTACTTGAAGGGGATTTACATGTGTTTAAAAGCCACCTCTTAGCAGCATTTTCTCTGGGCAGCCATCAAGCTAGTAACACCATCCTGTAAAACAGGTCCACGTTCACGAACGATGCTGAAAATCCGTAGTAACTTATCGTTCCTTTTCTGGCAAGGGTAATTATACTTAGTGCAATTAAAGAACTTCATCTGAGCCCAGGTACATTTTTAAAATGCTTCACTGATGCATTCAGATATTGCATGTAAGGACTGACAGTCATCCTGGAAGAGAAGAGAGTCATGCAGTTCAGAGAGTTATTGTGGTATTTGCTTAAATGGACCAGAGTTGGATCAGATGCATGCGCTGGTGCACGCAAAGTAGGTTTTAATTCATAAAAGCCTCATACCCAAATTAATTCATTTGTCTTTAAGGTGCCACAAGTCTCTTTGTCATTTTTGTCCCAAGAAATCAACAGAGCTATTCCTCTTGAAACCACTTTGCAAATTTGATGCTTAGTCTATTGAAAGAGACAAGTGGAGGGTTGTTTCTGATTTTATCAGAGACTGAATTATATCCATTACAAGTCTAGGTTGGACCCAGCCTTTGTTGAACTTTATTCATATTGAAATCAATGGGAGATCTTTTTGTGTCTAATACAAGTGCAGTCAAACTTATGAAGGATGAAAACGTGAGTCACCTCGGGAGCCCTTTTTAGGTCTGAAAAGCAGCCTTTAACTGCTTTATAAATAAAATGTAAATGCAGAGATGAAAACTTAAAAATATTAGAGGTTGTATCCATGGGCCAATATCCAGTTAGCTGTTGCACCCATTAAAAGGGCACTGTTCATCGAGTGGAATTTCTGAATCCTCTCCTTCCCCCTGCAGCCCCCAACATTCACCCCTCAAATCAGATGGTCAGGGAATCACCTGGAACAGGTCAGAGGGCAGGCAGCAGGATGGAGGAGCCAAATTCTGCAAGCGGTATCTTTCCACAGGAGCAGCATAAATGCTGGATCCAATCTGGAATTTAATCCTCCATTTTCACAATGAATGGCAGACTTAATGTATTCTATCCTGATTGGGAGTTCCAAGGACTCTGATACAGAAGCAGAGCTCTTTATAACCAGAAGCTGCCCTATTCATTTCATTGCTAGAGATGATTCTGTGTACGTGGCAGGATTTTCTGCTCACAAAATCTATTCTCCCATTATTCAGATGTTTGTGTATACTGGAACATCTGTATGAACATGTATTAATCTAGTTATTAATCTACAAATAAATGTTATTTGTATTATGTTTTATATTATTATTCTTATTTATTTATGTAAGCCATCTTGAGGCTTTGTGAAAGGATGGCATATAAATATTCTAAATAAATAAATAAATAAATAAAATAGTTAGGAGATTTATCCTCAGGGGAAGCGCCTAAATCGGTGAGCCAGAGTTGCCATTTGATCTTTCATATGAGGTCTTATACACTGAGCATGGATGACTAAGTGGGTCATTATCTTCAGTTATATTTTTGCAGGTTTAGAAATAAGGTGTTGCATGTATACAAGCTCATTCATTGTGTTACATTATTGTGCCATTTCAACAATATAATTCTGCAAATGTAAATACCACTAGCAGAGTTCTGCTGGATTGTTGAAATGTGCAAGCATTGCACTAGCACATTTAAGCATTGCACTAGCACATTTTCTGCCAGCAGAACATATACCCACTTATGAACGTGGTTGTGCAACCTCTTGTGCAAGCAATTGAACAAGTGGAGTTTTAGCTGGATTCCCTCCTTGAAGATAGTTCATAATCCAACTCCAGAATGCAGCAACATCTGTGCTGGCAGAATGACATATCTGGATACTATCTGAGTTATAATAGTAGCAAATTTTTGTAAGGTTGAATATTTGAAAGGCATGTATACATCATCCCTGGTTTTTCTGATAATATTTTGGACAGTAAGGAAAGCGAAATTCATTCCATGTTTTAGTTGTGATAGTGTTATGGTTAGCCGAGGATCAGATGATAGGTTTCTCCAAAAAACCATGCCTCAGCAAGGGGCCCATTGGCTCCCAACACACCTCCATAGCAGTGGTGGCTACGACTCCCCTCCCAAACAGCTGACACTGTTGCCAGTTTCCTCTTTTGCCCTTCCAGTTTCCTTCTTTTCTGGTCAATTTGCCAGACACAAGCTGGAGAAGCAGCCGTTCTCTTTTCTAGGCCCTGCTTCCTTGCATGGGACCGCAGGAATGGCAGTGGCAGTGACCACAGCTGCTGGCATCGCACCGCACCCAGAGGAACGGACTGGTTGGGAGGCCAGTGGCAGTCATTTGGGTGGCACGCTCTTCCTTCTTGCCAGAGGAAGTGAATTGAAAAGCCAGAGGGAACGCTGGGAATGCTGGCCATGAGGAACACCGCCAGCAGCAGCAGCAGCTGCTGCCAACTCTGAGGAAAGGTGCAAATGAGACTTGGCAGCCCAGCCACCCTGTGCATAAACAGGAGGAAGGTGCACTGAGGAGAAAGGGGTGCTCACTGCAGGCATCTCCAAGGCTGGCCAGAATGGGGAGCTCATCTTTGCCATCTGGTATTACCTCCAGAATATAAGCAACGCACAAGAGGTTATGTAGCTTGTACAGGGTGGATAAGGAGATATGGGTCAGAAATGAGAAATGAATACAGTCACCTTGTTTCCTGCCTTACACCAAAATGATTTGCAAGCTCTTCTCATAATGCACTTTCCAAGTGCACTTTCCAAGTGCATTTGTTCAGCTGTATCCTGCTGTCATGTGAGATTCATTTGGGTCCAGTTTCACATCATTTAAAGAGATGAATGCACAGCAAATAGGTTCAGTCTTGGCCATTGAACTTGCTGTCTGAGACTGATGAAAGTTGAAGTTCCAAACATCTGGAGATCACCAGGTTGGGGAAGGCTGTTCCATGTCTCCTTGCCTCATTTCAGGACTGAATCTGGACAAAAGGAAACTTAAAAGCTCCATTACTGATCCTTGGCTCAGATTCAGTCCAGAAGAGTAGTCATTACTTCAGAAAAAGATTGGGCATGGGGCACTGGGCAGCTGGTTTCATTTGGTGGAAGTTGCATTTCAAACCATCTGGATGGTGTCATCTTGGCTGTTAGAGACCAAGGCACACAGGTTGAGGGGTAAATAATTTAATAAAAAGATCTCTCTCTCTCTCATGCTCTCTCTCCTTCTCTCTCAAACTTACAGAAAATTATATGGGATCTGGTGATGGTAACTCTGTTAATGAGGAATTTGTCAAAGAAAAAGCGATTCACTCCCCAATCAAATGGCTAAATCCTCGCTGACATTGGCCTATGTATAAGACTTTCAAATGGATGTTTTCTTCAGATTTTATAATGAATAATTTTAAAGACATTAGATCTTCAGCAAAGGAAATGGTAATGTGTAAGAAATACAATCTGTGTACCTTCAGAAAAAGAGACTTTGTACAGCATATATTATTTCCAAAACATGTTTTGTGATTAATTGAATGCTGAATGTGCTATGAATTGTAGAACATAAAATACTATTGGAACTTTCATAGATATAAGTATTTCAGAGAAACACTTAACCATCTCAATTCTGCAATTCCTACATAAAATATTCATTTTATGGATGGTGATAAGGGTTAGGAAATACAAAGTCTGATATCCTTGGCTTGCACCCGCAGTACATTCATAATAATATGCATTATGAGTGGGTATAATATAAGGGACTAAAATTATTCTTAACTTTGCAAATGAAAGTTGCAATCCTACGCATATTTCCTTGGCATTAAGTCACACTGAACTCACTGGGTCTTACTTTTCTGTTAGCATGCACAGTGTCAGCCTGCATGGCCACAAGTGCCTGATCCAGCCTAATCTTGGAAGCTAAGTACGGTTGAGCCTGTTTGAAAGCTGGAGGGGTGACTTGGGTCCTGCACTGAGCAGGCAGTTGGGCCCTGCTAGGCCGCTTCCAACTCTACGATTCTATGATACTATGCAACTGAACACACTATGTATGTCTACTTGGGGTTAAGTACTGTTATGTTCAGTGGGCCTTACTCCCTGGTAAGTGGACACAGGATTACTGCCCTAATGTAGTTGAAAAGATTTAAGCAGCCCTGCTGTGGGCAGGATTGTGACTTTAGACTGGATGGCATCAAAATATCCTTTCTTCCAAAACGGAGCCCCAAACTTCCATTACACTTTTCAAAAAAGGAAATAAAAAATGGCCTAATCTTTATTGTCCATCAGCTAACTTTCTACCATTTAGAGCACTCAACTCAAATATAATGATAACAAGTAGATTTGCAGCTGTTTTAAAAGAGTCTTGATCTCTTGCAAGATCGTGTTCGTGCTGGCTATGGATTATGTAGAAGCATAATACATAATGCATGTGAATGACACTTGCTTTTGTCCAAAGGAACAAAATGAAGGGAGCTGGAGTTGGAAGGAGCTTTTGCCGATTTGGGGGACTGGAAGAGCAGCAGCAAATAAATGATGCAGGGGAAACAACACACAGTGCCATATGTTTTATGGGTGATGCAATCACAAACATGGAGCTGGACTTTTTGAAATGATTGTTCTAGCTATACAGAAGTTAAAAGAAACATGAAAACATAAGAAAAAACACAGCATCTAAGGGCACTTTATGGCCCCTTTACCAATGGGGTACTAGTAAATCTAGATGTGCAGGCAATCATAGCTACCTTCTCTGCATGCGTGCATGTGCGCTCGCACACACACCCACACACACACGGAGTGCAAAAAGGGGGACAGTTTTACTGGCCCATTTCTACAAACTAGATCTAGAGTTTTCATCTGTCAGGATCAGGAGCAGGAGCAGATCTTTTGTAAAATGAAGAGGTCATTATTGCCCATTCAAGACCAAGTTCCTCTGAAATACTTTATATTACATGAAGGAATAATATATTGGTGCTGGGAAGATTCATGTGCTGCTCCCAGCCAGTGTGAGAATTACAGCTAAGCTCTCAAGGGTGGCAGCTGATGTCAGCATTCCTGCCAGTAAGGAAGTGCTGGCATTCATCTGCACAAGCCCTGCCTAGCTCCACTGCACCACTGCCGTTTGCTCAGTGACGTTTCTGTGCTCCAAGCTAGAAGTGATGGGCCCATCAGTCACTTGTCCGTGCCATGCACATATAATACTGAGATATTTTAAGAGCAGGAAGAGCCCTCAGGACACCTCTGCTTCTTGTATAGGAAGTTGTCTTGCACTGAGTCAGACTATTGGCTCAGCAAGCTCAATATCGTCAACACTGATTGGCAGCAGCTTTGCAGGGCCTCAGCTTTGCAGAGTCCCAAGTTTTTCCTAGCCATCTCTGTACCCGAGACCTTCTACATACAGATCACGGTCGTGACCACTGAACCACGGTCGTGACCACTGAGTTGGCACAGTCCCATGCCAACTCTCCCAGCAGTCTGTTGCTTGAGGTGCCTTTCCACCTCTAAAACTTGAAGTGGATTGGGGCCATGCCTGGAGAAATGGACAGAAAGGAAGGGCCAATGCCTCCTACTCATGCACCCCTTTTACTGTTAAAAGTAATACTCTTCACCTCCCTGCTTTATGGGTAAATGGGGTGTGGATGTGAAAAGCAGTGCATTGGTGCTGCCACATCTAGTTTGGCCCTAAGACACTTCTGTTCAGCTTGTTAGATCCAGCTTTAAGATAATTCTACTCTTTGTAGCTGTATTACTGAATGGATACAGCCAATGTTAAGCTTTTCTGATTAATTTCAGTGCAGGATTAGGGCTGCAATCTAATATATATTTAGATGGGAGTATGTCCCATTGAACTCAATTGCCTCTAAAGTATATTTTAAAAAATTCAAAGTCACTCTCAAGCTTCTTTTTAAGTCTGTAATTGAGTGCTTCCAAATTCTTTTTTTATTTATTCAAATACATGTATTGTACCCAGGCAGATGTTCATTGTTTAGGACAATAATTTGCAGCGTGAGTGCTGCAATAAATCAATCAATGATATTATCAAAGGACGAACTAATGGTCCTAGCCTTGTTTCCTGCCCTTTAGCACTCTGTTGGCATTAGTAAATTTTGGTGGTCTCTGGGTTGGATTTTATTGCATCATTCATTCCTTCTTGATGCAGAAACAGAGCTCTTGGAGGAGATTGAATGTTGCAGCTCTGCATATGTTCCTGTCCTGGATTGTTTCCAGGCAAGAAGCATGCCAACAATATACACAGAAACCAAGTAGTTTTGCTCTTCTTAAGGTAGGTAGTTCTTATGTACAAAAAGGTGAAAATAACAATCAGTCCAAATTCAGTCGTTCCAACACAGGTAGACAGAAGTTGCCTGTTTGTCTCAACATACCATGTGACAAGTCTAGGATTGGAAACGAGGAGGATTAATTCTCCTGTTGAAATAAATGGCATTTATATACTTCAAAATGCTTTAGTTTTAGCTGGGTTGTCCCCCATTTTTCTCTTTGCAGGTAACTAAAATGTGAAAATTAAATTACGGGTGGCCCTTTGTCTCATAATGTATTTATTGGTGTTAAACCAATTTTTCCTTCCTGTGGTAGACCAAAATGCAGGCTTGCTTGAATGCGCAAGGTTGAGTTGCGAATCTGAACATTGGCGTTCACAATGAAAGTGCCAACACAATCACCATTACAGAAGTGCAAACAATTGTTCTGTAAGTAAATGGATCATTGAAAAGCAGCAAGTAGGAACTGAAGATCCTCCAAGAAATTTTGAATTGAATTAAAAGACCTTTGGTACAGGCAGGATGAAAGAGTTTATTTAAAGAGCGCTGTGAATATTTACATGAATGTAACTCTTTCATTGTTGTTCTTTGCCAAATATTCATGATTATGATGGATTCTTGAATGCGCATGTAAGAAACTGTTATTATGAGAGAATATATTATTTTATTGCTCAATAAAACAGATAAAACATATTGCTTCTATATCATTATTTTTGTTCAGATAATCCAATTTATTACAACATACGAACACCTTACGCTTGTGCAGATATGCCTTTCTTCTACATTTCTATTTTTTTCACAGACAGCAAATATATATTAGATGGCTGTGCCAAAATCAAAATGTCAAACCTAACCAACAGCTATGAATGTATATATTTATATATTAACTTGGATCCAGGCAAAAGCCGGTCAAAGTGGTGGATGGAAGATGGATTTCCTGTTTTCCCCTTTTCCACATCAGGTCCCTGTAAGCTTCTCCAGATGGGCAGAGGATCCTTATTAAAATCAACATTTACTTTGTGTGTGTGTGTGTTGGGGAGACGTAGGGAGCTGCCCAGAGAGGAGAGGGTGGACAAATTAGTATCAAAGCTGTACACAACACCTCCTGTAGGCAAAGCAGATGCTCCAACATTGAGTGATGTTCCTTTCCTATGGTGAAGGCTTACTGATTGGATTTTTACAATCTAGAATATGCAGCAGAAAATAAGTTTCTTTTCTTTCTCTTTCTTTTGCTCCCTGCTTCCTATTATTGTGGGGATCCATTTCTCACTTAAGCAGAGACAGCCCTGAAGGGAAACCATTCCTGGTTTCTGCCGCACTGTGTAAAGGAATGTTCTAGAAGACTGGCCTGTTTTACTTCAGGGCTGGAGGAAAGGAAGGAATACTATAAGCACAATTTGTACTTTGTAGTTGGACTATAGTTGGTCCAGTATATGTCCATGGACTTGCTGAAAATTTTGCTTCCTGGATCCAAATATAAAATGGCACCTCTCTTCATTCCATGTATGAGAGGCAACCAGACTTGCAGTTCCAACTTACTTAGACTTTGGTAGTGGGACAGCATCCTCCACTGTGCTCGAGAGCAGCAAGCTAGCTAAGGGAGCTTGGGTCAAGCTGTGTGGCACAAACAGGTCCACCCTCCATTTCACCACCTCCTCAATATCTGCTGTCTGAGGCTGCTGTTGCATCTTGCCTAAAAGTAGGGTTAGCCCTGCTGGTGTCCTTCTGTTGTCCTCCTGCTCCTCTTTCTGTTCAGCACTTCCAACATGAAAACACAGGGGTCAGTCTGGGCAGAACAAAAAGGCACAGAACTAGTTATAAGACAATCATTGTAACAGATGTGGAAAGATACTTCTTTGGGCAGAATACCGAACCATTGCGATTTTTCTCCTGATAAAGAGCTCTGCTCAAGAAGTGAAGCACTTAATCCTGGAGCAGAGCTCTGACTTTTTTCCTATATTGTTGTGGGGAAAGAGCTCAGTTTTGTGCCAGTATACAATTCACGGACCAGACAATCCTTTAGGGTCTGTACTGAGACAGCAATGAATGAATGAAACCCACTCAGAACCTTGCTGAATATAATGAGACCTGAGATCTCTATACTCTCCTTAACCCAGTCATGTGGAGAGTACAGTTGCATAACATCTTCACAGGGAAACATGAGAATGGCTATTATTCTGTAAACTGGATGTGTCATATGTTTTCAACATGTTAGATGTTTCAACACCCTGGGACATTTCCTTTAATGAATCATGGAGATACTGGATATATAAGACAGTCCAAAATGCTTGCAAGCCAATGGAAATATCCCCTAATAGTTTCCATGCCTTTGCTCATTCAAACTTCAGATCTCCTGGGGACTCAGTTGGAATTCATAAGAGGACAGAATGAAAGCAGTACCATATGAATCAAGTTTTGATTGCCCTCCACCTTGACTGATACTCATGCTAGGCTTTATTTGGGCTAATTCACTTCTTAAATTAACCATGCAGGATGATTGCAACTTCAGTACAGTTAGGTCTTGCTATGTACCAGTAATGAGTAAAACTGAGAGTTTGTGTGGAGTCTTCTCATCTTAGTAGGTGTGAATCACAGGCCACTTACTGAAGAAAAAGCAAATAGAATCGATAAGGTATTTGAAAGTCAAATACAAGAACAGTTGGAATGTGGAGCCTTTAACGCAAACCCAGTATAATGAAAACTTAAAATGTAACCCTATCGTTTCCCATTATTAAGACTTCCAGTCGTTCAAGATGCACTTGGGTGGTCACCTATAAATCACTCCCAAAACAAGACAAACATTACCAGAAAGAGGATAAAGGGGGGCAGTGCTTTGTATAACATGTTCATATTTACATGTTACAGGTGCACTTAGAATTTTTTATCCACATTTAGAAATAATTATAATTTTTATAAAAATACAGGACCATGTACAGTACACATTACTGTAACTAGACTTCTATGACTGGTTGACTTGCCTGCCTTCCTGTTGAGTCTGTTCTCCAGGTGCTAACTATGGATGAGCAGCGGTTCTTATGGTTCACTATCTTTAATTCAGACTGCAGTTGGACCACCATTCAAACAGAGGATCCCTTCAAATAGAGTATCATCTTCTAGTAGCCTTCAAATAAAGGATTGTTCTCTGTAAAAGAGGACACCTGGTCATCCTAATATACATGTGTAGAATTAGAAGAAAGAAATTTTCTCTTTTAAATACAAGTGGATTTGTGTATAGCCCTAGCAGTGAAGACATATGAAACGCAGATGTATTAAAATACAGCTTACTAGCAATTATACACAGGCTTCAAGAAAGTGGGATGGTGTAACTTGGTGCCCTGCAACAGCAGGGGGTTGGACTCATTGGCCTTATGGCCCTTCCAACTCTACTATTCTGTGATTCTATGGTTCTATATCCAAATAAGTATCTGTTTGAAGGTAGAATCTATCAAATGCTGACAATATTAGTAAGGTCCCCATTCCCCTGTACTATAGGAGGGGACTGTTTGATCCTGCCAGTGCTTTAATATTACTCTTTTAACTGCCAACAGGGCATGCAGAATCCATTTTTAAAATTTCCATAATTTCCATAATGAGCATGTACATCAGAGAGCCAATGTGACTTAGAGTGTTGGACTAAGACCTGAGAAGGCAAATTTTAGTCCTGCTCAGCAATGGAGCTCACTGGGTGACTATAGGCCAGTCACTGACTCTCACCCTAACCTATCCTATAAGATTTCTTATAGGATAAATTGGCACAGAGGTGGAGGATTATGTCAGCCACCTTGGAATCCTTGCAGGAAAAATGGTGGGATGTGAATATAATAAATATATATCAATGAATATTAAAGACTGTTCCAGTACAAAATTATCCATCTAATAACTTCCCCCAAAAGGAACCATTAATGTGCATTGCCAAAGCGTATGTTTAAAGGAAGTGTTACTTCATTGCAATCACATTGAGTAGCTGGATTAGATACACCTTATTAAGGAGATGTTGTTGGTATCCAATAGACACAAAGCGAAAGTAAGATGCAGCCTAGGATCCAGAGACAAAACAGGATGAGATACCAAAGTGATGATCCATTCATTAGGAAGAATGGAAAATGGATCAATTCTATATTCTGTTTCTGCTTAAACACTGAACATCATCTATATTCACCAATAACAAGATTTTGTACACGCGGATCTTGGGTTGCTTTGCCCAGTCAACTTCAATAAGTGCTTCTGGTAATGACAGAGACTTTTATGCTCTGTAAAACTAGGATAACTAGCAAACATCATAATTGCAAGTATAACCGTCCAGCCATAGCTAGCAGCCCTAGAAAATGACAAAAACCTGTCATTAGCTCCCACAAGTTGATCTAAAATAAAAATCAACTTAACTGTCTGCATCTGCTACAAAATATTTTCTTAGCATTTTAAAGGTTTAGATTGTACCAATTTAGTGTGCGGAAATGGATCAAAAATGAAATTGACGTGACAAACACTGCACACATCTATCTGTAGGACCTGTGGGAGGAACCTGGCGTATTTTCGTTTTCTAGAACCTATTCCATCCATTTGGAGAAAGGACCAGGAGAAAGGAATTCTGTGCTAATGATGCATTATAAGTAATCCTCACATCAGCTCTGCAGGCCAATTTGGTGTACTTCTGTGACTAAGCCATTGCAGCGCCGTGCAGCATGCAAAAATGCGACTGGGCAGAGCTCACCATAAGAATATACCACTTCTTGCAACTAGCCCTTGCGGCTCTGCTTTTACCACTTGTTGCTACTTCTTTCCAAATTGCACTCTCTCACCCCATTTCCTCCTGCGGAGCATCAGCTTTACGTTTCCCTTCACATATAGTCATTTAGAATCATGCAGAGAAAAAGCTGCAGGAGGTGTGATTTGGAACATGGAAGCTGCAGGAAGGGAAAATATTAAGAGTGTATGCATTTGTGTGCTTGCACATGTGTGTGCACCTGCACACACACACACACACTTTGGCCCAGTCACAGATTCTGAGCTCAACTTACTTCACAGGGTAGTTGTGAGGAGAAGAGAAGAAGAATTATGTCAACTGCCTTGAGTTCCTTGTAGGGAAAAAAGGAGGTATATAAATAAAATAAATACATATTGAGCACACACCAGTTTGTTCTGAAAGAGATGTAGATGGAACTGAAAACAAGCAAATTCGGGTATTATTTATTATCCATGTCCAGATGGAATAACCTCCTGCAGAGACTGTTTTATGGCTAGAGGTGTCTACTATAATATCATATTGTGCTATTCAAAGGAATGAGGGCCAGGTAATTACTTGAGCAGAACTAGTTCCAAGGAGCTGGTCAATACTATTCTGAAATGAATTGCGGTTTCCTCTAACTTTCTATTTAAAGGTACTTGGCCTCCCTGCTTCTCTCTCTTGTTTATGCAGAGAATTACTGGAATTATTTATTTATTTAGGAGACTTCTATGCCGCCCCATTCGCCGAAGCCTCGGGGCGGCTCACAACCATAAATAAACTTCAATAGAATAATATAAATTAACAATATAAATTAAGTCGCCCTGGCCAAAGAATAAAATGAATAAATAATATTAACAATTAAAATAACATTTGAATAAAAAGGTCTTCGCTTGGCGCTGAAAAACAAATAACGACAGCACCAGGCGGACCTCTCTGGGGAGCGCATTCCATAGATTGGGCACCACCGCAGGGAAAGCCCTCCTCCGAGTACATACCCTCCTAATTTCCTTCACGGAGGGTTCCCGGAGAAGGGCCTTTGAGGGGCAGTCCAAATACAGAAAAAAACTCCCCTACAAACCTAGAACTAAGATATTTTATACCTTTCCCTCTCCCACTGAAAGCTAAGGGCACCATCCAATGTGGCTGCCCCTGACATTCCAAACCAAGAGGATTACAGGTGTCCAATCCAGAGCAGGAGGAAATGTGTAGCAGTCCTTGTCACTCTGCCTCTCCTGCCTTCTCTTTTGCCCTGATGGGATTCCTCATACCCCACACTTGTGGCTTCAGGGCATCAGCTGGCCTCAAAAGCGCTGTGCCAGCTATGAGCACAGGCATCCCGTGACCAAGGCCTCTGGATCGACGCCACTGGCCTATGGCTGTCCAGCAGTCATAGGAATGTGCCTTAACAAGACTGACCTACCTGCCACTATAAAAAGGCTGTAGTCTTGTATAGCCCAAAATATCCTGATTCCCAGAAAAGTCAGAAAAGGAAACAAAAGGACTGTATATTTATGTATTTACTAGCTTAATTAAAATGTGTGTAGACTATGCTCTAGGTCATTTCCAAGGTTTAATTTTACAATAAATAAAACCCAATAAATGGTAAAACCATGAACCATGGTAATAAGATTAATAATTAACCATGGGGAGCAAGAACAATAAACAGATAACAGGGAGCCCAATAAAAACAATAAAATCAAATAACAGCTAAAACTACATCATCTATACAGCAGTCTGATGATGTCCTTTTTTAAGATCCTAAGAAAGGATACTGTAGAGCTGAAAAAAGTGCAGAAAAGCACAGCTAGAGGGTCAAGGGGATGGAGTGATGCTCCTAGGAAGAAAGGCTACCATTAGGGACTGTTTAGCTTACAGAAAGGGCAACTAAGGACAGACATGATAGAGGTAGGCAGAACTAGGCATGACCTGGAGAAGGTGCACAGGGAGGGAGTTCTTCCATGATACCAGAACCCAGGGTCATCCCATGAAGCTGTCCGGTGGGAGGTTCCGAAGCAATAAAAGGAAGCAACTTCCTCACAATTGCACAGTTAGAATATGGAATTCACCTCCACATGATGCAGTGACGGCCACCAGTTTGGACAGTCTCAAAACCGGCATGAATAAAATCATGGAGGATAAGGCTACCAATGGCTACTAGTTCTGATGGCTATTTGCTATTTCCAGTGTCAGAGGTAATATCAGTTGCTGAGAAACATGGGTAGGAGGGTGTCTCACTTCCTGCTTGTGGGTTTCCTATGGGCAGTTGATGGTCACTGTGTGAACAGAATGCTGGAATAGATGAACCCTTGGGCAAATCCATCATGGCTGTTCTTATGTTCTTATCTAAGCCTGCAAAACCCCAAGGTTTATCAGTCACTCTCTCTGTGTGTTTACATGTTGAATGGTATTTTGAGTTATGGCCAGCCTAAGACATTTTGTAGCCTGTGTTAAAAATGCTCCCTTCTACATATTGCAATTAACTGAACTGGGCATTTATAATCATAGAATCATAGAATAGTAGAGTTGGAAGGGGCCAGAAGGCCATTGAGTCCAACCCTCTGCTATTGGAGGACACCAAGTTACTCCATCGCATTTAGATGACTGTCCAAACAATTTTTGACTGTCTTCAGCAAGGGAGCACCCATAGTTTTCACAGGTAATCTTACTTCAACAGCGGGGACAGAGCAGCTTTCTCCCCCACACTTGAGGTCAGCAGGCTACAATGCTTCCAACATCTTGCTACTGCTTCAGTGTGGTATAGCGGTTCAGGCAGTCTGGTGCCTCCCACTTTTGTTAAATGACATTGCCCATGCTGACTAGTCTAACATATTCAGAGGGCGCCAGGTTGGTGAAAACTGGCTTAAAATGCTGGATGACAGTCAACCGTTGCACTTACTAGATAATTTGAGGTGACCGTTTCTCAGCATAACCTACCTTAAAGAGTCTTGTGTGTGTGGTAGAAGAAGAAGAATGTTGCATGCACAGTGGCTTGCTTGGAAGTAGGAAAGGATAAATATACATAAAAGATAAATATGAAGGGGGACCCAAAACACCCCCAGGAATTTATTTATTGAAAATTGTGTATTTATTTTTACATGTTCAGACTTCACTCACCTTCGAAGTACTCTCTGTTTGATGCAATACACCTATGGAGGCATTTTTCCCACTGCTCAAAAAAACTTGTCAGTTTTGATGCCTTTTAGTGCTTCTGCTTTTTTTTTTTTGGTTTGTTTCACCTCTTCCACATCAGCGAAATGTTTCCCTTTGAGGACTTTTTTCAACTGGGGAAACAAAAATGTCGCACAGGGCAAGAATGGGTGAGCAGGGAGGATGGGCCACACGGGTCATGCCATTTTGGGTCAAAACCTGCTGAACACTCACTTGAACAAAATTTTGCTGCCACACGTTGTCCGTGTAAATCAGCCATCAAGAAGTAGGCAAACATGTTGAAAAAGTGTCCAAATAAAGCCGAACGCAGCCTCTCACAACAGCCCAGCTGGGTACACTGAGGCAGATGGGTCCCTAGAACACTCACCTAGCGGGGGAAGTGTGTATTACAAGGGCCCCGTCCTCCAGAAGATAATTCTTGGGTATTTCGGGTCCCTCCCCCCCGGTATAGCTACTCCAAACACATTGCAGGATACAAAAATATAGTAACTGTAGTTCAGCCTGAATGCAAATAGCTCAGGGTTCATGAAAAAAGTGTGCAAAGCTCACGGCTTTATTGCTGTCATCAGAAGATCAGCATGAATAGCACTTTTATAGGGTATTAAAGAGCATGGATGGATTAATCCATCCCACAGGTGCCAAGATATATATTTTGAATGAAAATACCATTATTAACACCTGCACACAGCATCAGTATCTCTTTAAATGGTCTGTTTTGATCCCTGCTGTGTTTTGAAAGTGTTTCCTGACACCTGGGAATTTGGTAAATATTTCCTGTTTTTATTGTGTCTGGAGAAAACAGGATTTTTCCAAGTTGAAACTGGTTCCTTGACAGACTCTTGGATGACCTACAGCTAGTCAGGAGTATATTAATTATTTGTTTGTGATTAGATGTCAAAATGAAACCACTGGATACGCCAACTAAATAATCCATTGCAGCAAATTGGTAAATTGCATGATTATGTTAACTAAATATTAACTTTAAAATGCAATCAGCAATATTTACAAGCAGTAACTTGCAACAGTTCAAACACATTTTAATATGAAATGCCCTGTACCCACATGTGCAGCCTGCAGACCTTCATTCACTAGGGCTGCAATCCTGACACTCCCAGGAAGCATTAGTGAACACAGCTGGAATTTTCTTCCAAGTAAGTATGCTGTTTATTATTATTATTTTTATTTTATTATTTTATTTTATTTTATTATTATTCTTAACATTACTAGGCTTGGGTCCTGGTTACCTGAAGGAGCGCTTACATCCATATATGCCCAGTCGCCCCCTGAGATCGGCGGGAGAGGCCCTTCTCCGGGAGCCCTCCGTGAAAGAAATTAGGAGGGTGCCTACTCAGAGGAGGGCTTTCTCAGCGGTGCGCCCAATCTATGGAATGCGCTCCCCAGAGAGGTCCGCCTGGCGCCGTCGTTACTTGTTTTTCGGCGCCAGGCGAAGACCTTTTTATTTAAGCAGCATTTTAAATGGTAATACTATTGATTTTTATCTGGCCAGGGCGGCTTATTTTATATTGTGTGTGTGTGTGTGTGTGTGTGTATTTTAAATTATTATTATTATTCTAATGTATATATTTTAATTTATGTGGTTTTAATTTATTGTTGTAAGCCGCCCCGAGGCTTTGGCGAATGGGGCGGCATAAAAATGTTTTAATAAATAAATAAAAATAAAATACTATACTGTCCATAGCCAAAGCTCTCTGGGCAGTTTACAAAAGGCATGAAAACAATAAAATATAATAAATAAAAACAACTAGCAAGAGTTAAAATTAATTTTAAATAGCATAAAATATTAAAACAGTAGAAGACAATAAAAAAGACAATTCAAAAGACCTAGTCAAGGATAAAAGGCACCTGGCTAATTACGTCAGGGCCCTGAATGACCAGAGAGGTCTTTAAAGGCCTCCTCGAAGAGAGCTGTCTTGACCTGATGCCAAAAAGATGGCAAACTGGGCTCCAAGCAGGCCACATCAGGAAGTTCTTCCAAAGATGGGAGCCCATCACTGAAGAGGTGTTTCCCCTAGTTGCAACCCTTGGAGTTTCTCAAGGGGTTGGCGCCTGGAGGAAGGCCCCTGAAGCTGAGCATAGTGTCCAGGTACATCGGGGTTGAAAGAATAACTATCCTATCCTTTTCCAGATTAAAAACAAAGGGCTGTAAGAACTGCTGCCACATTCAACAGGTACACAGGTCATGTGGTTATAGGCTTCTACATTATGGTAAGATACACTGTACTTTTATTGAAAATATAATAATCATTTCTACATTTGTATCTACACTTATAAATTAGCATGTGCAAGTTTGGTGGTGCATTTCCTAAACCTATTTGTTAGTTATTTGATTTGCATTGTTTTAATCTTATAAGTTGCTCTAGACATTAGATGCAGAAACAATGGAGAATTCTTAATTAAATAAACAGGATCTTTGGAAGTTTCTAACAAGGTTAAGGATCCTTATTTCATTGACAATGAACACTTACATACTAAATCCATTAGGTAAATTAACTTTGATTTCCTTTTTATTTTCAAAATGGTGTAATTCTTGAAGTGCTTTGTGTTCTTCAACTTCATAGGAAATGAACTTTCAAAATGGACAAATGGACTGAAATTAATATCAAAGCATTCTTTATTCTCATGTGAGAAAGATCTATTTTTGAAAAGCAACAACAACAACAAACCAAACTGAAAACCTATTGAAATCTAAAAACAATATTAGCATGTTTCTGGAGATTGCAGTACAATGGAAGAGGAGAATGCAAGAGGTTCCTTGCAGCTGTGACACATTTTCCTTCTAGCTATTTTTAGTTTTCTGTTCTTGAATTTTATTTTGGATTTCACTTGGCTTCCCATGCTGCTTCCCTTAACTTCTTTAATGCTCGTCCTTATAGAATACATTTCAAACATTCTTTCCTTTCCTCTAGAGGAAACCCAAGTATGCTTTGCCAACTTTAGCGGTACATGTTTGTCTTGGCAACGTTAAATCCTTGGCCAGTTCTATTTAGGAAATCTGTTTATATTTTTCAGCTTTCTAATGTTCATGGCTTTGTAGCCATAAGGAGACCTACAGAACTCTGACAATTCAGGCCTGAAATTTTACGCAGTATAGATAATGTTTCAGTAAGAGAAACCAGAGGAGTTCGGAGTTGGATGCCAGTAACAACAAAATATTTGGATTTCCCAAGTAGAATTAGAGCCATGATACTCTGCAGGGACTCCTTGCTCGTTGCTAAATCATAGAGAGGCCATGTGACCCGCTTTTCAGAGGACAGTCCTTGATTTGAATGGCTGTTCAAGCCCATTTTAAAGAGAAACATAAAAACAGCACATCAAAACTTGGCACCCAGGCAGCAAATGCAGAAAGCACAAAGAGCACTTGTACAAAATTGTCCACATTATGATGAGAGGTGCAATGTTTCAATTAAAACTGCAATAAATATTTCTAAATTTGCATCTGTACATAGGTCAATATGTGCAAATCTGTGCACTCTCTGTTGGCAATGTGCAAATGTCCACCTTAGCTATAATAATGCCCTCCTCTTCTCCTTTTCTTAACAGGCTAGGCCTACACAATGAACTTATCTCCCAGGCTGGGACTGCTTGCTTAAACTTCTTTCCTTAAAAGTAATGGATCGCAAGAAAATAGCTGCATGTCTCTTCCTGTAGATTCAAGAGTGGCTGCACCCAATGTGTCCTACATGGAGGCTACTCTCCAGCTACAATGTCTTTATTAACACTTTATCACCCTACCTCTAGGGAGATCAAGGGAGCACATAGGGTGCCTGAACCTTTTCATCATTGCAACAGCCCTGTGAGTTGGTTTGGCTGAGGAAAGTAACTGGCCCAGTGATTGCCAGAGAGCTCTATGGCTGGATGGAAATTGAACCCAAGACTTACAACTGCTGGAGCAGGATCCAGCCCCATCATTAGAACAATAGTGAGTTAGTGCTTCTGGGGCAACCCAAACTGCAAACACCTCTTTCTGGGGGGAGGCAGGTCACTGGAGCTTGCGTGAGGGAGCACCACTGACTTGCTTCCTTTCAGGAACAAGTGTTTCCTCTCATTTCAGAACTTTCCCTAGGAAACACAGACTCTCCCTGGCATGAGGGGTGGGTTCCCCTTATGCATCAGAACTGCTGGGACCCACCGCTTGTGGAAGGGAATCAGCAGCGTGTAAAGGAATAGTCTGTGACACTAGCAGGGTTTTGCTCTTTGTTTGGCACCCTGTTTACAATATCATGCTAGCTCTTAAGTCAGTAGTTTTCATTCATTCATTCATTTATTAATTTATTAAAACATTTCTATGCCGCCCCATTCGCCGAAGCCTCAGGGTGGCTCACAACATAAAATAATGTTTCCATCCTTCTTATGGGTTTGCCAGCCAAGGAACAATGACATGCTAACCAGGCTGTTTTGGTTTTGCCAGTTGACCAACAAGCAAAAGGATAGTGTTATCCCTGCCACTCGCTGCCTTAGGAAGGAAGGAAGGAAGGAAGGAAGGAAGGAAGGAAGGAAGGAAGGGAATAAGCTACACACCTTCAGTGAACAGTGAATGTGTTTCTACAGTCTAGATCCTGGGTTAATTGTATGGTTTACACTGTACGAGACATATTTTCTTGGGTTTGGAATACATTCTTGTTTTCAGTAACGCTTGGCAACGGTGGCCAGAGTGCATAGCAGAGCATGGTAATGAGGCACAGATATTGCCGGGACTTAAGACCAAATTTTATAGCAACACCACTTTCCCAGATCAGCAATGGATAAGGACTAGACTATTTTGATGTCTATTCCAGTCTGTGATTCTAACAATTAAGGCAAAGAAGCAAGAAATCAAAAGCAGCATAAGTCAAGGCAAGTCATACTTACCATGACCTTTTAAAAGCATTGCATACACAATGAATGCACAGTTTCCCCATTTTTATGAACTTATGAACCCTATTTGGGCTTAATAATATGCAGTTTGTCAACAGTGCTATGCAGGGTGAAGTATTTTTTAATCTGTTCTATTCAGGAAAAGCGCAGCTTATCCACAACTTGAGTAAACAATGTGACCTTCAGATAGAATAGAGCCAAACTGCTATGAATAGCCTTCCAAGTGAAGATGACAGATGTAGCATGGGCTAGACTTGAAAATGGAGTGACTTGAGCCTGTAACTAATAATGTTTTGCTTTTGCACATGTTATACTTTGTTTGCCTCTCTCGTTGCCTGACAAATACAACTTTAAGAGATGCAGGACATCTGGATGAGTAAAAAAGTCACTTGTGCTGGATTTGACAAATGAGATTAAATCTGGATGGCTCTGATGCAATTTATTTGGGAAGTTTCAGTATCCCTTCTGCCACAAACACTAGAAAGCAGCACTAGGCAAGCTTTGAATAGGGACCACCAATCCTTTGATATGGAGATTGTGGTGTAGGACTGTGTTCTCCCTATCCCTGGTCCATTTTACGGAAGAAAGACCTTAGTTCCAAGGGCTGCCAGAGAACTGTTCTCTAGTTTGAAGGTGCCCTCTGTTTAAAGGGTTAGATCGCTATAGTGCAATCCAAGTCTAGTTTCAAAATAAAGAAACACTAGGAGGAAAAGGCAGGCTGTGAAATTATCAATCATCACTGTGCATCGTGACAACAGGCACACAAGCCACCTGGTTATCCAATTTTCCACTAGACATCTAAATCAGCATATGCACATTTTATGCAAATCACTGCCATTCTTTGGTCAAAAATGGCCGTCCTAGTCCATCTCAAGTCCATGAGGAACGTACGTGCATGATGGTTTGCATGACAGGTTAAACCTCTGGGTACTTTAACCATGCTCTCTGGTTAAAATTCCTCTGTGCCTGACAGATGACAAATGAGCAAGCACAGCAGGGGTCCCTCCCCTGCTTTTCTCCCCAGTCCTTCTGCAGTGTCCTAGGGGACATTGCAAGAACATCAAGATGCCCCCTGAGCCACGGCAAGCCATTTAGCACTGGCCTAAGCTTGACTTAAACAATGAAACCTTTAAAAAAGGCATTAAAGGGAGCATTCACCATCCTGCTTTGGTGTATTAGGACGGATATACCCATTGTGTGGATCACAACAAACTGTGGCAAGTTCTTAAAGAGATGGGAGTACCAGACCATCTTATTTGTCTCTTGAGAAACCTATGTATATGCGGGTCAAGAAGCAACAGTGAGAACTGGACATGGAACTACTGACTGGTTCAAAACTGAGAAAGGAGTTTGGCAAGGCTGTATACTGTCTCTCTGCCTATTTAACGTATATGCAGAACACATCATGAGAAAGGTGGGGCTAGATGAATCACCAGTTGGAATTAAGATTGCTGGGAGAAATATCAGCAACCTCAGATATGCAGATGATACCACTCTCATGGCAGAAAGTGAAGAGGAACTAAAGAGCCTCTTGATGCGGGTGAAGGAGGAGAGCACAAAAGTTGGCTTGAAACTCAACATTGAGAAAACTAAGATCATGGCATCCGGTCCTCTTACTTCCTGGCAAAAAGATGGGGAAGAAATGGAGGAAGTGACAGATTTTATTTTCTTGGGCTCCAAGATCACCGCAGATGGGGACTGCAGCCAAGAAATTAAAACATGCTTGCTCCTTGGGAGGAAAGCTATGGCAAATCTAGACAGCATACTAGACAGCATACTAGCATACTAAAAAGCAGAGACATCTCCCTGCCGACAAAAGTGTGTATAGTCAAGGCTATGGTTTTCCCAGTTGCAATGTATGGCTGTGAAAGCTGGACCATAAGGAAGGCTGAGCACCAAAGAATTGAGACCTTTGAAATGTGGTGCTGGAGGAGACTCCTGCGAGTCCTTTGGACTGCAAGATTATCAAACCAGTCAGTCCTAGAGATCAAGCCTGACTGCTCTTTAGAAGGCCAGATACTAAAGATGAAACTCAAATACTTTGGCCACCTAATGAGAAGGAAGGACTCCCTGGAGAAGAGCCTAATGCTGGGAATGATTGAGGGCAAAAGAAGAAGGGAATGGCAGAGAATGAGGTGGCTGGATGGAGTCACTGAAGCAGTCCGATTGGTGTTTTTCATGCATGGCCAATGTGGTGCACAGTCTTAGAATTGGCAACACACAGCAGTTTGTTAAAAGGCACATTGGGATCTTGCGCCATTGCTGTGCTGCTAATTCTCGTCTGCTTGAGTGTAGCTGAGAGCTCAGTATCTTGGTGTTGATTTTGGTATGGAAGTGCCTGGTATAATGGAGCTAGGCACACTGAAGGAATCCACCACAAATTAAGATGAGTTCAGACTGCTGTGAATTCATCTTGCAGATTTGCAGCAGACGGTCTTTGTCTCATATGGATTGGGGAGTGAGGTTTGCACAAAAGCACAAGTATGCATTTGCACACACGTATATGTATAAATAAAATAAAGTTATTTATTTATTTAAAACATTTCTATGCCGCCCCATTCGCCGAAGCCTCGGGGCGGCTCACAACATAAATTAAAATATAATACATTAAAAATATAAAACAAATTAACAATATAAAATAAGTCGCCCTGAAATGAAATTCTCATACATCCCTTCAAAAAGCCAACTGTGTCAATGAGCAGATGATGGTTTGAAAGACTCCTGGCTATCCATGAAACACAGACAGAACAGATTTAACAAAATATGTACATTTCTAATTGAAACTATAGGATAACTCCAGTTTTTTTTTAAATGCATGTAAATGCATGTGGCTGGATGTGTCACAAGATTTCAGATAACTTTTAAGTCACTGTATCCACCTGATTCAGAAGCATTCCCAATTATTTCACTTGAACTATCCCAACTTACGATTTGAACAATGTGAAATAAATAACTGTTAGGGGGAAATACTGGCTAATTTATTTTTAAACATTGACATAACATGGTGTGGAATCCAGTGAATTAAAACTATTTTGTTAAGACACCCAACTATGGTCTCCATTGCTGTGATTAATGGAATGAGTTGGTTTATTTTTCCCTTGAGAATCTGAAAGGCTAAAAAAAAATCACAACTAAACAAAAGCATATCAATAACAGGAAGCTGTTGGTGAGAAATACCCCGATCTTCCTGTAAATTCACGTCACCACCCTCCTTGGGGACAAAGGTGCATGAACAGCATGGTAAATAATTATGATTTAATATGGGCCTTGCAATGCTGTTTACCGTGCAACAACAAAAAAGAATTGTTTCTCAAGGCGCAAAAAAGGCAAATAATAGAAACCCATATCAATCTAATCAGGAAACAATGATGTTATGTCTGGGTCAGCTGCTGAAAACAAATTGTAACCCATCAGAGTATCAACAAGATATCTGGACATGAATCCAAGCAGAAAGATCAATGGTAGAAAGTTGGAATGTTAAGACAAACGTAGGTTGGAAAATAAGGCCAGTCATGTTTGTGTGCGCACAGTTATTGAATTGCGCACGGGCGCACGTGGGACTGACCAGATTGCAGTGCTCCTTCTCAAGACACATGCCGCATTTGCTTTAGCATTTGGAACAGTAGTTTTCCTGATAAGCAGCTTGGTTGTCTGCCCAATACAGTGTGGGAATCTTGTGGTTTGGTTGCTGGAGAAAATGTTGGGCAAAGTGTAAATTCCTTCAACAATTTCTAGGTCATGGGTCTGGATTGAGAAGCAGCTTCTGAATACATTCATAACTTTGGGTGCAGGGCTTGGTTTTTATAACAGTTTTAGAAATAAAGTAGTGGAACCTGCAAGTTGCTATTTGTGGAGTCCTCCTGTTCAAGGTCCCAGGAAGTTAGTCGCACCAGGAAGGAATTCTACTCTCCCAAGTTCTGTTTTTCTTTTTCATGTGTCACTTCTGAGAGTGCCAAGTCCTCATTTAGCTAGTCTCTCCCCCAACCCCACCACCAGCCCTTTAGGTTTGCATATGTGTGTGCTGTTGTTGTACTTCTAGAAACATTGGGCTTCCCTCTTGTATCTCAGTGGCTTTGATTTGTTTGCAATGGCACACACCACTTTGGTGGGTTTATTATGATAAATAATAATTAAGAAAGGGTGAGATTGTTGCTTGGTCTACAGGAAGCTTTGAAGTAGTGAGAATTCGGTGTCAAATCCTATTAAGCTTTTTGCTTAAACCCAAGTCTGTGTATAAGGCAGTAAAGCACATGCATGTGTGCGCATACATGCACTTGTAGTTTATATCGCAAAATGTATTTATTTATTTAAAATTGTTCCATGCCATCCATTACTAAAAAGTCTCTGAATGGCTTACAGGGAACAGAAAATCAAGAGCAGAACCATAACACAACACGCAGCACACTGCATCTAAAACAGTAGTAAAACCAAGGATTTGTTGTTGTTTTTAGTCACGATGTTGTGTCTGGCCCATTGCAGCCCCATGAACAACATTCCTCCAGGCCTTCCTGTCCTCCACCATCCCCCGAAGTCCACTTAAGCTCACGCCGACTGCTTCAGTGACTCCATCCAGCCACCTCATTCTCAGCCATCCCCTTCTTCTTTTGCCCTCAGTCATTCTCAGAATTAGGCTCTACTCCAGGGAGTCCTTCCTTCTCATTAGGTGGCCAGAGTATTTGAGTTTCATCTTCAGTATCTGGCCTTCTAAAGAGCAGTCAGGGTTGATCTCCTCTGGGACTGACTGGTTTGATCACCTTGCAATCCAAGGGACTCGCAGGAGTCTCCTCCAGCACCACAATTCAAAGGCCTCAATTCTTTGGTGCTCGGCCTTCTTTATGGTCCAACTTTCACAACCATACATTGCAACTGGGAAAACTATACCCTTGACTATACGCACTTTTGTTGGCAGGGTGATGTCTCTGCTTTTTAGTATGCTGTCTAGATGTGCCATAGCTTTCCTCCCAAGGAACAAGCGTTTTTTAATTTCTTGGCTGCAGTCCCCGTCTGCGGTGATCTTGGAGCCCAGGAAAATAAAATCTGTCACTTCCTCCATTTCTTCCCCATCTTTTTGCCAGGAAGTAAGAGGACCAGATGCCATGATCTTAGTTTTCTCAATGTTGAGTTTCAAGCCAACTTTTGTGCTCTCCTCCTTCACCCGCATCAAGAGGCTCTTTAGTTCCTCTTCACTTTCTGCCATTAGAGTGGTATCATCTGCATATCTGAGGTTGTTGATATTTCTCCCAGCAATCTTAATTCCAACTGGTGATTCATCTAGCCCCGCCTTTCTCATGATCTGCTCTGCATATTAGTTAAATAGGCAGGGTGACAGTATGTAGCCTTGCTGAACTCCTTTCTCAATTTTGAACCAGTCAGTGGTTCCA
>NW_025336087.1:4162147-4170890 GCF_004798865.1 Varanus komodoensis | reverse complement strand
GCCCAAAGTCACCCAGTTGGCTCCATGGCTGAGCGGGGACTAGAACCCAGATTGTCTGAGTCCCAGTCCCATACTCTTAACCACTATACCACACTGGCTCTCAGCATATGTTGGCAATTTGATCTCTAGTTCCCCTCCCTCTTTGAAATCCTGCCTGTACTTCTGGTAGTTCTCGGTCCACATACTGCTGGAGCCTAGCTTGTAGGATTTTGAGCATCACTTTGCTAGCGTGTGAAATGAGTGCAATGATGCGGTAGTTTGAGCATTCTTTGGCATTACCCTTCTTTGGAATTGGAATGCAAACTGACCTTTTCCAATCCTGTGGCCACTGTTGAGTTTTCCAAATTTGCTGGCATATTGAGTGTAGCACTTTTACTGCATCGTCTTTTAGGGTTTTGAATAGCTCAGCTGGAATAGTGTCACCTCCACTAGCTTTGTTGTTGCTCAGACTTCCTAAGGCCCATTTAACTTCACATTCCAGGATGTCTGGCTCAAAGTCAGTGACCACCCCATCGTGGTTATCAGAGATGTTAAGCTCTTTCTTGTATAGTTCTTCTGTGTAATCTTGCCACCTCTTCTTAATCTCTTCTGCCTCTGTTAGGTCCCTGCCATCCTTTATCATGCCCATCTTTGCATGAAATGTTCCCTTCATATCTCCAATTTTCTTGAAGAGATCTCTGTCTTCCCTATTCTATTGTTTTCTTCTATTTCTTTGCACTGTTCATTTAAGAAGGCATTCTTATCTCTTCTTGCTATTCTCTGGAATTCTGCATTCAGTTGGGTGTATCCTTCTCTTTCTCCCTTGCCTTTCACTTCACCACCCTCCTTGGGAACAGCATGGTAAATAATTATGATTTAATATGGTGCAATGATGTTTGCTGTGGAACAACAAAAAAAATTGTTTCTCAAGGCGCAAAAAAGGCAAATAATAGAAACCCATATCTAATCAGGAAACAATGTTGTTATGTCTGGGTCAGATGCTGAAAATAAATTGTAACCCATCAGAGTATCAACAAGATATCTGGACATGTATCCAAGCAGAAAGATCAATGGTAGAAAGTTGGAATGTTAAGACAAATGTAGGCTGGAAAATAAGGTTGGTCATCTCTTTGTGTGTGCGCACAGTTATTGAATTGCACATGTGAGGTGGATCGGGATAATAAAAAGGTCCTTGCCTGATGCCAAAAAGAATACAGCAATGGCACCAGGCAAACCTCCCTGAGGAGAGTGTTCCACAGTCTGGGTGCCAACACTGAAAAGGCCCTTCTCCGAGTAACTAGCTTCCTAATTTCCTTCAAGAAGGGTTCCCATAGAAGGGCCTCTGCCTCCGATCTCAGGGGGCAGGCTGGCACATGGGGCACATGGGCACCTTCCCCTCCCTGTACCTTCTCCACCCACAATCCGGTCAGGTACCTTTCTCCTCACCCAAGTGGTAATAACAGAGGTGAACATGGCTGGGAAGAAAGCAGCCTAAGGGAATGAGGCCTGTGGGAGGGAAGCCATGGTTTCACATTTGGCTCTGTTCTAGTCTCCTCTAAACAACAGACCCCCAGTCCAGTTCTTTACATGACAGGGAGAGCAATTCTCTGATCCCTAGACGGTGTCTAGGAGCTGTGAAATAATTCATATTCCCAGATCCAAAGGTGGACACAGTGCTGCAACTTCAGAGCTTGTGCTCCACACACTGACCCCATTCTCCAGCCCCACCTCACAACCAGTGCAGAAAGAACCATGCTGGCTGCCTGTGGAAGTCTGGAAATTGACCTTGGATGGGGGCAAGGGGCTTTCCTGGGGGAAAGGAGAGGAATGGGGGAGAGGATAGGGGTACAAGGTTTCCCCCTGGTGGTACTCTGGCCTCCTCCCCTCCCCTCCAAACGGAAACCAGCTGCCTAGCAGAAATGCAGAATGGGAGATGCAATGAGGCAGAGATGGCCCCCACAGCTCCTTCTGCTCTGCCCTGGGTGCTTGAAAGCCTCCGAGTTCAGGGACATAGGAGCGTAAATTGTACAACTGGTAAGACTACGCCTTGATCAGTCAAAGGAAGATGCTTATTGCATGGGGCTTGAGAAGGGACCGCAAAGGATTCCACACTTTCAAAAGTGTGACACAAAATTACTATTGATGATGATCTTGATGCATTTTATTTGTGGAAACACCAAGAACAGTTTTAGCCATTTAGAAATACTGTCACCCAGTAGCAACTATTTAAAAATGAAGTATGCATTCTCATCCATTTAGGATGTCTTGTCAGGATTGGGCAGATTTAATTTACTGAAGCAGGAAATGTTAAATAGAATTTAAAGAAAGCTGTACCTTGCAACTTTGAAGTCTTCAGCAGGTAGTGACATTTTCTTGGTTTAATGTAGTGATAAAAACATGCTCAGATATTATGCTGTGTCATTTTGTTCCCACGAAGGCTTCAGACAAAAAAAAGTATTGAAAAATAACTTGCATCATAACTTTATCCAGTTTCTTTCCCAAAATACTTTGGAGATAATCAAGCAAACAGTTATATAAAGGCCACTCCAAACAATGCAGTCTTTGTGAAGAGGTCTGGGAAAAAATAGTGCGGAAAATAATCCTTGGGCTGTTAAAGCTCTGGTCAGGTCAGTAGTTGGAGGAGAGGTGTTTTATTCACAGCTTTTGTACAAAAATGTTCAGAATCCCCCACATTCCCCGAATTTCTGTTAAAGCAATGTGTCAACATTTGGTGAAGGAATGTCTAGTGTTGGCATCTGAGAAACTGAAGGGGTTTTCTGTTCTGTTTGCGTAATTGAAAGATTACTTATCTTCTCTCAATGTATTTGAATGAACGATGCCCTGAAAGAAATTCCTGTAACTGCCTGTCCAAATTTTCTTGAACACCCCTTTAATTGTCCTTGCAGCCTCTGTTTGCCAGGGAAGCAGAATGAACATTGGCTCTGAACACCTGGATTTGCTAAGGCAAATGAAGAACTGTTGAAAAGGCAGAGGAAATGTCTCTGCTTCCTGTTGGGGTTGATCGTAGTAGACCAAAAAGACCATTAGTATGATCTAAGTCCAAGCAAAAGGCATCCTCTTACGCCTATCAACCCTTTGTGGAACTTGCTGTAATTGATCACACCGTGATTATACCAGTGTGATGCTACTCTGTATGCTTTTATTGAATGGCATGTTTTTATTGAACATGTGGCTTTATAGCATACTTTGCTTTTAAACTGGAAACAGACCTGAGTAGGATAAATGGGCCTGTACAGGCACCACTAGAACGGGAAATACATTTTTGTGGTCAGTTTTGGGCTGGGACTGGGAAGGTTTTAATCCTTGCAGAGCTATGAAAATCTCTGGGTGATAAGGCCAGTCACTATCTCAGTGTAACTTACTTGACAGGCCCACTGTGAAGCTAAAAGAACAATCAAATCCTTTAAATTAATAATTGTTACTTAGACTTTTAGAATATTTGAAATCAATTTAATTTGAATTAAGATATGCATTTGGCAACACATCAGAGTTAAGGCCACACTCCCAGAACTCTGGTGGCAGGACCCAGAAGCAATTCTTTGCACAGGAATTGCACACTAAGGGAGTGAAATTGGCTGGAATGCTACAGTGCAACACCCCCAAGACACTGGCCGGAGAGGGCTATTACAGCTTGTTGAGTGATCTGAGGAAACAAGAGCAGACGGGCTGGTTTTGTAAAACTCAAGGGAAAGGCAAGAACAAGTCTCAGGATGAAGAACAATTACGTTTTATTATTCCAAGTAGCTCGAGATGTTTTGGCTCTATGGGTATATATTTCCAGGCTTTCTTCAGGGGCTATAAAATATGGAAAATACAACACATGATTATGCATGAATATTTTAATACACACAAACGTTTTAACATATCCTGTCAGACTATTTAGGCACGCTTATCTTACGTCTCTGTGAACTTCAGAGAACGCTGAAAAGGTTTCACAAAGAATAAAGCCTGCAACTGGTAATGGAATTAGGTAACTGATATAACTCAAGGGATTGCTGTCATACCACTAACATGCCTCAATTTGCACCCTCAGTCCATGTAGCTTACTGCTAAAATTTCCACATAGATGGTTAAGTCTTGCCTCACCTCCGGGCAGCCATCCTTTGGAGCCTGGCTTTGACCGTGAACCTGCCTTTGACCCTCTCACTTTCCTCTGATGCTCTGAACCGTCCCCTTAATCTGTCTGGCACTAACTTCTGGCTTTTCCAAGTTTTCCTTCCAGAGTTGCACAGGATTGCACCCTTACCAGCTGAACTCCATGGGAAGGGCCAGCGTCAGAGGCAGTGTAAGAATGTAGCTTACATTCATTTGGAGTCCAGAAACTCTGGGAGGCCATCTGTCCCACCATCCTGTTGTCCATCACCAACCGCTGGAAAAGAGGTTCTTAGGAGAAGGGTCTTTGAAAGAAATGCACACAGAGACTTTAGCAGATATGTAAATTTTCATATGTCATTTTCATGTTTGCTTGTTTTCTGGTCTCATGGGCCTGATACTCAGATTCTTGCAGTATCTAGCATCACCCCTAACCTGACCTAGAGAAAAACGTCCGCGTGAAATACACTTTGGGTGTTCCTCTTGTCAGTTTTGCAGTGTTGCCAGGTTGAGGCTTGTCCAGAATTACAAGACATAGCCAAGTAAAGCTATATCCCTCTGATGTTTAACATGATGTTAAACTCAATATTTGTAAAGCAAACCAATTCCAAAGGTAAATGACAGATGCCCATTTTTCTAGGTAGAACTCAAACAACCTGTAGAACTTGAGGACAAAAGCTTTGAGTTGGTTACTGCTTCTTAAATCTTGTCTCATGGTTGATTGTCCATTCAGGGCAAATTGTGCCCTGAGCCACTGAGCATGTGTCATCTTCATCTGGGCACACGACCCTAGGCTGTCACCATGGGCAAAACAAAGGCTGACCTTTGAATGGCTTAAATTCTTTGCAGAGATCTTCTGCTCTGGGCTAGAAAAAGAGAAAAGAGATCATAAGAATTGCTTTATCCTGAATCAGTTCAATTGTGTACGTTGAGGGCATGAGCTTATGGCTTCTTCTGGGGGAGCGAGACACAGGGTTATTTGGGGTCCCAGCTCCAAGGTTCAGCAAGCTTGTGAAGGCCACTGTTCTGTCCCCCGCTCTTGCAGATGGCATAGAAAGAACTGCACTGGCTGCCTCTTTGAGGTGGCCAATTGGATCTGGAGGGGAGGAAAACGGTGTGCAGGGACAGGGAGAGAAGGCTGGGGTCAGCAGCTTCCACTATATCCAGACAGTGTCCTAGTCTCCTTCCCTTCCCCTCTGTGCTACGTTATCTAGACACCCTGAAACAGCCATCTAGAGGAAATGCAGGCAGGAGGCACAGCAGTGGCAAAGATCACTGCCAGCACACCATGCTCTGCACATTGGATGCACATAGGTCCCTGTGTTCAATGGACTGCATGCATCAAGGGTGAGATGCAGTGGCTTCCCAGAATTTGAGACAGGACCATTTTCCAGCCCTTCCCAGAGACCGAATCTGGGACCTTCAGCGTGGAAAACAGGTGCTCCTTCCCCAGTGAGACGCCTTGTGCATCTCACAGAAACCCACATCATGCTCTAAATATCACTACCTGCAATGCTCATTTCAAGGGAAAAGTAGCTTACTCAGACCATTTTCTCTTCACGGTTAGTCACCAGCAAGTGTATGGAATGAAATGAAACAAAGGTACATATCAAAAGTAATTTAATAAAACCATTGAGACAATCCAATTCACATGATTTTTTTCCCCAGGGAACTAATTTTTCTTTCATGAGCTGTTTTCTGCCAAATGCAATTTACTTAGCTCTTTTAATAGGATGAAATGATTTTTTAAAAGAATAATGCTATAACAGCTGAATGGTTGCTATAACAAAATGAAAACCTGCTTAAATTAAATTCAAGCAAAGCCTACTATTAATTTCCCCAGGAAACAATCGTGAAGCGAAACAGTGACGCAGCTCACATTGCATACAGAGCCTGAAACTGCTGTAGGCCTTTCGAACCTTGTCTGTTTCTATATGACTGAACTAGAAATATCACACCAGGGAATGCAAGATTTTCATCATGTTGAGGATTAAAAAAACCACATTTACCACAATATCATTTCACAGTTACATGAGTTTATTAAGGGACTGGTATGAATGGGCCCTGGGATCAAAGAGCAGAAGAGAAGCACTTTCTAGCTTCTGCCTCAGCCAGAGGACCTAGGTCTGCACCCCTACTTCTCAAAAGCCAACTTGGCTCATTTCTCAGCCAGAAACAGGGCTGTTGCAGCGTGTTCGCCTGCCTGCCAGAAAGAACACTCAGTTCCACCAGGTCTACCCTGAGCCTGCCAAAGGAATGGGTAAAACAGGCCGGCCCCATTCATTTGCTGAAGCAACATGAGCTTCACTAGCTTCACTCAGGCAAGAAGACCAGCAAGAGAAGATCCACCTGGCCCAAACTACATTAAAGCACCTGTTTGTAATAATACTAAGCAATGTATGATATATAGACAAAGTAAATGGATTGTCTCCACATATGGTGATATTTAGAAATGGTAGAATCCTGGGGTGGTGGTATAACTGATTACATAGTATAGTTCACGTGACACAGGAACTCATCATGGTTTATTGTGCCACACAAACCCAGCCCAGTTCTGCTAAGGTGGGTGGGTTGGTCATGGGGAACAAGTCACCTCAACAACCCAAGAGGCTCGGAGAAAAGAGGTAACAAGTGTTAACAGCAAGTGGACTAAGCTCAGAAGGAAAAGGTCAAGCAGCTCTTTCTGGGAAGGTCATGTGAATCCCAGATGACACCCTTGTCATGTGCAAAGATCTCATCCCTTCGGCTTCCTTTGATAGCTCACCTTTTAGCAGCTGTCCAGAAAAAGCAAAGGAGGAAAAACAATTTGAAGCTTCTTATAGGCATCTGTAAAGCTCACCTTGGGCTATTTGACCAACAAGTAGTTCACCTTATCATGTTGCCAGATTGAGTTAGTGTAATGTGTGAACATATCCCACTATTCTGATGGTTAATACACTTTCCTTTTAGGAAACTTAACTAGATCCATACTAGTGCAGCCGTACTGGTGAGGGGTCCAAATGATGGTCATGAAATTCTCCCCATCTTCTCCATCCAAAGCACTGCTGTGCTTTTGCTTGTAGGTAGAGAGGAACAGTGGGGGATTATTTTTGCTTCTTCACCTTCTTGAATAGGAATTTGCTAGGTGGTCCTGAGAGCTCATCCCCCCACCCCAGGATGCAATCAGGCTGAGAGGCTACTGGCTCCACAGTCTTTCTTTCCTTGCTGGCCACCACACTCCCCACCCCTGTTCCTTGCCTTTGCATTGGAGTTCTGACCTCAAGAAAGGATGCCATTCTGGAGGATTCTGCACAGGGCTTGCGGAGGAAAGGGCGACCTATGCTCAGGCCCCTTCCTCTGAGGCCAGAACTCTGCCAGAGAATACTGTCTAGCTGCCGTAGGATTGCTCCCATAATGATCAGTCAGCTCTTATTTGGGATATTTAGATGAAAAAGATGGAGGCAATCATGTGGAATTGGTTAATTACTCCTAAGAGCTTAACTACAAAAAGGAATGTTTTCAATGCATCTTCTTTAAAGGAATGGATAGGAAGAGTATGGACAAGTGCAGAAATACAACCGCTTAAGAGGAAGCAGTTATGTTTTGCCTTATGTTCTGTCCAGACAGGGTTGTGGCTGGTAAAATCAGCTCATGAAAGATGCTCTGAGTCCCTGAGGTCAACTGTATCGCAAATGATGCATCCAGGACCCTCTGATTGCAACCTTTTCCAGAACGTGTTGAACCATATTCAGTAGAACAGAAAAAGCACCCACTAACCCAACCTATAACTTGTCTGGAACTCTAGACTGAGCTTCAGTTAATTGCCCTCATAGTTCATTATCCTACTCAGGCACCCATTCCACAAATGCACTGTTATTTAAAGGAACGAACTAAAAACTCATACCATACAAAACAGATGTACTTTTCCTGCTTTCCTTTTTTTCTTTCCAACAATAGTTCATGCTTTGTCTTTAGCCATATACCGCCCTCCAGTGGTCATACGGCCCTATATCACTAGAAATTGGTTTTAACTCTTGACCAATACATTGTTGTTGTTGTTAGTTGTGAAGTCGTGTCCAACCCATCCCAACCCCATGGACAACATTCCTCCAGACCTTCCTGTCCTCCACCATCCCCCGGAGTCCACTTAAGCTCACACCCACTGCTTCACAGTGACTCCATCTAGCCACCTCATTCTCTGCCGTCCTCTTCTTCTTTTGCCATCAATTGTTCCCAGCATTAGGCTCTTCTCCAGTGAGTCCTTCCCTCTCATTAGGTGGCCAAAGTATTTGAGTTCCATCTTCAGTATCTGGCCTTCTAAAGAGCAGTCAGGGTTGATCTCTAGGACTGACTGGTTTGATTGCCTTGCGGTCCAAGGGACTCGCAGGAGTCTCCTCCAGCATCACAATTCAAAGGCCTCAATCCTTCGGCTTTCCTCCCCAGGAGCAAGTGTCTTTTAATTTCTTGGCTGCAGTCCCCATCTGTGGTGATCTTGGAGTCCAGGAAAATAAAATCTGTCACTACCTCCATTTCTTCCCCATCTTTTTGCCTGGAAGTGAGAGGACCGGATGCCATGATCTTAGTTTTCTTAATGTTGAGTTTCAAGCCAACTTTTGCACTCTCCTCCTTCACTTTCTGCCATGAGAGTGGTATCATCTGCATATCTGAGGTT
>NW_025336087.1:4077493-4162047 GCF_004798865.1 Varanus komodoensis | reverse complement strand
TGGAGTCCAGGAAAATAAAATCTGTCACTACCTCCATTTCTTCCCCATCTTTTTGCCTGGAAGTGAGAGGACCGGATGCCATGATCTTAGTTTTCTTAATGTTGAGTTTCAAGCCAACTTTTGCACTCTCCTCCTTCACCTGCATCAAGAAGCTCTTTAGTTCCTCTTCACTTTCTGCCATGAGAGTGGTATCATCTGCATATCTGAGGTTGTTGATTTCTCCCACCAATCTTTATTCCAACTGGTGATGCATCTAGGCCTGCCTTTCTCATGATGTGCTTTGCATATAAGTTAAAAAGGCAGGGCGACAGTATACAGCCTTGCCGAATTTCTTTCTTAATATTGAACCAATCAGTGGTTCCGTGTCCAGTTCTCACTGTTGCTTTTTGACCCGCATATAGGCTTCTCAAGAGACAAATAATATGCACCCATTTTTCACAGAAGAATGTTTATTTGCACACCTACTTTTTCAAAATGTCATGATTAATATTGGTGGGGCCTCTTTTAATGTTGATCAATTGTATTTAAGGTAGAGAGTGAAGAATGAAAATGGCTTAATGGGAGCAGGATCCTGCTCATAGGCAGTGAGTTGGATCCAGAAAAAGTCTCTGAGGCATCACCCTGCCAACAAAAATTTGTATAGGCATCGTTTTCCCAGTTGCAATGTATGGCTGTGAAAGTTGGACCATAAGGAAGGCTGAGCACCAAAGAATTGAGAACTTTGAATTGTGGTGCTGGAGGAGACTCCTGCGAGTCCCTTGGATTGCAAGGTGATCAAACCAGTCAGTCCCAGAGGAGATCAACCCTGACTGCTCTTTAGAAGGCCAGATACTGAAGATGAAGCTCAAATACTTTGGCCACCTAATGAGAAGGAAGGACTCACTGGAGAAGATCCTGATGCTGCTAACTATTGACGGCAAAAGAAGGGGGACGACAGAGAATGAGGTGGCTAGATGGAGGCACTGGGCAGTAGGTGTGGGCTTGGGTGGACTCTGAGGGATGGTGGAGGACAGCAGCAGAGCCTGAAAGAATGTTGTCCATGGGGTTGTGATGGGGGAGAACAACTTTGCAACTAAACCACAACATACAGAATCGCTTCTGTCCATAAGTGGGGCTTTTGATCCAGAAGAGCTTTTCCACAGGCAGAATGAGGGCAGCAATCTTCATCCAGCCTTCCTGCTTCTCCCTATAGTTATGTTTCCCAAACATCTGTTCTGGAGGGCTGGGATATCCTCTGGAATAGCAGATGCATTCTTAAGGAACGGCAAGATAGGGAACTACCCATTAAAATGGGCTCCCTGTCCTTTGCATGGGAGTGTCCTACACTGGTGGAACCAGCCAGTTCGATTCCTTCTTAGTTTGGTTTTCTAATAAAGCTGAGCTCTATTGAGCAATTAATCTGTACATCGGTATAAGGTCCAGGTGAACACTGAATAGGCCCTGACATGCAGGGAGTATGCTTAGCGTACTCCAGGTGCTCAGTGTCTGAACAGATTACAGCCTGAGCAGCGAAAACCCAAATCCTCAGCATCCCACCTGAGCTCTCTGAGTGCAGGCATTATTCTCGCCATGCACATCACAGCTTTTTTGGAGACTGTCCACGTGGACACTCTCTCAAGTGGAGAGGGACTCTCTCAAGTGGCCTGCACATCTGTGCTAGCCGTGGCAGCTTCTAATCGCAGGTGGCACACGCCAACAGCATGCCTCACCATCTCGGAGAGTGCATCTGTATCAAGAAAACCAAGTGTGTGCTTTATTCTTCAAACTGAATGTTCAAACACATCGGCGGATTTTTAAAATGTTTATTAGGGTTTGGTTATGGGGTGGTAAAGAAATAAATAATACATATTCCTGGCAAGGGTAAATGTGGTAGAACTAATCTGTTCTACCACAAATGTAGAACTGCCTGCATTTCTTGGAACCTCCTTGGGACAGGGCTACACGTGCTGTCAGGATGAGCACCCACACTTCAAAATGTATAGCTATCCTGGAGGGTATAAGGGAAGTTCTAGGCTTCCCCATAGCAGGGAAGTGAACAGCTTGTGACTTTTGAGATGTTTTGGCTTACAGTGCCCATCAGCTGTAGCCAGCATAGCCATTGATGAAGAGACTGTGGGAATTGTAAGTCAAAATATCTAGAGTCAGACCCTACCTACTATTGCCATATGATATATTCAGGGGACTACATCCTTTACCACTAGAACTCATTGCTGCCAGAAGTGGTCAACTTCCCTGGAAGTATTTATTTATTTGATTTCTATCCCGCCCTTTCCTTTTTTTAAAGAACTCAAAGTGGCTTACATGTGTTCTTCCTCCTGCAGCAAGAACCCTGTGAGGTAGGTTTGGCTCAGAGTCTGCAACTGGCCCAAAGTCACCCAGTCGGCTCCATGGCTGAGCGGGGACTAGAACCAGATCGCCCGAGTCCCAGACCTGCACTCTTAACCACTACACCATCCATGGGCAGGGAGCCACTGTCAGGAATGCTGCAGTTCTAGGCATCCCTGTGATCCTTTGGGACTGACTCCCCTGAGCCTCAGCTAGCACAGCCAGTAATGAGGGATGATGGAAATTGCCGTTCAGCATCTGGAGGACCACAGCACTTCTCATCCCTGCTTGTAGTTGCATCTGGCACTGTGCAGGCATGGGCCTGGTCCCTTTCCACCTCCATTCTTCTTCACCTTGTGCTGTCCAGATGTTTTTGACGACAGTTCCCAGCATTCCTGACTATTGGCCATGCTGGCTGGGACTGAAGTCCCAAATTAGCTGAACAACCAGGTTGCAGAAGGTCTCTCTATGACCAACTCACTTCACTTCAGGGTTGAGTCCTACCAGCCATTCAAACGGAACTAAAGGTGCCGTTCTCTGCACTTTAGACCGCAAAAAGTCCTACAACCCCCAGCATTCCCTGGGGAATGCTCAAACTTGCAGGTCTTTTCCCGTCTCAACGGGAAGAGTTGAGAATCGCGCTCTTGGAAAATACTGAAGCGGATTCTTGGGTCACGCTCCGGCGGAGTCCATACTTGGGCAAAAGAAGGGGCGAGGAGCGCCAGATTGCACAGCCCAAAGGCCGCCCGCCTCGTGCTCCCCCCACCTTCCCTCGCCCCTCCGTGTAACCTGACCTGAGCAACAAGTACGCCAGCAGCAGCCGCGGCAGCTGTCGGCGGGCGGAGCTCTGATTCCCCGGCGCTGCCTCCGGGCTCTGCTCCCCGAGGCCGCTCGCCTTTCCCCCGAGAGGGAGGTGTGTATGGGGGGGTGGGGGAGGCGCCGGCATGGCCTCGGGCTGGCGTTGGACAAGCGCTTGGCTGCTCTTGCTGCTCGCTCTTAGCCGAGAATTGCTCGCAGGTAGGGCTTCCATTGCGTGCGTGCGTGCGTGCGTTTGTGTATGGCGGGGGGCAGCACTCTTTCTCCCTTCCCCGTCCCTGGCAAAAAAAGCTGCTGATCGAGCTGCTGCAGCGTCTGAAGCCTGAGCTGCTCCGACGGATTTACAGGGAACGTGGCCGCTCCCCGTTCGGCTCCCCATCTGCTGCCTCGCGCGCGCGCGCGCGCTCTCTCATTTTCTCTCTCCCGCGCACCTCCGTCCCGTCGCGTCCGCTCCTTCGGTCCCACGTAGGAGGGGCCGAGTCCTCCTCGCAACTTGCGAGAAGGCGGTGCAAGGGCCATACGGCGTCGCTTTCATGTGGCGGCGGCTGCCTTGGATCGTGCCAGCTGCATCCTGGCATCAGACACTTGTCTCGGGAAAAAGGCCAAATAGTTGCTTGTGTGCATTCGTTGTGGGGCGCGCTGCAGGCCAGGTGTAATGGGCGGGATCGGGGCAACCGCCACGGCTGCCAGGTGGAGGCTCGCTTGGGGTCCTAGTGTCGCGAAGGGAAAGCTGTTAGACACTGACCGCCGATAAGCCTGAGGGCGCAGTCCTGTGGCTGCTTAGATATTAAAAGCGCCCTGACAGCAGGGGGATGGTGGGAGTTGTAGGATTTTGTTCTTTCTAAGCAAGTATAGGATTGGTCTCTAACAGTTCTGTGGTGCCAGCGGTTCTCAAAGCCTTTTCTGAAATGGAATGAAAAGAGCTTGGGATAAGCAACCCAGGTACAGGGGAAGCTGCCATAGGTCAGTCTAGCCCAGTATTACCAACACTGACTGGCAGCAACTCTCCAGGGTTGTAGGCAGGAATATTTTCATCCATACCTAGAGACTGAATCTGTGGTATTCTGTATGCAAAGCATCTGCACTACCACCAAGCTACAGATTTCTGTAAAAGTTCCTTACCTGGTAACCTGCACATAATTCCTATTGGTGGCTAAGCTTGCCCCATTTTAGATGTGATTTTTAGGTACATCAGCTATTTGTGTAGCAGTTCTCCATTCCGGGGGAAGCATGTGCAAGGTCAGGTTTCCACATAACATTCTAAATTAAATCCCATAAGTCCATACAGCATTATGGAGGGGCCCTCATAAGACAGGCAATCATTGCCACTTTGAAGTTGAAGTGTAGAATGTAAATACATGCTGCATATATAATCAGAAGGCATTAAAAGGCTTTGGAAGGAAACCGAATCTATTAAAATCAGTCATCTTTTTCACTTGACAATAATGAGATTTTGAGTGCACTACTTGGATTCAACTCAGAGGTGCATAACTGTAGCAACTGAAGTTACTTGCAACATTTTCTATTAACTTTCTCTCACATCTTTCAGAGGAAACTCCAAATCTGCCTATTAAAAAACTTAAGAGCACTGGCTACCAGGTGTGAGAACTGTTGATGGGAAATTGATAGTTTGGCCATTTCCTGGGTTGTGCACAGTTTGTTTGTTTGCCATTCTGAAGAGCTATAACACCTCTTCTAACAGTTATTAGCAGTAAAAACCTTAAATTCAAATATGCTGGGATTTTTGGTGTTTTACCCTCCTTCCTTTTCCTGATCCCTGCCCACAATGGGCATTCCAGGATGAGGGAGTGGAGAGAAGATGTGGCTGCAGTGGAGACACTTGGGGAACTGCTGCTTGCAGATGTGCTTCAGTTTGGCTGATAATAGAAACAAATGACTTCAGTTGTTATGGTCATGTACCTCTGAATTGAATCCAAGAGGTATAATTTACTTGTTAAATAAATAAAATGGCATAAAATAAATAAAAATAAAATGACAATAATGGGATTTCAGTTATTTGTCAAGTGAAAAAAATGATTGATTTTTAATAGTTTTGCTTTTTTTCCCAGAGCCCTTTAATGACTCCTGATTAAATATACATAAGCATGAAGACCAGTTTACATTCTACACTTCAACGTTAAAGTGGCAATGATCTTCCATACTCCACAGGCAAATAGTATTGAGGCCCATTCATAATGCTGAATGGCCTAACGTGATTTAATTCAGACTGCTACTTAGAAATCTGATCTTGCTCATGCTTTCCCCAGAGTGGAGAACTGCAGTGGAAATAGTTCAGTCTAAATCCTGTTCAGACAAAGTACTTGCTTTCAAAATGGCATCAGCTGTTGAAGATAATGCTGGAAACATTTTGCAGGATTCAAGTTAGTTCACACTATGCCTTTTATAAAATCTACTGCACCGTGATGATGGCACGCTTCCAAGGTTTACAGGGCTTTCTGTCAGACAGGGTTGTGTGGAACTCAGATGCTTGCTAACATAGCTAATCTGATGAAAGGGCATGAACTCAAAAAGCAGATGCTGTGTGCTACACAGCGCTCATACTAACTTCTTAGCTTGTGTTCTGGGACTGTTACCACCCAGCCTAGAGGGCCAGACAGATTCTGGGTGAAGATACTGGAGAATACATACTGAAGATGTGTAGGGCCATCAGTGGGCTAGGCAATTCCCATTGCTGGGCTGCTTCCCCAGAGACCCCTGTGTAGACATCTAATCACATCACACCATTCAGCCACGTGACCAAAATGACCTCATGACTCAATTACAGGATGCACGTAGCCAAAGGGTATTAAAAATATTTCACATCCAAAACAAGTTGAGATAGAAAAGTGTCTCAGGAGACAAAATCACTTCAAGTGAGTGGCAAATATGAGTCTTCAAAGCCAAAATAGGCAAATACCTAGAAAGGGGTGGGTTAAACCTGGAAAATCGTGCAGAGAAAGTTATTCACCCACCCTTGAGTACAGGGATCTCAATCTGAACTGCATCCGCAGCAGGTATTTTGAATTTTTGTAACTCACCAGATTGCTGTTGACAGTTTTCTTGTGTCATACCTACTTTGGCCCACAATTGGGATAGTGAGGACCACTGCAAGCCTGATGTTTTGAAGAGCTATGCAAAGTATGCACTATGTACCCGTTTAACTGTATGTGTACAGAGCATAAGAAACAGCGTGACACAGAGGTTAATTTTGCAGCAGGAGAATTGTGACTCAGCCATGTAGTTCGTGGTCAAACTACACGTTATGTTAATTGCATAGTGGAAACATTTTGATTTTTAAAAAATGGCATTAAGAGGCAGATCAAAAGGGTTCTCAGGGTAGTTGCCTCTATTCTGTCATATGATAAGGTGCTAGGCAGATAAGCAGCTTCTCTAGAACCATTAATTACTGTTATAGTGTGTGGAAATTGCTGAATGATTTTCTCCTACAGTGTACTGATGATTATCCTGGTTGTTATGCTGCAAAGAAAATCTTCTCAGAGCAACAAAGAACAGCTGCATCCTTTAGCATTTTTAATGAACTGTTTGTGTTCAGTCATTCATAGAAACCCATGGTCCATCCCTGTGCGCAGATTTGATAGCATTTTTGAATCTTGAATAGCGCATCATGTAGTTGCTCTCTTTGTTTTGTTCAATCAATGGCAGTCTTGTGTGATTTATACTGATTGTCCTTTCAAAGATGTTATACTTTCCCCTCCCTCTGATCCTCAAGTCCGATCATCATTTTTTTTCCTGTTGAGTAACAGGAGGATAGAAGTAGCATTAGACACTCTGTTTTCTGAGAGACTGGTGACCACAGCAGCATGCAAATATGTAGCACAGAGATGTGGGTCAGATTTTCTTCAAATTTTGGCAATGTATTTGCATAGTGCATATCCATTGTGCTCAACACAGTTCAGATGCGGCCATAGCGATAATACATTACAATACAAGCTGCAATGCAACAGCTATGCAATTGCAGCTGATTTAAAAGTTGTCAACAGTTTCAATAACCAAAGGACATACCAACAGGTCAGTTAACAACATCCTCTGCCTATAATAATATACTCACAGTAAACAATTCACTAACAACTGATGTTAAAGGATTTAAAGATAAGGTACTCTCTTGTCATGAAACTCACAGCAAAAGGGAAAAGAAAAACAAGGCACTTCAAGTGTCAGAAAGACCCCTCTCTCACTGGGATCCTACATCCTAGGCCAAGCAAGGTCACCCTCATGCCCAGGGCAGCTTTCCTTCTGGCAGTGTCTTGGCAGGAGAGCCAGAATGAGGAATGTCTCCCTGGGGCACGTGTCTTTAGGGTCACTTAAACACCTTTGCATACACCAAAAATAGCAGCAACTGCCATAGGGCTCCTAAAGTTAGAGAAGCAGGTGGAAACAGCCATGCTTCAGTGGCAAACGTGGCATTTCTCTCACCTCACCATTTCTTCTGGAAGCACAGTGATCAAAATGCAGTGCACAGAGATGGGAGATTTGCAAACAGACTTTCCAGTGGTAGAATGAAGAGCTGGAGGAACCCTATTAGCACCATGCATGTATGGATTTCACTAAGGTCTCTCTAGCCTTCTGTACCTACCATTGTCAAGAATTCTTGCAGTCTGCTAGCGGATCAGAATTAGGGACACTCTGACCTTCCAGATGCTTTTTGACTCTGATTCCCATCAGCGCCGGCCAGTTTGAACAACACAACACATTACAGCTAGTGACATTTCGATATTGTCCTAAAACACATGAAACAATGTAAGGGCACATCAGCTTGTGCATGAATCAAGCACTACAGAGAAAGCAGGCAGCTTTAGCAGCAGGAGCCCTTGGCACAATTTTATTGTATATGTGAGAGAATCATGTGACTTGATTCCTAGCATATTTTAGTCCCCACCGCAGGAGTTTCCAGAATTCTTAAAATCCTATCTTGATTATTATAGTAGCTATTTGACCAAGGATCTCTTCATTTTTACAAGTAAATCATTGCTATGCACACATCTTTAAACCCTGCTTTGAATAATTATCATTGATTCTACTTTTCACTGAAGATAAAATTTTTATTCCTCCACATAGGCTCACTGAACTGGAAGAATAATCTCCACATTTGGTTAGTGCTGCCCAGTGCTTTTTTTGTAGGAAAAAAAATGGTGCCGGAACTCACGTCGCAGCCTGCAGTAAGCACACACACCAATTCCAAGCCGAGCTATCTCTCACTACCAGATAGCAGATCTCAGACACAATAGCAGCCACTATGTTAATGATGTTTGCTGCTGATCTGCTAGCCAAAATCACTTCATAAAATCCATTGAAAAAAGGTGCGGGAACGCCATTCTGCTGCTTTCTATGACAAAAAAAGCCCTGGTGCTGCCAATTCAATAAGTTTTGCAAAACTTTTTAGTGATTAGTGATACTGTTTTGCATCATTGCATGTAATGAGTAGTACTTTTACAAAGTAATAATATTTTATATTTTAAATCTCATAGTGAACCTTTTCAGAGTCATAAAACTAGTAGACTGGGAGGAAAAAACATTTCTTACTTCTGTTTGCCCTTAATTGTGGATGTGCCTTCTACCTGAAATGTTGGAAAACCATCTTATGTCAACACCCCATGATTTCCTTTGTTCTCTGCTCTTTAGCCTCATTTTATGGAGACAGCTACGTGCAGTTAAACATTGCTGAATCATCTTCTACAATATCACTGAAATTACATTTTCAAACAAGTAAACCAGATGGATTGCTTTTTCTTGCTGCGGGAAAAGAAGCTTACTTTTTGGTGGAATTACATTCTGGAAATATAAACGTAGGTTTTATAATCATACAAAGCTGCATCACAATGATTTAGACCCTTTATATATTTAACTCAATACTGCATTCTAAAGAATGTTTTGTTGTTTTTCTTTTAGTAGAAACAAGGTAATTTAAGTTTTACCAGTTCCAGTTCACTTAGTTGTTATCTCAAGGATAAAACAGCAGCACATTTTAATGCCATTAATAAATACATCACTAATAAAGACAGCATAGTTCAAGGTGTAGTTACTGTATTTTAGAGTAAGTCTTGGATGAGGAATATGTGGCCCAGCCATTATTTCTGTTCTACAACTCCTATCAGCTCCAAACCCTTGGACAAATTCATCACAAGGTCCAGATCCATTAGCACTCAAAATGCTTACTGATAGATGGAAGCCCACCATTGTACTTTGTAAAGTACTCAAGGTGGTTTATTTCTTTTTTCATAGTGGTCTGGTTCAAACACAGGGCTCAACCATGGTTTACAAGAACATGGCATGGCAAGGTTCTGGCTCACCCACTCCTCCTCCCTTGCCTCCTCCACACACAAAGGGAAGAAGTTGAAACTTTATTTTGAATAACCCATTAATTTTTGTCCTCAGCAAGTAGCTCATTGGGAATTGCTAACATAGCAAAGGTCTACGAAAAAACTGAGGTCTTATATACAGCTAAGACTCTTCCTGTTTTAGTAGCTGTAGTTGTTTCTGATACCTCATTCTCTATGCATGCACTTTTTCCCTCCTCATGAATAGACCCTTGTTCCTGAATAGAGTTCAGGCAAACAGGTTATCTGACTATCAGGCAAATAATCCATGTCTTCAACCTGGTCTGCTGGTGGTGGTGCTCCTGAGGGCTATGCTACAAGGGAGGAAGGTCAGCAACCATGGTGTGGTTTAATATAACCTGCCATGGTTCTGAAAAATGGCTTGATCCTAGATGATTTGATATAACTACAGTTAGAACGAGCCAATGTCTTGAAAATGGATAAAATGGGAAATTACAATTATTTCACAACCAAGAGCAGGAAGTTTCACTCTCCCTTTGCATGCAAGGCAGGAGAGCGCAAGGATCAAAATTTCTTGTTTTTATTATGCTAAACCATGTCTGCCTGTTTTCTCAGGATCAAAACTAGGCATATATGTCCCAGTCTCTGTACAGTCTGTATTTTAGATACTTTCCCATTCCTAAGCATCTTGATAAGAGAAAAATGTTTCATACATGTAGTTAATTTGATTAACCTTTTGTTAAATTATTTCTTGACTCACTGGATGATATGAATTATATTTCTTTTTGCAGGTGAGACTCAACTTTGGAGGAGGTGAACAAGTTCTCTCTTCCCACTTGAGTTCCCAGCTAAATGATTTAGTGTGGCACCTTCTGGAAGTCCATCATGAAAGAGATAATATTGCCTTAGTAATAGACAATAACTATCAAACTAGTACAAAACTGTTAGGTACTCTCTTTGAATTAAAGATTGAACATGGCATCTTCGTTGGTGGGAGTGGCGAGCTTCGTTTTCCCTATTTTGATGGTGTGCACGCTAATTTTCGAGGATGTATGAAAGATTTGCTATTCAACCACCATGACATCCTAGCATCCCTAAGACCTTCTAGATTTAAAAAAGTGCATGAAGTGTCACTGAGCTGCAGTGAAGAATTTTTTGCAGGAGATGAGGAGCCTATTAGCTTCTTTAGCTCCAAGTCCTATGTTTCTTTTCCTCGGTGGAATGTCAAGCCAGAAGGAGTTTTGGCATATACAGTGCAAACCACAGCTCAGAAAGGCTTGCTACTCTACAGTTCTGGTACAGGGGGAGATTTTATTGCAATGGAAATTGAAAATGGTTGTATTAAAGTTCATGTTCGAATGGGTGATAATAGAATTCAGCTTTCTTCTCTCAGGCCAGTCAATGATAGCCGGTGGCATCTTGTCAAACTGAAATTTTTTGCAAAATATATTGAGCTGACAGTACAGAAGGAAACTGTGAAAACACTGCTGCCTGCACACAGTGTACTTCCTGTTCTTGAGGGAGCCCTTTATATAGGTGGAATAAACGATGCCATCCATGCAGAAGTTCTGAAATTGGGCTTAGTTTCAGTTTCTGGAAGATATGCTCAAGGGGGATCATTCAGAGGCTGTTTGAAAGATCTGAATGTTGACTCAGAAAGGAATTCCTTTAAAAATGTTCTAGTGACTAGGGATATTTCAGTTGGATGCAGAACTGAGAGTGACATTAGTACAAATGCTAATGTACCTATTGAAATCCTGCTTGTTGGAACAACTCCCATTTCAGCCATTAGCAAACTCCATGGGCAAAAACGTCATGTTCAGTTTTTGGTCGTTAACAATTTGATTGTTCCAGAAGGTGGACAAGCAGCTCTTGAATCTAAGCACATAAAAGTCAATGTGGAATTCAAAAAATTGGGGATTCGCCAATCGCAAATTCTTTTTAAAATTAAAAGCCACCCTTCCCATGGGCATTTGAGGTTGAATGTTGACCCAGAGCAGGAAGAGTCAACATTTACCATGCTAGATTTGTGGCAAGGCAGAGTTTTGTATGTCCATGATGGTTCTGAAGAAAGCTATGATTATTTCACTTTCTCCATTTCTACAAGCAGTAAAAAAGAGATGCCCCCAAATCTTCAAGGAAACAAAGAATATATGTTTACCATTACAGTAAGACCTATTAATGATGCTCCAGAACTCACACTCCCAAATGGAAACTTGTTTTTTCTCTTAGAATACTCAAAGAAATGCCTGAGTGTAGATTTGATAAATATTACAGACAGTGACACAGATGCTGCAGCTCTCAGTATTTCGGTCCTTGGGAGTTTGAATGCAGATGCAGGATTTCTAGAAAATTCCAAGAGTCCTGGAAAGAGTATTTGTACATTTTCATACACAGACTTACAAAATGACAGTATTTGCTTTGTCCACACTGGAGTTAAGAACTCTAGGATTGTTCTGAGAGCAAGTGATGGGGAGAAAATCAGCAACACAGTTGTGTTGCGTGTTGTGGCTGTACCCCTGGAGTTTAAATTGGTCAACAACACAGGAGTTGACATGCTACAAGGCAGTGCAGCTTTGATCAGACTCAACCATTTGGCCTTTGAAACAAATGCCTTCCAACAAGACTTGGAGGTACGATATGAGATCACAGAGCCACCCCACTATGGAGAAATTCAGAAAAAACAGCCTGGTGGAGAATGGAAAAAAACAAACTCTTTTCCCCAACACTCTCTTGAAAGGGGCCGTGTGAGGTATGTTTCTACCTTCAAAGAAATGCAGCAGGATAATGCCCTTGAATACTTCAAATTTAAAGTCGGGATTGGCAGCAAAGTAAGTGAAGAGTTTCTGTTTCCTATTATGGTGAAATGGTTACGGTATAATTTCCTGAGACACGTGCCATTAGTGATTGATAAATCAGAGAGAGGGTACCTGAGCTCTGAAAACCTACTTGCTGTGATAGCACAAGTGGAAGTGCCAGAAAATGAACTGCATTACAGATTGCAGTCCTTGCCTGAGAAAGGAAAGATACTACTTAACAATGTCTCTCTGCAAATAAATTCAACCTTTAGTCAACAGGACATTTCTGATAAGAAAGTAGAATATCAGCTGATCAGTAGGCCCCTTGAGGATACTCAGGATTCATTTCAGTTCTTGATTTCTACACAATATGTGATATCAAATGTCTATGATTTCAAAGTCAGCATTAAAACAGACCCACGAAGCATTCTTCTGACAAACCGTGGTCTCACTGTTACTGAAGGTGAAGGAAAATTGATAACAACATCAGAATTATTTGCACAAACTCTTGACAATAAAACCTTCCAGTATAAAGTCACCAGGAGCCCTCGCCATGGGAAGTTAATGCTGATTAATTTTTCTGATTCTCCAGAACGTAACAATAACCTGAGCTGTTTCACGAATCAGGATATAATTGGTAAACGCCTTATGTATGTACATGATGATTCTGAGACACAGTATGATGAAATTGATATCACTGCAACAGCTATAAAATATGGAGAACAATTGATCGCAAACATGGAAACAGAAGCCCCCTTATCAACTGAAATAAAATTTAACATTTCCATCCAGCTGAAAAATGATGAGAAACCAGTCCGTGTGGTAGATAAGGTATTTCATGTTGTTAAGAATGGAAGGAAACTATTGACCTTGGCTGATCTTTGCTACCATGATCCTGACACTGACTTTGATGATAGCCAGTTGTTGTATACCAGGCGTGGCATTCCTAATGGCGAGTTGGTTCTTGTCAATGAAACCTCGCATGGATTGTATCAGTTTAAGCAAGAGGACTTGGCACAAAAACGAGTCCTGTTTATCCACCATGGGCCAGACTATGGGCGCTTTGTGCTGTTCATAACTGATGGGAAACACTATACATCATCACTGCTAGAAGTAAGTGCTTCTAGCCCTTACATCCGCCTAGAAAACAATACAGGATTATTGATCCAGAAAGGAAGAGAAGGAACCATCACTGCAGCAAACTTGAGTGCTACCACAAACCAAGACATTAGACGTGATGATGAAATTGTATTTGAGATGTTTACATCTCCGAGGCATGGAAACATCTTTGTAAATAATTTAGCACTGGGCACTTTCACGCAGCATGATCTAAAAATAGGACATGTGACTTATAGGCATGATGACAGTAACAATTTGATCGACACATTTAACTTTACAGTTTATGCTAAAGGTGTCCAATTGGTGGCTGAAATGAATGTCTGTATATTCTTGGAAAGTCATCAACGTTCACCAGTGGTAGTACATAACAGCAGTTTTTTGGTTGAAGAAGGAAAGCCAGTTAAAATCAATAAAGGGAAATTGCTGGTAAGCTAAGCATGTGAATAATGCATACCAAGGTATACTAAATATTTTTTCTTTTGTGCGGTGTGGACATCATCCATCCTAAACTGAACATTAATGATCTCTGCAACAAAGTAGTTGTGGGAATAGATGCTGCAAAGTATGCAAAAACTTGCATACTTACTTCACTATATAAGTAACAATTATTGATAATTTTGACTTGAACATAATTCAGTGATGTAGTAACTATTGCCCCATAATTTCATGCTTTTGGAAAAACATCAGAAGCTGAGATACTGTTCTCAGGGAAGAGCATTACTTTACTTAAAATTAACTAAGGGTCAGGTGGATTATAAAACCATTTGCAATGTGATCCAGTCTGGCTGCCTGTAACTCTAAATCTGGTATGTTTACTAAGGATGACTAGAAAAAACTTAGCTGATTCATCAAACTAATTCAAATTAATTTATTATAACTTTGATTTAGTTAGATCTAAATTTATCCAGTTTTTAATTGATTGGCAGAGCAATGCTACTTACTGGTGGGGTGGGTGGTAGAGGAGAGAACAAGGCTTGCTGGATCACAGTATTTAGGGTGAGAGTTGGGTGAGTGTTTTTTGAGTTACTGTTTTGTTGTTTAGTTTTTCCTACTGAAATTGAAACAATGAAATCGAACCAATGGGAGGGAATTAGTTGCAAAGCCTGCTTGGGGTCATGGGGAAACAAGAGGGGGAAGGATCCTTTATATTAACAACTTCCCCGATCTTCCCTGTGAACCTTTTGTTCTGGCCACTGCTGCTTGCAGGACACCTCACTCAGCCATTCAGCTCAACTTGGTACTGTGGACCATGGGGGCATCGGCCTGCAGAGAGAAACATCCAACCATTACCAGCCATCTGCAGAAGCTTTGGGCTGCCGTCTATGCATAAATTGTTGAAAACTTAACTAAAACAATGGTTTTGAAGGGAAACAAAAATAATTCCTTTGGTTTTGGATGACACATACCAGTCTCCTTTGGCCAGCTTTGAGTTACTTCCATCTCCTTACATTGTTTTGTACTCCCAAACTTAGTAATGCCTTCTGTTTATTTCTCCATAGCCCTGAAGCCCATTTCTGTTGTCACTTGGCCTGAATTTACCATTAAAGGGAATAATGCTTCCTTTCCTGATATTCATATGGGACAGTTTTTAAGTAAATACAGTATGGTTTGATTCCAAACCCGTGAATACTAGAAATGTATTTCTTACAAATAAAAGGCAAACTTGATAAAACATTTTTAAAGTCGGGATAGTTCAGTAGCAGAGTGCATCCATTGCATGCAGATAGTTTCATATTCAATGCCCAGTTGTGTGTGTGTGTGTGTGTGTGTGTGTGTGGAGGGGAGGGGGGGTTGTTGCTGTTAAACAATCCAGTTTCTAAGAATTCTACTTTAAAAAACATAAAATCTCACATATCAACAGAGCCCCTGAAAAAGGACCTGGTCTGAAACTGGAGAGTCAGTGTAAGTTAGGATGGATGGCACTGGCTGAGTCTGACACAATATGTCCACATCATGTGTTCATAGGCTGCACCAGGATGCAAATTGTGTACATGCACAGTTTAGCAACAGCAGTTGTCAAACAGATGGCACCTGTATCTCTACAGTGGCAGAGATGTCTATCCTGGTCACTGCACCAGCCAGTCACTTTGACTAGGAACTTTGGGTAAGTTCAGGGAATTATGCCAAGATAGCTGAATGTTTTGTGCTGTATGTACTAAGGATTCCACATCAAAAGCTATAAATGGAAGAAAAGTTTTTAATTGTGTGTTTTTGATTAATTCTGCATATACTTTTTAAGGTTGTGCATGAAAACAGTTTGCCATCAGAAATAGAGTTCAAAGTACAATCACCTCCAGCCTACGGATACCTTCGGAAGTTTACTTCAGAAGAAGGCTACCTTGGAGCAGAAGAAAATCCAGTTTTGTGTTTTACCCAGCAAGATATCAATGATGGCAATATCCAGTATGTGCAGACTGTTTCCAACCAGCTCCAAGACCAGTTTTCATTGGATGTGACCAATGGCATCCGGGGAGTCAGTGGGATAGAAATTGTTGTAGACATCATCCCAAAGCTGATCCCACTAGAAGTGCAGAACTTCACAGTTGCTGAAGGAGGTCTGAAAGCCCTAGAAGAAGATTTTCTTAAAATACCTAATAAACATTTTGTGGGGGTCAATTGTGAATTCCATTTAATTGGGCCACCAAAATGTGGTCATATTGCAAACTCCCACTTCCCTGGAGTGGCACTAGCTAAATTTACAAAAAAACAGGTAAAACATAACTTTTGTTTTAATTATTTTTGTCATCCCTCTGCCCCCCAAAAAGAAAACCAATATAAATTATCTCTTGGAAATTATGTGTGGTAAGATGATCTGGATTCCACTGAGCAAAATACATTACTTATAAGAAACTTCCCATATTTTAAAAATGCATAGCAAATTTTAACTTGGTAATATAAAATAATAATTAGTTAAGGAATGTATATTGACTTCCATTATTGTATATAATAGTTTATATAAAAGCTGAACATAATATGATGAGATAAAATGACAATTGTTGAAGAACTGGAGCAAAACAAATCTTTCAGATTGATTTTTGGAATGTGATGGATTCTTAATGTGGTTACTTTCCTTTTTCAGGTGGAACAAGGTTTAATCTTCTATGTTCATGATGACAGTAAGCAGCTGCTTGACAATTTCACTATCGTAGCAAACAGCACAGAACTGTGGAAACACAGCTTGCCTCAAATTATATTTGTGACCATTACACCAGTAAATGATGATGCCCCTGTTATAAGGAGAAACAACATCTTTCGGGTAAGTCCTGTTCAACCTCACATTCTAAATTTTTAACAGATTAACTATAACTACCTAGAATTTCGGGTGTCATTATCGATTCCTTAGATTTGTTATGCAGGTGTGAAAACTATTACTCATCTGTGGGGTTACTGGCATGAAGAAAGGCTTCTTACACTTGTATACAATACGCCTGAACTGCCATTGTATTGAACTGTGTTTTCTTTTTCTGTTGCTGAATTCAAAGGAAATTCTAGTTGTAATTTACTTACTATAGTGTGGCCTGTACCAAGTGAAAAGTCTGAACCAGGCAGCTCCAGACTTTCATTATGTCCCTTATTTAAAAAATAACTTGCTCACCTTATGAGCCCGCTGTCATCCTTCACTGCTGGCTAAGATGGCCAGGGCTGATGGGAATTGTATAATCTATGGCTTGGATTGAAAGGGGTGGGGGATTCATCAGTGTGTGGTAAAGGGAGGGTTATGTATGCACTTCTCTGCAGCTTGGCACATAATTTCTCAGCAGCATTGATAGAGTTCTTTTGACCCCCTCCCTGCAAAATGCTCCAGGCTGTGCAAGGGGAGAAATTTTAGTTAAGAATGTGAGTGGGAAACAAGGAAATAAGTCTCCCCTTGCCATGTTCAAATTCAGAATCATTCCTTTCACAGCAAACCTGTAATTAATATTATCTATCTATCTCAAGAGGATGAAGCAACATTTATATAGTAAGTACAATGTGTAGTTTGTTGCTTAGGGCTGCTCCAGACAACAATTTTTCTGGCTCATCCTTAGAAAGAACTACCATTTTATTTTATTACATTTTATTCCATTTAATAGCCACAGTTCTTGGGGTAGTTCAGAATGATTTAAAAACTACAGTATAAAATATAAGTAAAAACTAGAATAAAACCTAGCAGCAGTACAGCTATTTTAAATACGTTACTGAATTTAAAACCATCTGAAACTAAGTTCTGGGAGGAATTCCTGGGAAAATAAGGTGTTCATCTGGTGCCAGAAAGAGTACCAGGCAAGTCCCCCTGGGAAGTTCATTCCATAGTTGGGGGAACCACAAAGAACAGGTCTTTTTTTAGTAGCCACCCACCTGACTTCCTTGGCAAGGGTTTCCTCAGAAGGACTACAGAAGATGAACTCAGGGTCTGGTCAGGTAAATATGGGAGCAGATGATTCTTCAGATTACTTAGTTCCACACTGTTTGGGGCTTGGACTATTAATATGAGTACTTTGAATTGGGTCAGGACATGAACTGGAAAAATACTAGCCTAAAATACTAGCCTGACCTTGGCCAGTCCCTGTTAACAATCTTGCTGCCTGCCCTGTTTTGGACCAGCTGAATTTCCTGAACCCTTTTGAAAGGCAGCCCCATTGCAGTAATCCATCTGAGAGGTTACCAGAGTGTGGATAACTGCAGCTAAGCTATCCTAGCTCAGTTAAGGACATAGTTGGTACATTGTTCTAAGCTGATAAAAAGTGCTGCATGCCACTGAATCTGCCTGTGACAGTACTGATCCAGGAGCACTCCCACACAGTTAATCTGATCCATTTAGGAGGTGTGCAGCCTCTCCAGAACTGATTTCATATCATCCCCCTGGGGAGGCAAACCTTCCACTTGTCTGGATTGAGTCTCAGCATATTGGTCCTCATCCAGTTCAGTACTGTGCCCAGACGCTGATTCAGAACAGCCACTAAATGATCTCGTTGCATGAAAGTGTAACTCAGGAAGTGGGGACTTTGGTGAGTTCACAGCAAATTCCCACTCTGATGTGTCATCTAAATATGATTGCTCTGTTTATATGGCAATGAATTAGGCAAACATTCCTGATCTTTCTTCTTTTTAAACATCAAACCCTCATTATAACATTCCTTAATTTTTTTCATGGCTAGTTTTCTCCTGGTGTTCACAGAGTTTGCCCACTATTCCCTCTACAATATTTGTGACTTTCCCAGATCTGAATCCTTTCCGACCTGCTCAGGTGCTTCTTGATATTCTTAAATTGGTGTAGTGTAATCCAGTGTTGTCCTGATGTTCTTGGATTGCAACCCTCATAGGCCCTGGCTAGTGGTCATGCTAGCTGGGGCTGATGGGAGTTCATATGTAACAACATCTAGAGTGGCTTGGATACCCTACTGCTATACTGATTGGCTGCTTAAGTTACATTCTTCTTTTGCACAATGTCTCCTTTGAAACTTTTCCTCACTTTTTCCTTTTGGAAGCTGCAGTCTTTATATATCCTTTTCCCAGGAACAGGGCTTATTGAACTCTGCATACTTCTAAGTCAATAGCCTAAAATGTGTAACCTTCAATAATGATTCCAAAGCCCATTTTAGTAAAAATGCAATCACAGGCAGCACTGTATGTTATCATGATGCTAACGATACTGTTCTAGGACAAATTAGTGCTGGTGCAGCATCATTTTTGTTTTTGGATTCCTCTCTTGTAAGCTGTCCAGAGACCTTTTATAGTAATGGACGGCATAGAAAATAAATAAATAAAAATTAGCAGTTGCTAGGCAAAGGGAATCAGCAATTTCCACCAGATGTTGGTGGTGGTAATTTCCTGCAATTGGTGCTCTTCTGCTTTGCCTAGCAAGCACTAACGTTGTGGTGCTGACCTTGGTTTATCCTGGAACTATGGAATACTGCTCTGTGTCACAGCAGATGATTAGTGAATTAGCCTCTTGGGATACCGTGTGTGGCGGGGGGATGTGTTTTAGATCATTAAGGCTGTGAATAATTTTTTCAGTAGAGCTAGGGTTCTATATCTTGCCTACTTTAAGTTAACACAAGTGACTGCTTTTTGCTAGATGGGGTCATTTCAAGTATAGATAATGCTAATTCGGCTATTATACAGTAGTTTAACCACAAGGGGGCCGTGTTTCCATGTATGTGGAAACTTCTCCAGTCATCAGAAATGGCTCTGATTATTGTAGTATTTAATTTAAATGTCCGTTAAGAAACCATGAGCACAGCAGACTGCAGTCCTAAAATGTATGCAAATAGAATCAAACTCCATTTAAAGCAGCAGTTAAAATTTGCTTGGAAGTTCTGTTTCTAATTCTAGTTAGCTGAGCTATGGATAAGCTTGATTATCCTTAAATGCTGACATCCATTTGTATGGTGGCAGAATGTATGGTGTTTTTGCAGACTCCCACAAGCAAAATCATAAATAAATCTTCGTATCGTATTTTCAGAGGATGAAAATAAAAGAGAGCATATATTATGTGAGCATTTTGTTTTTGCTCTGTTCTTAAAATAGCTGATCCATATCCTATATAATAGAGGTGGATGTTGGACATAGTATATTGAGAAGCTATTTCTAATACATCAAAATGCAAATAATTTCTTTTTTCTTGGTTATGCTGTCTAAGGCTCCTGGAGGCAAAGCATTTTTATTTTGCAAGGATCTGGCACATAATGATATAATGATTTTATGCATGCACTAGTAAATTATTGAATGCTTTTTTCATAATACACAATGTAATTGGGTTGTTAGCTACCTCTGAAGTCCTGGAGGCTGTTGTTTTAATTAGTTAGAAGCTCTTCTACAGATATGGAACCCTTGGCTGGCATTATTCAAGTCCAGCCGATAGCTGCATCATTAATCTATCAAAACAAATTCACATCAGTAATATTTATCTCATATTGACACAGTTCAAGATGCAACTTTGCCAGATACCATCCATCCTGTTTGAAAGAGACTGGAGTTTCATACCTACACAGCCCAACCAAAATAAATGGGGATCATGCTTTGGGAGATTCTTTCAGAGATTATTATAATTTTCAGCATGTGTTAAGTTGGATTGCTTAGAAGTTGGTCATGACTTTGACCCCCCCTGAACCTGGGACTATGATGAATCATGGGGAAACATCAATTTCAATGAGACTAAGGATGTCTGACCTCTTCAGGACCCAAGTGTGCATGTGGGACAATACTGGTCTTAGATGGACCAATGACCTGACTTAATAGGACAGCCTCCTTCACTCCTGTGTCCAATCATTAGCCTGTTAATTTTTAGAATGAGATATCATGTTAATCTATAGAATGAGAATGCTAATTATTGTAATGCTTCTGTTTTCAATGCAAGTATTTACACCACCATGACAATAAAGGGGAGCTATGTACACAGGTTTTTAAAATCATCACAGGGCATAGAAATGTTTAGTTGAGGGAAGCAACTACTATCAAGAAACTGGTCTTCCATCATAAGCCAGTACTGCACAATATAAATAACTTTCTGCCTTTCTGTACAACAGCCTTCATTCATTCTCTGTTACTCTAATGTCTTAACCTAAACACAGATTAAGTGATCAAATGTCGCCATTAAAGTATCATTTTTCCCTTAGCAAATGCATCACTGGCTATCGTTTGACTTAAAAATCAATAAGAGAATTAACTTTGTCAATGAATGTTGCTTTCCCTTTAGGTATTGCATGTAATGGGATGGCTCAACCTTTAAAATACACTGCATTACTTAGGGGCAAATAAACTATCAAAATGAAATCTGAGATGACAAGCATGTACAAATAATTGTATGAAAAAGGCATAAGAAAGCATATAAGGCTCCCACTTAGATTAGAATATTATATTCCTGAGAAATGCTCACAAGTTTAATCAAAACCTACTTTAATCAAGCTCTATGAAATGCAGCCACAACAAGATTGAAGCCTTTCCCAGACATCTATGTTTTCAGGGAAACTGTAGAAATGTGACAAGCCAACATTTACAAAGTCGGATGGAGCTAGCTGGCTCTGTCCGGGTCATATATCGATTCAACATAAACATTGATTCAACATTGTTTCTTGGGAGCAGTGCTATTAGCAGAGGGATATTTCCCCCCACTTGTTTGGCAACAATATCTGTTGCTGTTATTTAATAGATTTAGGTGGCAATCCTACGGGGATGCCCACAACTCTCCAAATTGCTTGTTACACTGGGTGGGATGCAGCTCAATGGCCACTTTTGGCTGTCCCACTGCAGTGCTTTGGACCGGGAGGGAAGGAGGCTGAGGCACTGACAGGATATATCTCCTCCCCCCCTCCCTCCCTTAACTCCTTCTCCAAGGTTGCTCTTAGGGCCTCAGAGAAGCCGCCAATTCAGTTCTTTCCATGTCAGCTGTAAGGAGTGGGGTAGGGGTGTTTTCAGTGCAGAATCTGTGCAGATTGTTCAGCCACAGATTTATATTCTGCCTACAGGGTGCAGGAGGGCATTCCAGACTCCCTTGAGGTTGGAGCTGGGACTCCAAATTTTGCTATGGCTGGCTGGACATCATCTACAGGCTATGGGATCAGGCCCTTAGTTGATTAAATCTGCATATATTTGCATATGGGGAAAATGATGTTTATAAAGAAGAAAACTATGCTATGTTTTTAGGGGATGCACACATGTACCCCAACAGGCATCACCTTCTGAGAGGCATTTGTCTGTCTCTAAATGCAGCACCGAATGCATATTTTACAATGGCATTTGACATTTGCAGTTCTATATGAAGGAGCAATGAAAATGTCATTAAAATGTTTTGTTTCTAGATAGAGTCAAATCTTAAAATTAAAAATTAACATCTTCACAAATTCACTTAGAGAATTGTTGTAGTTTGGTCCGTCCGTCCGTCCGTCCGTCTGTCTGTCTGTCTTTCTTTCTTTCTCTTGTTGAGTTACGAGGTCACAGATTGGCTTGCCTGTTTGCCAACTTTGTGTGTCCTCTTTCAGTGCAGGAGCAACTTCCCCATAATTGCCAAACCCCAAGTGCTAGATGATGTCAGTTTCATTATATATCATAAACACTCATAAAGGATTCACATTGGGTGGCAAAATAATCATCTCCAGCCCACAAACCACTGTCTGGAGAATTGAACAGGCTTGGAAAATACAGAAATTAACCATGCCTGATGAATATATATTTATGGAAAACTGCTTTGAAATGAATCAGGAGAGATAGCAGAATTACATTAGAAGTATTCATCTGTTGCAGAAAAACACAAGTCTTTTGGCATGAAAAGACTAACGAATGTGAAAAGGTACTCGTCTCTCTAAACCATGTTAACCTTAAGTCTTTCTTTTGTCCCAGTCTGTGGGGTTGTGGTAGCCTGGTGCCTGATAATGCCTGCCCATCAAGAGTAAAACAGACCCAGTCACCTCAGCCCCCAAGTGCTCTTGTTTCCTGCATGTGATTGGACATTTTTTCCAATGTGAGCTTCTTTTTAGCCCATCTGTGTCCTTAGAAGAACAGAGCTGAGTTGCAGGTTGCCCTCAGCCCATGTGCAACCTGGGTATTAAAACTGAGTTGTGTGACCCCAAAATACAATGCACCTTGGGGAGGGGGGGACTTATTAAGGGTTCAGGAAAATGGTACAGAATAGGAAAAAGGGTTGTAAGATCCTGTGCACAAAAGCAATGAGTGGCTTAAAGTGGCAAATCCATGCAAAGAACAAACAGAAGGGGAATGTTCTATCTAGCTAGCACAGCCTTGCACTTTCCTGCCTGCTGGTTCTTTCAAGACCCGTTATGTCCATGGCAGAGTTCTCCCGGTGCTTGCATCAGAACTCTCCTGCTTTGGCTGAGGAAAAGCCCCTCCTAGGTGCCTTTATTGGAAAACCTTGGGCAATCCCCTGGCCTGCCTCAATCTCCCTTTCTTCCAGGGAGACTTGCTCCTGGCAACTGTGCTGAAAGAACAACCCCCACGTCTGTCCTCAATGGCTTGTACCTCCCCTGGTGCCTCGCCGCTTGACTGGGTGCAGAGTTCAGAGGAACTCTTAGTCCTGCTTCTGCTGCCTGTCTAGTAATGACTCACCCCCAGTGCTGAGACAAGAGTCTGGGAGATTCTGGATGCTGAGAATCTCAGCAGCTTGCTTATTGAAGAGATTAGCTCCGTGGCAGTGCTTGGCCTATGGATGACCACAGCGAGGTCATCTGTATTGCAGTGCCAACATCAAGTGACTTTTTGCTTAAGCAAAGACCTGCAGCTGATTGCAAAGGAGAAGTTTCTGTCTCAGACCTGGGTTAGATTCAGGCCAACCATTTGACTCAGACGGTGAGGTGCTGACTGAACATTAGCATGAGTTTGGTCCATTTATTTCCTTGTTTGTTCCAGTCTCAGACCTGTCTGCTATTCAGGGCTGCAAAAAAGCACTGCTACTGTTGAGATGGGTATTAACACAAGAAGTACTCCTGGATTGAGTCATACAAATACCTTTGTAAGCGTTCATTTGCTCTCAGGCGATGCAATTTCTTCTCCTGTTGCTTCACATTCATGCTGAGGAAAAGACTTTTCCTGAAATCTTTGTAGTTCTTAATTATTCTAAATCCTAAAATTCACCAACCACAGCACAGTGCAAAAGATGTAGATTAAAAACAACAATAGCAAAGCAGTGCATATTCTGATCCAGGAAATAATTGTCAGGACCAGTGATGAACTAAGTTCAGAGCCACCCCCGCACTTTTCTTGGCCCCACCTTGTTTCAACCAGTGACTGATGGTTTCATGGAAATGGTTTCCTGGCTTTTGTGCAGTTTTTTTTACCCATGCTAAAAGAATTAAATGCCTCTACTATGTTTCTTGACACTAAGAGCTCTGACCTACAATGGGCTGATAAATTGTGTGTGTTTTGGTTCCATCCCTTTTGGCTTTGGTCCCCTTCACCACGAGAATGTGCATTTCCTGCACACTGGAAACACCTTAAGAGCTTCTCCACAATTTAATTTGGCTGTTGGACTTCTCCCTCCAAGCTTTCTTCATTTCAACACCCAAAGTTAGGTGGGAAAAAAACAGTCAATCAGAAAACAAAAGCACTTACTGACCTGCTTGAGATCAACCAGTAGATCTCCTTCTGCCTATTCCTGTGATAAATGCTACTTAGCTTTCTCATTCTGATTCAGTTACAAAGCTTTTTTAACAGATTTTGGTAAACACAACTAATTTAGGAAACATTTCCTTCCTTCCAAGGTCTGGGTAGATTCAGTCACTGCAATAACCATGAATGATCTCTGCACAGAAGACAAAGATTCCACTCCTGCAGAACTCTTGTATTCTGTGTCTCCTCCAAGCAATGGTCACTTGGCTCTCAAGTCATCTCCAAACAAGCCTATCCTTAACTTTACCCAAGCTCATATTGAGGAAGGACAGTTAGTGTTCGTCCATAATGGTATGCTGTTCTGTCCTTGCAATTGTCATGTCAGAGATATTGCTGTTTTAGATTTATCAAAGATACTGGTGTACAGGTGAAACTAGATGGAACATAGGAGCTCTGTGGTCTATGCTCGTAGCATCTTTTTTTTCTCCTCCTCATAATAAGGAGGCCAGATCTGACTTAGGGAGGTATTAATTTTAGCGGTTTAACCTCATGCTGATTCCTTGATTCTCCTTCATCCAAGTGTGCTCTTAGCTGTAGAGGGAGAAAGCTTAAGTTTTTCCCACATTATTAATAGTAGCTAGGGGTGGTGATGGGTTTTGGTTTGGGGCCACAGTGCACGGGTAGATAGTTAGACACCTTTTCTTGCTACAATCCATGGCTGTGATACAAATTGGGTGTCTCACGCAGCTGTTTTTTTAAAGAGGGGGAAAAGATGCCTCTGTACAGCCATTCATTCAAGACAACTGACAATTTCATTGAGTGACCAGGTGGCCAAGCCATAATGTTCAAGCTGCCTTGTAATTTACAATTCAGTATGTACATTTCTGGTGGCTTTTTGCATACCTTTGACTCAGTGAATGGGAAGGCTGAAGTAAGGCATACACAGCACACCAAATGAAATACTTTCCAGTTAGCTTGCTCCAAACTCCATGTACATCTTGTTTTGTAGTCCAGTTTGCAGGGGAACCACTGTTCATAGAATCATAGAAGAGTAGAGTTGGAAGGAACCAGGTGGCCATTGAGTCCAACCTCATGCTCAATGCAGAACCCCAAGTTAATGCATCCCTAAGAGATTGCTGCCAAGCTGCCTTGTGAATGCCTCCAGTGTGGGAGAGCCCACAACCTTCCTAGGTAACTGGTTCCATTGCTGTACTGCTCTAACAGTCAGGAGATTTTTCTTGATGTCTAGCCAGAATCTGGCTTCCTGGAACGTCAGTCCCTTATTCCCTGCTGTTCAGGATATTGAGAAGAGATCCTGCCTTCCTCCTTGTGTGACAGCCTTGAAGTACTTGAAAAATTCTATTATATCTCCCTTCAATCTTATGTTCTCAAGGCTAAACATGCCCAGCTCCATCAATCTTTCCTCATTGTTTGTTTCCAGACACCAAATCATCTGCGTTGTCCTTCTCTGTTTTTTTCCCGTTTGTCAGCATCATTCTTGAAGTGTAATGCCCAGAAATGAGCACAGTACTCCAGATGGGCCCTAATTAGTGCTGAATAGAGATGAACCAACACCTTGTGTGATTTGGAAGCTATACTTCTATAATGCAGCCCAATATAGGATTAGCTTTTTTCACAACCTCATCATTGACTCATATTCAATCCACAGTCTATGACAATCCCAAGATCCTTCTCACTTGCAGTATTGCTGAGCCCATCTCCCATCTTTTATGGATGCGTTTGAGTCTCTTTTCTTAGGTGTAGAACTTGACATTTGTTCCTGTTGCATTTCATTCTGTTGCTTTCAGCCCAGCATGCCGGCCTATCAAGATCACTTTGAATTTTGTTCCTGTCTTCCAAGGTATCCAGCCAATTTGTTCCTGTCTTCCAGCCAATTTTGTGTCATCTGCAAAATTGATCAGCATTCCCTGCACCTCTTCATCCTCTTAAGTGATTAATACAAGTGCTGAAGAATACAGGATTGAGCTCTGTGTTACCCTGCTTCTTACCTCTCCCTAGTCTCAGAAACTGAGTCTGAATCTGTAGTCAATTGTGGATCCACCTGATAGTTGTTACATCTGGCCCACTTTTAACTAGTCATGGGACACTTCGTTGAAAGCTTTGCTGAAATCAAGATATAGTATGACCACAGCATTCCCCCAGTCCACACAGAAGGTTAACTGATCAAAATATGAGATCAGATTAGTCTGGTAAGACTTGTTCTTGATGAATCCAGGGTGGCTTCTAGTAATTACTCCATTGTCTTCAAGGTACCTACAGACTGACATCTTTATTATCTACTCCAGAATTTTCCCAAGGATTGATGTCAGATTAACTAGTCTGTAGTTCCCAGGGTTAGGATTAGCATCCCTATTTTTGGCCCTTTTTGAAGATAGGGACACCATTAGCCTCTTTCAATCATCTGGCACTTCCACTGCCCTCCATGATTTCTCAAAGATAATAGACAATGGTTTTGAGATTTTTTTCTGCCAGTTCCTTTATTACTCTAGGTTGGAGTTCATCTGGCCTTGGAAATTTGAACTCATTCAAGAAAACTAGGTGTCCCTTGATCATTCGATTATTAATCTCAAGTGACAATCCTGAACCTTCACTTTCTATTTCATTTCTGCTGGGGGTGGGGATCATAGACCTGCTTTAGCAGACTGAGACAAAGTAGAAATTGAGAACTCTGTTTTTTTCTTCATCACATGTTACCAAATTGCCCTCCTCACTCCTCACTGTGCCATTTCCTTTCTCTGTCATGTACTGTGAACATACCTGATGTTCTTGTTTTCTAAAGGCACATGCTATGGAACAAAGTATTTTGGACTTGCCAGCCTATTCTTAAGTCAAGGAGCAGTTCTTTCTTTCCCACTTATGCACTTGCCACCTGACAGATAAAACACATAGAATGTCTGATGGATACACATACTAAAACCTCAGCATCTGGAAGCCCAAATTTTAAGACAAGTTAAATCCACAAGGAATTTCTTCAGTACTGGTTGGACTGGAAAGAAAAAAGGATATGCACAAGCAAATGGATAATTCATACAACACATGTTTCTTATACAAGCCTTACTCATATTTTGGGAAAAGAATTGCAGAAGAATAGAGCTGTTGAATGAAAAATGCAGCACTCCCACAAGCCATGACTTGCTACCACCAAACTGAGACAACCATTTCCCTCTCACTTCTGTGATGAAACTTTCAATCACTTCTCCATGGGATTTATTTGGAACTCGCAAAGCACAATCCTATGGAAATTTATTCAGAACAAAGGTCTGCAATTCCCAGCATTCTTTACTCAACATGATTGGCTGGGGAATACTGGAGGCTGTAGTACTTTTTTGTCTAAACTCTAAAGTTTGAAAGGTTCTGATGCGTGGTGGACTTTGATGCCATTATTTTTAGTCAATAGACCACAATAATCTTGGCAACTGGGAAACCACAAAATGGTAGGTGGTTCAAGGAAGAGCTGTGACCAGGGGAAGTGGCATGGTCATCTGACAAAGCTCAGAGGACCTAGGCCTGAGGTACCCCTGACAGAGGAAGTCTGTGTTGAAGGCATGTTGAATGTTAATGTCAGATTTACAGAATTTTGCTTATTTCTCATAACATTCTAAATTATTCTATTAGCAGTTTCAGAATACTTTTGTTTTTATATGTATGCATTTGTTCTTCTAGGAGCCATGTCTGGAGGTTTCAATTTTCAGGTTACAGATGGTCTGAATTTTGCACCTCGCCAAATTTTTAGCATCACAGCTCGAACTCTGGTTATTCACTTAGAAAATAATAATGGACTAGAGGTCTTTCCAGGTAAAGTTTTTTTATTTTTAATTTCATCGTTTTTAATATCCAGGAAATAAGAGTTAACTAATAAAGGGTATATCTGATCCATATTAAACTCCTTCTCTTTGAGAAAGTGAAATATGAGGTTTGGACCTCCCACACCATGTCTAATTAGATCCTTACCCAAGGATGGGGTACATGTGCCCTTCTGGTTGTTACCTTGCAGCTCACCACTGGGTATGCTGACTAGCGCTGATGAGAGTTTCCATTCAGCAAGATACAGAGGGCCATATGTTGTCACCCCTGTCCTAAGCCAAGAACACTTAAGAGTCAGTGGATGCTGGTGTTTCCAGTGTAAGTAGTACAATGTTTCCACTCCATGTTGTAGTCTGAACTTTAAAGGTGCTTCCCATGATGCCGAGTCAACTTTCAGGAATGAGGTTAAGAATGCAATTACATAGTTCCATAGTGGTGTCCAAGTGATCATTAGATATTGAGATTTCCCTCTCTGAGGTCTTAGACAAAGTTACAATTTTAGGAGGGGAAATCTGAGTGGGAATTACTCCCAAACTGTTCCAGCTATCATGTCAGAAATGAGAAGCTATGGAGCTACTGGCCCCAAATGCCCCCTGGTCACTCTCCTGCTCCTGGCATGGTAACTGTGTCAGATGAGCTCAGAGGTCCATCAAATTAAAAAAAAACCGAAAAACCACTTTCTGGAAGCCAGAGAGCTACAAAACCCTCTGCTATCCTGCCAAACTCTTGCTTGGCAGAGCACTGAATACTTGGAGCGATCTGAGTGCTATGTCTACCAGCTGTCTATCTTTTAGGACTGCAGTCTTAATATCCTAGAAGTTAGCCATATGCCCATTCATTCTGTGCAACTTACCCTTCTTTCTAGAGGAATAGGCTGTCAGATCCTCCTAAATAGGGGCTTGCTGAGGAACCTCTGCATGGAAAAAAGGATTCAGCCGCTGAGCTAAGGATCCTTTTTCATTATGGATCTTGAATCTTGGAAGCAGAAAAACAGTAACAAAGTTGATGCACACATGAACATTTAACTTATATAATAAAATAAATTTAGATTGTTAAATGTGGATATTAGTTTGATGAAGGAGTATACACAGCACTGTTCATAATGGGACCATTTAACAAAAGGAGAAAAGGTAGATGCTTTGATTTCAATCTGAATAAGTCTGACCCCAATACAATAGTGAGCTCTTTCAGTCTAAACTGCAGTCTCCATGGTTGCTCTTGGCGTCCAAGATAGCTTGAGGCATGAGGTTTTATAGCACTTTTTATTGTAAGCCAAAGATAATTATAAGCAAACTGTGATGCATTTTTGAAGGAGGAGTCATTCTGTTTTCTGCCTCCTAAAGAGTAATATTACTTTTACTTTAAGCACCTTCAACTCTGCTCTGCTAGATTTTCTGCTGAAATGTTCCCTCCTGGAATTACGTGCTTGTTCACAAAAGTTTGGGCAATTATATTCATTGATTGTTTGCTCTGGATTCCATGGGCTTCCTTGCAGTCTTTGCTCTCTCCTGTCTAGTGCAACTGTTTTTTATTGTTAAACAAAACCTTGTAAACTGTTCTCTTAAATGTAGGAACAACAAATGCACTGGTGTATTTGAATCCTAATTCTTATTCACTGAGCATCACATCTGCATAAAATATTCCACTGGAGCCATTGACCTTGACATCGCAAGGCAGATGTGGAGCTGTGTACCACTGTTGCCAGGGATTCATAGGGCATCCAGATGTAAGGTTCTTAGTGCTTCCGATCAAAAGGCATTGTGCAATGGTTCCATCTTGCCCTCCTGAACTGTTTTTTTATAGTAAAAAGAAAAAAAAACCTGTGGGGAAACACAAAGGGGTTAGAAATGGAAGATGCAGTTCTCTGTATCCCATATAAATTCTGTGTTGATTGCACAATAAAGCCTCATCTAGAAGCACCCATACTAAGATCCACCAACAGAAATCTTGGAAGTGCTAACAGCATGAAAGTTCTTTTTTTACTATATTCAGCACTAGATTGCCACTGGTTTGCACTACACATTGTTTCCATCTCTAAAAATGTAACACTCACTTTTTGAGTGCATTTCTAAGCCTAGGATGGGGTATACAGACTTCATTTTCTGCCACTCTGCTCACTGCATGTGTTATTGATGCTCTAGGAATTCTTGTTAGGGTTGCCTCTGGGGTCCTGAGGTTAAATAATTGCACGATGGGTAGAAATTTAGTAGGTTATGTCTTCTTTTCCTCTGCAAGGCTATATCTGGATTCAAAGCGTCACTCTGAATTTCCATCTGTGACAGAGGCTTGCCAGTTCTGACAACATAAGGTAGCAATCCTACTGTCCATAGTGGTTTGTATTCCAGAACGGAAAATGCTGAAATGCTGGCCCCTTGGTGATTCAGGTTGTCAAGCAGCAATTTTTATGCCTTTCCAGTAAGCTGTATTCTGCCTGGAAAGCTAGTAGATTCCAGATTATGCCCTGGGTCTTCCAGGGAACCAGGGTCTACCCTGATCCTAACCTATTTTAAAGTCAAAATCTAGCAAACAGAGCAACATCTAGTTCACAAAAGTGAGCTACAATGGAAGTTTTCTACCTTGTCTGTTTTAAATAACGTGCATGCACAAAGGGGAAACTGGGATTTTTAAGGACTTGTAGAAAACATTGGGTTACTTTTTATCATTTATCATTTTCTTTGTAGTGTCTGTCCCACAATTAGCCCTGGTTATGTTGGGGTATATAATCCTGTGAGATAGGTCAGGTTTGGTCAAGATAAAGTGACATAGCTGAGCTTATCAGGTGATCTTGGGTCTTCAGTGGTCAGATTTGAGATGGAGCATATTAGAACAAATAAATAACTTAATTCTTCCACGAGTATCCGTAGGGAACAGACCAATTTGTGGGATTACTACTAAAAGGCTCCTACAAGCTATTTGAAGAAAATTAAACGATTTGCCTTTTTATTTTTTTATGCTTGCCTACCATTGACCTACTTTTAAAATATATTTTTTAAAACTTTCTTTAGACTTACTGTCTTGTCTGTAAGTTTGGATGAGGTCCTGGCTGGCCTCTTTGACCCATTACATAATTACATCATTACCATCTGTTCACTATATGACATAGCAAGAAAGAAATTATTCTTCTTAATTGTGGACATGATTATTGATGAAATAAATCATTGTGGTTTGTGGATTATATTTTACTGGATCAGCAGTGCTAGGACTACTACTTTGATAAGTCCATCCCACTATTTCATCTGGATATTGAATTTTGAATGTTTTCCCACTCAAAATAACCTGAGTCCTAGTTGTGAAAAGCTAGATTGAGGATAAGGATGATCTAAAACCTTTCTCTCTAGAATGCTAGCTTTCCATGTAAAAAGAGCACAGGAGGATATCCCAATATATGATCTTACATATGAAGTGGTACAGTTGGTTTGCTACATACATCCGAGTAGCTCTTCTCTTCCTTCTTCTAAGCAGGCCAGGTCAAGAGTGTTCTAACTAAAATAGCTTTGCAGGAGAAAAGAAGAGTGTTGTAGAAGTTAATAACAAAAAAGACAAGCTAAGTTAGAATATTGACCATTAGGGAAATACAGCATAATGATAAGAAGTTGGTCCAAACAGAATAGCTTGCTCCGTTCCAACATTGAAAGAGCAAACCACACCTTCCAGGTGGAGCCTTCTGTTTCAAGGCCAATCATTTGCTTCTCAGTTGGTTCAGCTTCTTAACCTAATTCTGTATTATCAGATTAATCATGTCAGATCTGCCATGGTCCACATTGGCATGCTCACCAAACCTTACCACAAAATTTGAAACTGATTCTCAGTGACTGCCTAGCTTATCTCTAGGTCCATTACTTTGTCATGTGCTGTCAAGTTGTCTTCACCCTATGGTGACCCCATGAATGAAAGCCCTCCAAAATGTCCTCTTTGTGACGGCTCTGTTCAGCTCTTCCAAGTTGGAGGCTGTGACTTCTTTTGTAGATTCAATACATCTTGTATTTGGTCTTCTCTTTTGTCTTCTGCCTTTGACTTCCCCTAGCATGATTATCTTCTCCAGCAAGTCTTGCCTTCTCATGACATATCTGAAGTATGACAACCTCAGTTTTGTCATTTCTGCTTCTAGGGAAAGTTTAGCTTGATTTGATCTAGTACCCACTTGTTTGTGTTTCTGTCAGTCCAGAGTATTCACAACGCTCTCCTCAAGCACCATGTTTTGAACACATCAGTTTTCTTCCTGTGAGCTTTCTTCACTGTCCAGCTTTCATGATCTTGACCTTGATCTCCAGTAAAATGTCCATACACTTGTTGATCTTTTCTAGTTCCTTCATTGCTTCCCTTCCAAGTCTCAGTCTTCCTTGAATTTCTAGGTGGCAGTCTCCTATTGAATTGATGACTGAGCTGAGGTATATGAAATTTTCACAATTTCAATTTCTTCATCATTAACACTAAAGTTGTGTAATTCTTCTGTGGACATGAATTTTGTTTTCATAATACTCAGCTGCCATCCTGCTTTTGTACTTTCCTCTTTTGCTTTTATCAGGAGTTGTTTCAGGTCATTGCAGCTTTCTCCCAGCACTATGGTATCATCTGTATATCTTAAATTAGTGGTGTTTCTTATGCCAATTTTCACTCCTTTCTCTGATTCTAGTCCAGCTTTCCTTCTGATATGTTCTGCTTACAGATTGAACAAATAGAGAGATGAAATGCACCCTTACCTTTGCCTATGGGAATATGTTTCTCCATATTCTGGATCCATTTGTCTTGGCAATCCTGCTGCAAATTCTAGCTTGTCCCTTTCATATGATTCAGAATCTGTTTTCACAACCTTTGAAGGTTCTTTTTAGGAGGACTGGGTTCAAACCCTATTTTCTACATGTGTGAACAAGATTTCATTTTTTTTAAAATAGCAACTTAAAGCCTATTCTGCTTTCCCCTCTTGGATTGAAAGTAAGAGGAGGCAGCTGAGCAGGCCACAATGCCAAGCAGGAGGAACAATAGGGTAAGGAGGCTTCCAGAGATTGGCAGGCAGCCCCCTACTTCGTATGGGCTTTAGCAGGGATCTGATGACGCTGATCCTTCAAGAGAATAGCAAAAGCAGCTTTCCTGCTTTCCTGGTCACATTGGAGAAAGAGGCTCTCAATGCACTGTATGGTTGCTTCCATTCTGGGTTAAATTGACAGTACTTCCTTGCCAATGTTTACTACGTTTATCTAATAAATGCAGAGGTGACAGATGCAAAAGACCCTTTCACCATCACATAAACATTCATTAGAGATGTGTTTGGTAATGGGCATTGCAGTCTTTTTATACCCAGAACCTTGGCTATCCCTGCTTTTGATTTACAGTGTTCAAGGCTGTAATCCTGAATACACTCCTTAAGAAGTGTGTCCCACTGAACATGGTGGAAGGACTTGATTGAACATGTACAAGATTGCACTGCACAAAAAGGAATGGGATATGGTGCTGTGTGTTAAGCAAAAGCATGCTTAAGGGAGAAGAGTTGAGTGGTAGAAAGGAAACATCAGTTGTCCTGATGGATACTTATGCACCTCTACTGTTATCATAATTATCTAGGTTCTAGAAAGCCGATCATGCCCCGAAGCCTGAAAGCTGTCACCAATGATGTGGCTGAGGCAGGAAACAGAACAATACTTTTTACAGTTACAATTTCCCCAAAGCTTGGAAGACTCATTACTGGGCTCTCTGGAGATAGCACACAGGATATTTCAAGTTTTACGCAATCCATGGTAAGAGTCCTTTTTACTGTGGGTGTTGGTAATCAATCTTTATCACAGATCTGTCCTTATTGCCTGTTATTTTTGCGAGCTTGTTCAAGGGAATATTTCAGGGACAACAGTTCTTATGGTTTTCATTTGATCCATATGGGCAGATGCTAGCCAGGGACAATATTATACATGCTAAGCATAACACAAGCGTGGGTTGGACTTACGTCAATATTTACTAAATCTAAGAAAGAAAGGGGAGCAGAAGATTAAGCAAGCAAAGACAGCGAAACCAAATATGTGTTTGTTATGGAACATCCCTATAAATGTGAGGAACTGTAGTTTAATTTAGCTGCTGAGTTGGGATTGTATCCAGTGTTAGTTCCATTAGTTCAAGTGGGCCTTCTCTGTGTAGATCTAACATTGGATATAATTGTTAAGCCATAGATCAAGATGTCCTGGTTCCAGTCTCGCCTCTGCTTTAAATGCAAGGGGAATTTATTCTCACATGTGTGTGCATATATGATCACAGCTTAATGATTTTAGCCAAGCCACTCTCTTTCAGGATCAGCTACCTACTCCCAGGACTGGTTCTTTAATATGGTGATACTAGTGAGGACTGTTGCATAATTAAAGAAAGCTTTGTTAACCATAGGAGTTTTAGGAAAGTATCCAACACAAGCTGTGATCTCTCTCCCTCCCTCCCTCCCTCCCTCCCTCCCTCCCTCCCTCTCTCTCTCTCTCTCTCTCTCTCTCTAATAATGATGTTGTGCTAGCATAACCAATGCTTGTACAATATAATTAGCACTTGCTAGTGCAAAAGAAAAGATTTGTAGCATGGGTTTTTTTTGCTGCTGTGCTGCTGAAATTCAGTGGCAAATGAGTGCTTTTCCCTCCTGCTCAAACATTGGTTTATGCTAACATAGGATAATTAGCCATGTCCTGGGACAGTGCTGCAGACTATCCCTACTCCACTAATTAAATTTGCATATGGGGAAAACAGTACAACTAAAGCAGAAGGGCTTATTTCATTTTTTGGTAATGTGTTGCTCAAGGCACTATCTGAGACAAGACATAACCCTCTTCCTCTCTGTGTATCACTGGAGAGTATGCCTCTTTTAAGCAGGTGCTTGGCATCTGCATTTTTTATAAGAACCTGGGTTAAAAAGAAAGGCAAAACAGTAAAAATCTGATGTGTTAATTAAGAAATTGATTAACCAAGGAAACTACTGATTAATCAAATTGTTGACTGATCAATCATATTGATCAACATGTTTTAACTGTTGCAGTCCCAATATTAAAATTGATCCCAGGCTTGTTGTCAGGGTGACTGAGATAATGGCATGGTTGGATCATACGTATCTCAAATTATACCCATAATTTTCTGCTTTGGACATAATTGGAAACTGGTTATATAACCTGGGAAGTGTTTAATGCTACTGTGCTGCAGATGGAGACAGGGAGGAAAGTGGAGACAGTGGTGTTAGGAACACAATGTCACTTATCCACTGATGGGACTGAAGCTAGCAAGGACTGACCAAGAAAGAGATCTTAGAATTGTGGTGGACAGCCTGATAAAAAAGTCCATCCAGTGTGCACCCACTGTGAAAAACTTAAATTGGGTATAATTAGGAAAGGAATTAAAAACAAAACAAGCCCAGGTTTTTTGGTACAAACTGGCAGTGACTCTCCTGGGTTTCAGACAGGAGATTTTTCTGCTCTGGTTTGTAATGCCAACAAGTGAATTTAGAGCTTTCTGCCTGCAGTTCGTATTCTCTGCCCGAGCTGCTGCCTGTTCCTTTAAAGTACAGTCATTCCCATAAGAGTGCAAACAATAAGTAGTTTAGCAAGTGATAATTTCTTGCTGTCACTTGCTAAAGCAGCCATTGTCTTGATGTCCAAGATCTCCAACAGTTTGTCTCTGTGAGCTGATATACTAGCTAACTTGATGGTAAATCTGTTGGATTCCACACAAAATTAAAGTTTTGTGGTCTCAGAGTTCCCACAGCACTTTCACAGGATTATAGGTTTTAAACCTGGGGTTTGGCCAGCTTCCACCTATGAAGTCATTCTTTTTCTGTAGGCCAAAGTTGTAAATGAAAATGCACTTAAATCTCATTTTGCTTTCATACCTGAGTGTTCATTTTTTGTGCTCCTCTGGATAGGTGGATAAAGGGATGGTTATCTATGAGCATGCAAGGAAAGAAGCAGTTCATTGGAATGCCCAAGATTATTTTACGTTTACAGTCTCCTCCCCACCAGCAGCTCTGGGTCCTCAAGTGTTTCACATTAACATTTCTTATGATATTAAAATGCCTGATCAGCGAACTCAGCTACTTGCAAATACAGGTAAAGCAGCTATACCATTTTTCAGTTGCAGTTGTATCCTACCTCTCCTGTGAAGTAGCCCACTCCATCCTTTTTTATCCTCACAACAACCCTGTGAGGTAAGTTAAGGTTAGAGTGAAAGTGATTGATGTGATCATCTGGTCACCTGTTAAACCACAATTGCTCCCTTTTAAATTTAATTTTATTTTAATTTTTAAGCTGTAAGTCCTCTGTGTAAATTATAAAATATGCCTTTTTATGTCAATTGAAACAGCAACCAATTAACAGCTTCGTTCAGTTCACGCTTCTGTATTTTTTAAATGCAGGTGCTGTTGTCCAGGAGGGCGGCCATGTTTTAATTTACAAAACTAACCTAGATGGCTCAAACCTACTTTTTAAATTACCTGAAACAGAGCGTTCTACATATGAAGTATGGTATCAGGTTATAATGTTGCCTCAACATGGCAGAATTGTTGTAGGGGAAAGAAATATTACAAGAGAGAAACCCAATTTCTCTCAATACATAATTAATAAATTTGGAATCACCTATGTACATGATGACTCTGAATCACTCACTGATCAGTTTATTTTTGCTGTGTGGTTAAACAAGAAGAGCAAGTCTGCAACGAAACCTGATTCTGATGTTTTAGAAGAAGCATTTAATATCACTGTTGTGCCAGTGAATGACCAAGCTCCAGAGCTAAAGACAAAAGCACTCCATTTGAATGTTTTACAAGGAGATAAAACAGTTATAGGGCACAAACATCTGAAAGTGGAAGACTTAGATAACACACCAGAAGAGATCAAATATACCATCATTAGGGCTCCCTCAAATGGATACTTAGCATTGCAGTCTCATCTTAATGAATCTATCAAAGATTTCTCACAAGCTGATATTGATGGTGGCAGAGTTTGGTTTGTTCAGGATGGAAGTAGCTTATCTGGGGTTTTCTACTTTAGTGTGACTGATGGAAAACACCGTCCACTGTACAAAATGTTTAACCTTGAAGTGATACCTATGTCTGTCATCTTGGTCAACCTAACAGAAGTGGTACTTCCACAGGGACAAAACACTGTTGGCATTACAAACACACATCTTTCAGCTACAACAAATGGAAAAAATTCTGAGATCGGGTTTATAGTAACAGAACCACTCCAATATGGCCACCTATTGATTGGAAATGAATGGGTAACTACATTTCAACAAGCAGATTTATATTCAGGAAGACTGGCCTATTGTATGACAGACCTCACCGCATTTAGAGATTCACTGGAATTCACCGTGTTTACTTCGGACAGTAATCTAACTGGACAGATTCTGAATATCACAGTACAGCCTCTTGTGCACTTGGCACTTGACTTGAGCATTACAAATGGGATGGTTTACAACCTGAAACTGAGTGATGTGGATACTACACAGTTAGCAAACCTGACAAACAGCAACCCCAGCTTTGAAGTGATTGTGCCTCCAGCTTATGGAAGAGTGTTAAAGAGATCATTAAGGAACGCTAAAAGCGAAAGAGTAGCTGCGTTCACACAGAATGACATTAGTAGCGGTATTATATTTCTTGAAGCAGATGCCAATATGACAGGGGTTGATGCAGTAAATGATTCCTTCACATTTATACTCAGAGCAGACACTGTGCAGCCAGCCAAAGGTCAATTTCACTATGCCATAGCACCACAGGATCCTTCACTGGTCCAGATGTTTACGCCAGAAGTGCCTAACACAACCAGTGCAAACATGTTAAAGAGTTACACCGTTGCGCAAAATGAGTCTCTGTTTTTTCCAAAAAGTGGCATGCATACTGAAGCACCAGTGCAGTCCTGGTGGCGCAGCCAAAATCACTGGGGGCATCTGAATGATAGGGACATGCTGTCTAATGAGGAAGTTGCCAGAGGTAGATCTGCTTGGGCTGAGACCACAACAGAAACCAGTTTCAGAAGCACCTGGGTCCAGCCGACTTCCAGCAGCAATCGCTTTCTCATCATTATAATACTAGTATCTGTGGCTGTTTTATTTATTGTGACCTCCGTTGCTCTTTGCATCTTTCTAATGTGTCACAAAATGAAACAAACCAGGCCTTTCATCACAGAACGACCAGCAGCAGCTCTCAGCAGCCCAGGCTCTTCTGCAGAAAGGAGCTTAACTGTCCCTACTGTCACGGTGACGCCCCTTTTAAAAGACACAGGCCAAACAACAGTCCTCCCAGACATGGCCCTCAGACAGGAGCAATGCCTTCCTGTGCCAGTAGCTCCAGCTGCAGAAGGTCTGCTGCAAAATGTGTGGTCTCAGCTTGACCCAGAAATGGTCCAGCACTGCCGCAAGACCAACCCCACTTTGAAACGGCATCAGTACTGGGTGTAGTGGGCCACTGCAGCCCCTGAGAGCAAACTGTGGACTTCTGCGACTTGCGGCTGCCCTTTATGATATTTATTGATTTTGCATAATGATGCATTCCCCCGTTGTTGCATAATTAAAAGAAAATCAATAGTAATCTGAATGGGCTTTCATTTAGAGCATCAAGGTCCAATTTACCAGTCACAGGATTAGCAAAATAGGATGAAGCACAGTGACCACAGCATCCATGTCTGGTGGTGCGTAGCACTGTGAGAAGACCTCAGCTGTGGTGCCCACCTTGTAACATGGCCTGGTACAACTACTAGGAATGGACTCTTATTTCGGTTGTGGAATATTACAGAGCTTTTGCACACTACAGAAATCAGGAATGGAGCAATAGGCAAATATTCGTGAGTAAAGGGTCACAACTGGATTGCAGCTGACATAATAACAAATTGGGGTGGATGTTGTCCATTCTTGCCTTGTATAATATATCATCATGTCAAATACTGCAGGATTTGAAATAAAAACATTAGGAGATGAGGCTGAGGCTGAGGCTGAGACATAGCCAGCAGGCTACTTATTTCAGGGCTTCAGAGCTATCCCAAGTCCCAGTAGGAACTGGTGCAATAGCAGCCCTAGCAACTGATAGGCAGTGGGATGCTTCCAGATTGACCAGGCTCCTGTATTATCAACAGATTGTGAAATAAAGATAGCCAATTTCTGAATTTCCTAAATAGGGAATTCAAGTTTGCGTAGTGAGTGTAGCCCCTCCTTCTCTACTCCTGACCTCCCTGCACTGAACAGAAATATCTGAAGCAGACTTCTATATACATTGGGCTGAATGCACATAGAAACTTCTCTGCAATTGGGAACCCTGTTTTATTCAGAATGTTTCTAGGCAAATTCAACTGAATGTGCATAGGAACCACCTTCAGACCTTCTGCTCAACTCCAGCCAACGTGGAGTGTGACATGGGAACGCCATGTGCATGCCGATGAAAGTTGAAACACCTTGTCAGACATAATATCTTGATATGGCTGATGAAACCTGTGTTTCCATCCCTAACTTGTGATCACTGGTATAGTGATAAATTTGAAATGTAGGAAGTCATGATGTCAGGCTCACCCTGACAATCCCCCTAGCCATGGCCCCCGAACTGTCACACACAGCATCCCAAAATGCAGGCGGTTGTATTGATCCATATCAACAACCCAGTTCTAGCAGTTGTCATCTGTACCTCTAGCATATCTTTCATAAAGCTATGGGTTTGAATTGCCCAATTCAGACCAGATCATGACAAAATACTTTGCATTGCAACAGGGAAACATACACTGCTTGAAAAATCTACTTCCACCCAATACTGTGAGAATTGCATCCAAGCCAAGAGGAAACCCAGGATTCTAAGGGAGATGGTAGATGACTCAGTGGCCCTGCTAATCAAAAAGTGTGTGCATTGTATTCCTGTGAGCCTGGGCTGACTTACAGCAGTATCTACAGAACTTGCCCAAACCATACTTTGTTGATTCAGATGTAATGGAAAAGTATAAGGCAGGAAGTAATTGCAAAGTAATTGTCAACCCTATATTAGTACATGCCTCTTGATAGTCTGTGGCTCATATGTATGTATATTTAAGCTTAGAGTTTGGGCAATTATGCAATTTTTGACTCAAAACTGTCTACCTATAGAAATCTGTATTACTTCAGCAATGATCTGAGAATGCATTTATATGTTTTTGTGCAATAACATTTTTTTTAAAATTGATACCTGTAATGTGACATCTTTTCTCACATCTTAAGCTTGTTTTAAAAAAAGATGTGGATGTTTTCCAAATAATGGGCAAGGTGCTATCTCTACTGTGTCATGTTGACCTTTGTACATTTCAAAGGCAGATTTTAGGGCAAATAAAGCTGTGCTTATTTTGACAGATCTTTGTCTGGGTGAGTGAGCAAAAAAATCATTATTTGCTTGAGCAGTTGAAAGGGATGGCACAGAACATGTGCAGTTGTGAGCATTCTCTTCTTTTTGTATTTGGCATTATAAATAGTAAGACTTAGACATCATGCTGAAAGTTGTTTCAAATGCATGCCTCGCCTCTCCATGTGGCAGATATGTGGCTGCTGGCCAGTCTGTCACTTGATCTTTGCATTTATGGTTTTGGCTAGAAAATTGTATCCTTTTGCATATCGTCAAGCCAGAGCCAAAATTCTGTCTAAGTTTCATGTGCAGAACCAATTCATCAGTGGTTTCAATAGGCATTCTGTGCAGCTAAGTACAGAAAAGTTGCCCCTTTGCCCTATTTGTGTTCAGGCCACTCAAAAAGGAAATACTCATAGCTCATCATACACCTACATGACTAAGGCACGTGTTAGTCACCAGTTTTACACAGAGTGAGCACAAACCCATTGTCAGAAAAGGAGGAAATGTGTTACCACAAAATTAAATGCAGATTTGCCTGCAATGAGCATATACTATTTTTATGGATTGATACAAATTAAGAAATAGTTAAGAAATACATCTCATGCTGAGGAAGACTGAGGCCAGGTAACTACTGTTCGGGCTCTAACTTCAAGATTCTTGCTGGTCTCCCCTCTTATGTTTTTCTGCCCTTAAACTGGATTTGGGCTGGACAGCCCTTGAAATATAGCAGAGGTGTGAAATCTGCTAAAAATGAGATGTCTTGGAGTACAACTCCTGTGAGCCCTGAGAAGTGATCAGCAATGGTCAGGGATTATGCAGGTTGTAGTCCAAAGCACTTGAAGTGCATCAGGTTCCATATCTCTGATGCAGAGGATGCCTTCAAACAGAGGACTTACCCTTTGTAAAGTAGGGCACATGATCATTTAAGCCATATATTGCGGCCTTCCAGATATGTGACCATAGTCCAGTTTTTCAGTCCTAGGTAGGCAATTAAAACAAGAGGTTTATCCATTTTCCCTCCCTAAGAGGGCCCTTGTAGAGTCCATATGGCTGGTAGAGGTTGTTCAGTCTGGTGGTAGGTGACGGTAGGTAACATTCAGCCTCCAAAGCTATGGAGGTATGACAGTATCCATGCTTCAACTTGATCCAAAAGGCTTTTCTCCATCTTGATGTCCTTCAGATATGTTGGAATCCCAGCGTCCTCCAGGCAACACATTTGGAAGGCAGCAGGTTAGGGAAAGCAGTGTTATTGCATTCTTATATTGTAGATTGTTTTATTGTTGTTTGCAGTTATCTCTTCCAGGGTAAATAGGTTTGTTTGCAGAAAATACTTCTTCCAAAGTTCAGCTGAAGGATCCAACCTTCTCTTCTTTTTAAACAATGCCAAAGTGCAGGCTATGGTTGGGGTTGAGAGGGCTACAACTCATGTGGATCAACAGCTGATTCTTTGCCACTCACTGAGCCCAATTGATGTACCTGACTGTTCCCCCCTCCCCCAAGTTGGACTGGGCAGGAAGCCACTCTGGAGGTTTTACCACGGCTAGGAAGGGAGACCATGTATGGCTTTCCCTCCCCACCCCCAAGTCTGAACTCTTTCTGCCCTCCCAGGGGCCATAGGATTGCTCTCAAAAGCACAGTTGATTTCAAAAGGAGAAATGAGCCCTATGAAATGATCAGTTTCATAATAAGTCTTACACCCCTTAATGCTCTAGTCATCTCCAGCCCATGTCATCACCTGGAGTTCACCAGAAAACCAGGGAGCATTTCAGGCTGCACAGCACTGGATCTTCAGGAAAGCTCTTGTATATACTTGAATAAGAGACATGATAGGATCACCTGGTCTGGCTACCGGAAATTTCCCTAGCACATTCAGGAATCCACTGGATTCCATAAGTTCCTGGAGGCAGGACATCTTAATGGGTCTTCCTCCCCCTGCAGGGAGGCTTGCAACCTAACCTCAAATGTTACCAGTTAGTGGCCTGGCCCTCTCCCCATTATGTAGACAAAACATGTCCTCATGTCTGAGGCAGAGACTGAGAGTATGGCCTGACTTATACATTGGCACAATGACAAATTGAGCCAGCTCCATGGTTGTCATGGAGGCCCTGAAGTCCTGAACTTGCTCAATCAAGGCCAATATGTTAGGAAATATGCTAGCTCTTTTAATTCCCTTCTGGATGCATCCATAGTTCAGAACAGCTTCCTCTTTCCTGTCCATGGAAATTGCTCACCCATCTCCAAACAATGTGCCTGTAAGCTAAAGGATTATATTGCATTTATACCAGTTATTCCCTTCCATTTTGATGCCAATAATCAGTCAAGTCCAACTAGGAGTCACTTGTGCAGTTACATGTAAATGCCTTCTTAGGCACATTGATGAGAAAGTACGTTCTGCTGAACTTGGTGAATCTTATTTCCAAGTCAACTTTCATTGGATTGGGCAGTAGACTGAAGTGTGACATAGTTTAACATCCTCTTCACGGGACAAAGCACAGAATCATCCTCAAGTATTCCAGTGTTCCATTAGTTTGAAGCATAGTCAAAGCATAGTTTCAATTCACTGAAAATAATTGTCCCAGCAAACACAATGGCTGCTGTATGAGTCCAAAAGTGGTTCAAATAAAATTTGAGGCTCCTGCCAAACTGGCAATAAAGTTCAGTTACAGCACAAAGTTTCCTTTCACTACAATCTGTGGAACCCCTGGCTATAAAGCTCTTTGTGGGAAAAGACTTTGTGGTGAAATCTTTTTCCTCAACATGCCCATTTTCCCCAATTCTAGAGTTTCTTCCTGGTTCCTCTGTGGCATTTCACTGCACCTACAGGAGGGGGAAATGCCTCTAACCGCTGATTAAGCTATTTGTTTGCGAGTTTAAAGGTTTAAGCTGAGTAATGTTTCCTTGACCCTGCACAGTATGAGAGACTTCAGTCTCAGGCAAGGCTAGAGGAAAGCAACAAAGATTAAGAAGTGGAATGGAAATCTACTGCATGTTTTTCAGACTTCTTGGAAAGGAAGCAAACAACTGATGGGCTAAATGAAATGGGTGGAATTCATAGGCTATGCCTGATGTGAAATCCCATGTATATCCCACTATAATCTAACATAATTTATGCATATTGTGCATGTCATGCTCATGTACACATAATCAAAAACAGATGGAATGCATCACCCAAAAAGAGAGCACACCATTTTGTATAACATTTTAATTGCTAATTTATATGTATTTATGCAAACTCAGAAATAATTACTACAATTTAAACACAACAGAATTCACTACAGTACAAGGCACCTTACAGAGTTCCCTCTATAAAATAGGGTATGTAGCCACCAAAATGCCTCCTGCTGTGTGAGTGTGTGTGCATCCACATGTGTTTCTTGCATAACCTTATACATATTTACACATCAGACTGTTGTGTCTGAACGTTTGAGGCCATAAAGTGGATTGAAGTTTGGAGCAATGCATGTTGACTCTGGCCCTACTTCTCTGTTGCACTGGCTCCATTCTTCTCAGTTCAGACTGTTACAGCATTGACTCAGCAAGATCTGAAATGGAGCTGTACCTGTATGCACTAGAACAAAAGATGAAATCTTGTGCAACTGCAGACCCTGCCTTACCAGCAAACCATGCATTTCCACATTCGTTGCAGCATAAAAAAGCAATGGAAAAGAGATAATTGCCTATCATGTGACTGGCGCTACAGATGACCATGTGAATGCTTGAACATCCACAGATGGGGCCAGAAAATGTGCCTGGCGCTGTGGACCATGACAGGATCACAGTGCTGCCCTCAAGAAGCACGCAATGTCACCTTCACTTGATTAATATGTGAAGGGGGCTTATTTGTAATAAAACATGCATTCATTTGAATGGCCCGTTTCTCCTATTTTTTGCACTAAGAGGTTGTAAATAGTGTGGTGATTATCCTAGCATTAAAAGTACTAAAAGTACTAGAAATTTGTTCCTGGACAAAAACTGTTTAAATCACACACGTGAATGATGCCCTTGTTCCTTCCTTAACAATCATGCAGATAGTTTTTCTCAGCCCATTTCCTCTTTCACAATGTTAGACCTAAGAGGATACCAAAGGTTAACAAAGGTTGCTGAGCTGGATGTCATACTATGAAACTCGGAAAAAGAAATAATAGGCCTGATCCAGCCAAAGGTGAGCAGTTATGCTACCTTGACAAGTACTTTTATTACAAAGTCAGGTCCAGTGAACTCAAGAGGATTTGCTTCTGAGTGTACCAGCTTAAAATTGGGCTGTAAACCCCATTGATTTCCATTAAATTCGGTTCAACTTCTCCTCTAAAGAAAGAGATAGAAAAGTTCTTAATTTTGTATCTTGCCCCATAGCCCTTCCAACTACACACAGCTCGTTTTGAAATACATGCCGACACACCCATTCTGTGCAGAGTAGCCAGCCTAAGTTAAATCCTGTTCTCATGGCAGGGCAATATGTTCTATTGATTCTGAGGGCAGCACAGGCGTTTCAGGATGAAGGACAGCTCTGAGACACCAATACCACCCCCACCAGTGTTTGCCATCAGCCTGACAGCACCATTCCCCTCTCCACCTTTCTGAGGCTAACCCGCCTGCTGGAGCTAGTCCTGTATAGCATTCTGCAGGAGCTGCAGATTGAAAAATTGCCTGGAAAGCAGTATTTGTCTGGAAAAGGGTGATATATGCTTTCCCCTATTAAATGCTGAAGGATATATTTTTGCCTCCTTTTGAATGAGAAGTACTGGAGTGTTTAGTGATCTTTATTTTTTAAAAAAAAAACACACAAATTGTCTTGACAAAAGTGTTAAATTCCGCTTTCAGAGAATGTGTGGCTCCAACACTATTAGTTTGTAGAAGGAGGAAGGAAGGGTCAGAAGTAATGCACTGTCTTTCACAAAACTGCCTCAAGTAATGCTAAGTTTGGTTAGTTTTCTGGAAACTGTGCAGACAGTGACTAATAGTGAAGCTTCCTTCTTTCACGATTAGATGGCGCAAACATTTCCAGGTTGCATAGTCTTGCACCCCTCTTTTGTGGAGACATACATGTTGTGCAATGAAAATCTCCTTCCACTGTAGAACTGACACTATTAAATTACAGACTGTTGCAACTAACAGCTGAAATACACAGTTTAAAAGATCCGGTATTGTGTTGCAAAGCCTCTCTCTGCCCTTTTATCTTAAGTGAGGTAAAAGAGGAAGTACTTGAGCAGATCAAATAGAAGAATCCTGTTAAAAATGAGAAAACCTAAAAGATTATACAAGGGACTGTATCAATTATCATTCCTCTTGGGAAATCCACTAAACAAGACTTTTGTCTTTTAACCAGTATTTTGCTAGTTCTGGTCATTTATATTGAAAAAAAATGGGAAAAAAGAGCTACTCTGGATTAGATCAAAGCCTATTTAGTCTACCTGGAAAAGTTTGGCTACTGGGTAGTACAAAAATAGTGATGATGATAATTCTCCTCCTACAATAGCCAACCAGATACTTATAAGGAGCCCCCACTGGGCATGAATGCACCTTCCACTTGCCAACCCTGGCAATGGGTTTTCAGAACTGTAGAGCCTCTGATACTGGAGAAAATATTAACATGACTAGTAGCCATTGATAGCCTTATTTTCCAATCTTATAAAGCCACCCACTTGAGGAAACAAATTCCACAACTTTACTATGTTGAAGCTGTGTGAAGACCTATTTCCTTTTATCAGTTCTGAATCTCCCGTTGTTCAGTTTCATGGAGTGATCCCTATTCTATTAATATGAGAGAAGAAAAATGTCTTCCTTATGTTTTCTCCACACTGAGCATAACTTTGTACACCTTTGTCATATCTCCTCTTACTTATCTTTTGTATAAGTTGTACAGCTTGTTTAACAATCTAACTTAAACACTTTGTAACTTTTCCTCATAGAGGAATTGCTCCAGCCCCTTGATTGTGTAAGTTTCACTTTACTGCACTTTTTCTAATTCTACAATATCCTTTTTGAGATGCAGTGAGCAGAACAGTACAAGTATGGTTGCACAGGATCTCTAACTTGCAATACTGGCAACTTTAGGAGAACAATGAATGAACAGAAAACATCACAACCATTATTATTATTATTATTATTATTATTATTATTATTATTATTATTATTATACACAGCACAATCTCATCCCTGTGGTCCAGAAGTAAGTTCTCTTTAGTGGGACTTAATGTCTTGTAAGTGGGTATAGGACTGAAATAATCAATTCTATCAGTGCCTCAAATCTTTGCAACTTCAATCAGAACCATATGAAGTATTCATTCTTTTAACATTTATTCAACAACAAGCAACAATTTTGAGAAGCACAGATGGAAAGTCAGAATTGCAAGCTCACAATGATTTCTGAAGTATGTTTGCATTCCTGACAATAAATTGGAGGCTTCTTACTTCAAGCAAGTGCAATATAATTTATCTAAGGATCACTCACTAAGCTGATTAGGACTGGAAGGCAAACCAATTCACACTCTCAAAAGCAGTGGCTCTTTTAGCCATCTCCATACAAAGAGTGATAAAGAGCAGGAGGATGGCATTCTTGTAATGCATCAAAAGGCATTCCTTTAGGGCAGGGGCCTCAAACTCAACTTACCTGGGGGCCGCTGGAAGTAGAGTCTGGGTGAGGCTGGGCCGCATCAAGTATTACACCACCGCAGTGGTGGCGGGCCGCTCATCCGGCGTCACTCCCGGAGGCCGGCCGGGCGCCGCTGGCGCTTTGAAGGCCGCAGGGCCCCTCCCCCGTGCCCCTCCCCTCCCGGCAACTGGCCGCGAGTTTGAGACCCCTGCTTTAGGGGAACTTGTCCACAACATCCACTTAGAACAATATGACTTAAGACTCCAGTGGATATTAGGATTTAGGAGGATGTATAGTAAGAATCCTTGTCATTCAGAATTATGTGTTTTCATAAAGACCACCATGTAAAAAAATAGTCTCAATACCCATCAAAACAATTGGTTAAAAATTACAAATATTTACTGTACAGAGTGCTAAGGAATAGTCAGATGAACCAAATTGATCTCAAAATCAGCTAACCTACAGAATTATGTAGGATCACATATACAGGGAATAAGAAAATAACGCTCTTTTGCACATTCTTCATAATAATAGTTAATATTTGGACTGAACTTTTGAGTGGGAATAATATATTTTACATAGATTATTTTGCAATCATTAAAGCAACCCTGACATGAAGATCAGGATTATTGCCCCTAAATTAACCAATGGGACTGAAACTGAGAGAGAAAAACACCCTCTGCATGTTACTTTCTTGCACATCTTTCACATAAAGATGAGCAGGAACTGGACTGCTGCCCCTCACCTAATTGCATACTGTGTCCTTCAACATCCACATGTTGAAAGTGGATGCTTATAAAGATGCACCTGCACCTATGCGTGCTGATGCTTATGAACATCCTTGTAGGCATTCTCGGTTAAAGTGTGAACACTGAGGGATGGGATTGGCACTGTGGGAAAGGACCAAATGCGTACATGCATTCTCTGTTGCCATCTCCGTACATCAGTGATACCTATAAAGCCATGGCCTTTTTGGCCTAATTTGAGAATAATTTTTGAAGATTTGCAACCCCCCTACCCCAGAAAAAAAGTCTGAAATTATTGGTTACAACAGTAAAATTTAGCATGTTTTCAAGGTCAATTTAACACTTGTAGCACTCCAAAACAGTTATGGAGCACCCAAATGAGCTAAATTCAGCTTGCAAATGTATCTGTAGTTGCTATGGACACCATTTAAAAATATTGGATGCAAACAGGAGTGGCAGGGAATGCGTGTGGCCCATGCTCCACAGGTTGCCCTTCCCTCATTTAAAGTAATTCTTAAGCCTCATGTAAGTTCATCTTTTTTATTGCTTCTTCTCTGAATCATTTATAAATACAAGAAAATAAACAATATCTAAAATAAACAATATCTAAACAAGTATCACATCACTAAAGGAAGCATGCGGATGATGATCCCCAACAGTTCCTGTACAAAATGTCAGTCCCCAAATTCAGGCAAGGGCAGAGAAACACTGAGCATAGTAATGGCACATCACATATTGCTTTTACCAGATTTTAGTGAGGAAATGCAGGGGGCAAAAGGGGTCAACAGCAGCCAGTAAGGACCTAAAACACATACAGTAACAAAAGCCAGCAAATGCCACAGAAAATGAAAAGATTTTTAGCTGGCAGTGAAAGCTATCCAGGGAGGAGGCCAGCTGGAGCTCCCTTGGCAAGCGTTCTAGTGGGTGGGCACCACACCGCTGAAAAAACACACTTTATGTCTCACAGCTCTAATCACCGTAAAAGGCAGACTTGGAAACAAGCCTTTAACTACCGATCTTAATGCATGGGAAGGTTTATATGGGAGCTGGGACTTCCTTACATCCACTAATTATCTTCCTATCATGCCACACAACTCCACCTTTGCCTCAGAGGCCTAGGAGCTAGGCCTCTTTTCTAAGTTGCATGGGACTGTGCTCTTAACACAGTTAACCTTCATCCCTCAAGGTTTGTCTCTCCAGTCTTCACAATGCTTCATAAAATAATCGCTCTAGCACAGAGATTGACTCTGTAGAAAACGCTGCAAAGTAAATACAAGCAGCTCTGTGGTTCTGGTTTGGGGCCAGAATGATGTCATTTTTGCTGAGGACAACAATGGATGCTTAGAAAATGCTTGATGAGTGATAGCAGCACAGCCACAAAGATTGGGTGGCTGTGGGGAAGAGGGAGTTCATCATTTCAAAACTTAAGAGGTGCTGAATAGTTACTGGAAGAAATGCATTGAAATTAATCACATTTGGGTATTAATGGAGACATATCTTGATCTCTGTTGTATTAAAGGTATGACTTAGCATTTAGACATGCATTCATTGTCTGATTGAAAGCAATAGGGAAATCCTATGATATGCAGCGCTCAGTATGACATTTACAAAACAGAAACTTAGGGCCCACCAATATATTTGTCAAAAAGACATTTGTCACAAAGTTCTGTCCTGCACATCTTTTTAACTGATAGTCAAAACATCAGAGATCAAGTCAGATCAGTAATGAAGTATGGAGAGAAAGAACTTTTAGTCTTTGCCCCTATCACAGGCTTGATTATAATCAGGGCTACCCCATGCCTGTCATTTTGACTGGAGGAAAGTTCCTATGGGTGTTCCCAGTGCAGCTTGGGATGGAGGGCATTGGTAAAAGAAAAAGCAAGCAGCTACGCAGGACTGATCAGTGACTTCACATCTAAAAATACAGGTATGTTATCCACACTGTATGATAGCTGCAGAACACACCAGCACGGCAGTATAAATGCATCAATTTCTGTTAGCACATACAGCATGGTGCTATGCTCAGATCAGAAGTATTGCATAAATTATATGTGCAGAGACTCATCATGCATTTAAATTTCCTCTAGCCCACCCTAAAAGCTAGGATTAGTCATGTTTTGATGATATGTCATTCTACCTTTCTCCTCCCTGACTTATAAATCATTGGCTGTCATGAATGGGGAACGGGGAAACTGTTGGAGGTATAGTTGTGGATGACTACATTGAGACAGGACTCTCTTGAGTGTGGATCCAGGAAAATGGAGGTCCTATCTAAGGGAGGCTTGCTGGCCTCATCCTTTCTTTGCTTCATGCAATTTATCACGTGTACTCCTAATAACTGAAATCAACTCAGAATTTGCAATGGATTTTGGTGTTTGCTGTCAAATTCATGACAAGATAATAAATAGTTCTGTCCTTCAAACAGTAGTGATACTGATGGGAAACCTATGCATATTCAGATGGTGGCTATATTGGTGGAAGCACTGGGATGAATTGAACAGTGTGTGAGCAGTCCATTTCTCCAACAGGAATCCTTTCACACTTCTTCTCATTGTGGCCTCCTTCATGACCCCAGAACCCTCTGGAGCAATTTTGGTGGTCACAGATACAGGAAGGAGAATAAATCCACTCTGCCAACAGTGTCCACTTGGTTGGCAGATGGCCAGGAATGGCTACAACCTGGGACTTTTTGGAGGACACTGGGAATGATTTATGAATATGTAATTTAATACTTGTGGTTCCTAGTTATTTGTGTTTTTGCTTTTTAATGCTTTGTTTTGCTTTGTTGTTCAGTTATGCAATATATCTTTTTATCTTTGTTGTAGCCATCTCAAGGATCATTATGGATGGGAAGGTAAGGTTTAAATATTGTAAGTAAATAAATGCATAACACCACAGCTTTAAGACACAGATAAGAAAAATACTCAAAGATCTTTCCTCCCCTCATCTCTATATCTAATCTATGTACACACACACACACACACACAGAGGGATAGTACTATACTCCAAACTGAGAAAGAAAAACATCCACTGCTTATCACCAGTGAACTGAAGATCTCAGTGCTCTTTCTACATTTGCAGATTTGCAATGTTCAAGTTGTTACTTAGATACATAGACTACTTATATTAATGTATGCATTTGAAATTTCATTATACCAGAAGTTATGGAAGGTAGAACAGAGTCCTACAGGTCACCAACATAATTTACAGGCAGTGTCAAGGAAGCCATTTCTGAAGTACACTTCCCTCAGAAAATGGAAGTCTTACCCAAATAAGGAAAGCAAAGGGAACATAAGTTTGCACAAGGGAAATACAAGCAGATGATAAGAGATGGAAAGGGGATTTTGAAGAGTATATCACCAACAACATCAAGGTCAACAACAAAGGATTATATAAATATTTCTGCTACAAGGACAGTTGAACCATTGGATATTTACTAGAGTTAAAAGAGGAGAAGAAGATTGCAGAGAAGCTTGATTCTTTTCATAATATCTATATTGCAGAAGATACAGGACAGATACCTGTGCTTGAACCAATGTTTTCAAGAAAAGTAGTCTGAGGAACTAAAGCCGACAGTGGAGAAAAATATGAAAATCTCAACCTTATTGACAAACTGGATGTTAACAAATCACCAGGTCCAGATGGTATCTATCCTAGGAGTTGTAAATAACTCAAATATGAAATTGATGACCATCTTGCAAAGATGCTAATCTTAGGTAACTTGTCCCTAAGATTAGCATCTGTACCGGAAGACTGTAGAATGGTTAATGTAACACCAGTTTTTTAAAAAGGGATCCAAGGGGGATCTGGAAATTCCAGGATAGCTGGCTTATTTATTCTAAATAAATGAACTGAAAGCATTATTAAAGAGAGAAATATTGAGCAAATAAAAGGACAAGCCCTTATGAAAAATAATCAACATGGCTTTCTTAAAGTTCTGTCTTACCAAAAAGAAGTATATTGCAACTTTGGAAAAAATGCAGAAAGGAGCAACTAAAATGATCAAGAGGTTGAAGCAACCCATTTTTGAGGAAAAGTATATGAGTTTTGAGGAAAACATATGAGATTGTTTAGCTTAGGAAAAAGTGAGTAAGGGGAGATGTGATAGAGGTGTACAGAATTTTGCATGAAGGAAAGTACTTCTTCACATAGAATATAGTTAAATTACAAAATTCACTACCACAAGATGTAATGATGACCACCAATTTGAATGGCTTTAAAAGGGGACTGGACACTCATAGAAGTCTATCAATGGCTACTAGGCCTTATGTCTATATTCTGCCCCAGTATCAGCCTATGCACATCAGCTGTTGGCAAACCTGAGTAGAGGTGTGTTGTGCTCACGTCATATGGTGGGATCCTATGGGCAGCTGGTAGACCATTGTGTCATCAGAAAGTTGGACTAGATAGACCCTTGGCCTGATACAGCATGGCTTTACTTTTCTTCTTGTGAAATGTGATCCTTTACTCAGCTTTTTGAGATTTTTCTCCTTTCTTTTTCTTTCCTATATCAAGAGTAATGCCAATGGTTACTATACATTCATATGTTGCATGAAATGACCCCTCTCTTGCTTTACCAAAAAGAAGAGGAAGAAGAAAAGAAAGGAGATTTTAAACAATAAGACAAAGTAAAATATTATGTGTTCAGCATCTTGTCCTTTAGAAGAAGGACCATCCTCCTGTAGGCAGACTATCTCTTCCAAGTAACAGGGTTAGGTAGAATTGGATTTGTTCCTCTGTGATGATTCACTGTAGAAACATACATGCTTTGCTTCAGTCATTGTACCATTCCAGGAATCTTTCACAGCCAGCATAGCTGTGGCTAAGATGCAAAAACATGTTGCAACCAGGGAAACCATCTGACCCAAAATGAGAAGTAGATTATATTAAAATTCAGTTTCCCCACTGCTGAGCCTGTTAATCAGAACAGACAGGAAATTCTTCAAAGCCTGAAATAATAAACATTTTTAAAAAGCAGTACGTGCTGTTTTGAGGCAATGTAAATAATTTTATTGCACCAATTCATTGCCAATGGTGGAATGGAAGCAAGGGAGAGGAAGAAATAGATAGGAATGCCAGGGGAAAACAAAATTGCAATCCATGGTGTAGTTTGGTTCCATCAATCCTGTTCATTTCAGTGGGATTTCAGCTGTTAACCTGTTTGTCAGTAGGATTTCAGCCCAAGTTGGGACAGCTGAAATTCTTGAAAAGTCACCTTTTAAAAATAAAGCAAAGGATCAACAGAGCCATGAGCATTGCACCTCCTGTGAAATAAGGCTTTTTAGACTTGTGTAATTCCCATCCAGCAGTGGTGTATTTAAGGCAGGACTTTGGACCCTACTTAGCAGAATGAGCAAGCAGGGTCCAAAACCCAGCACAACCACATTTTTAAGTAAGTGAATAATACACAATGCCACCAAAGGAGCCCTGTTTGTAAGAGCATTAAGCCCACAATCAATCATATTGGCACTGATAGGGCAGGGCCTACAAAAGATGCAGTCTAGTCTAACGTTACGTAATTATTTCTGTTACATATTATTTCTGTGGGTCTTTAGCAGATTGTCAGGCATCTTCTGTTCTGTTAAATGTTTGTTAATGAAATCAGATTTTTTTTAACCAGAATTTTTGCAAATTTCCATTCATTTTAGTACACACTTGCAGTAATACAGTAATATGTGTGACTTGGAAAGAGTTGATTTGTTACTAAGTCTGCAATCAAATTTATAGAAATCAGAATTCATTTTAATCTTCCACAAATGTGGGAGTTTCTCTGAAATGATTATAAGGATCCGTAACTTCCAGCCATAGTGTGCCAGGAATGATCAAAGATACAATTTTTTCTCTTTCCTATTTCTTCTTTGAATCTATTATAAATTGGATTATTATTTAAAAGTTTTCAATCATACTTCACTGGACACATATGATTTAAAACACTTGCTTCCTTTCAATTTTAAATGTCTCACTTCACCTCTAGAATACCAAGAGAACCATTAGATGATCTAAAAGAACAACTAATGAAATAGATTGGTTGAATGATTTTTATATGTAATATTTCAATTTCTTGCAGGCTGATCAATTTTATTGGGTTGACTTATTTCTTTATTATTTCTTTATATAATTCCACTTCTATGCTGCCCCATAACTCAAAGGTTCTCTGGGTGGCTTACAGTGCTAGACCAGCATAAAAACATACATAAATTATAATAAAACCATTATTAATCAAATAAAATGGTAAAACAATAAAATAATAGAAACACCTCATATTAAAATATGCTCACACACAGCAATAACAGAAGCAATACATTAACCACAATTAAATTAAGATACAGAACAAAATATAAAGGAATTAAATACAATTAAATTAAATTAACTGAAAACTTGTTCAAATAAAAAAGTTTTCACCTGACACCTAAAAGAAAGAAGAGTAGGTGCCAGGGGGATATCCCTGGGGAGTGAATTCCATAGTCTAGGCGCTGCTGCTGAGAATGCCCTCCTCCTAGCCCTTTCCCCTTTGATCTCACTAGGGGAGGGCACTCAGAGGAGTACTTCTGAAGAGGATCTAAGTGGAGAGGTAGGGATATATGGAGAAAGATGCTCCCTCAGGTACCTGGTCCCAAGCCATTTAGGGCTTATATGTCAAAGGCAATACTTTGAATTGGGCCCAGACTGGAAAAGGGAATCAATGCAGCTGATGGAGGATTGGCATAATATGTTCTCATCAGCCAGTCCTTGTAAGCAGCCGCACCACCCTATTCTGTATTAGTTGTAATGTCCAGACCATTTTCAAACCATTGTAGTAATCCAGGCAAGAGGGTACCAGTGCATGGGTCACTGTGGCAAGGCTCTGCTCATCCAAGTAGGAATGTAGCTGAGAAATCAGCCAAAGCTGACAGAAGGTGCTCCTGGCCACTGAGTCCACCTGAGAAACCAGGGAGAGCTCAGGATCCAGGAGCATCCCTAAGATACAAACCCTCTCCTTTAGAAGGAGTGGAACCCCATCCAGGGTAGATTGAAAATTACCTAGTTGGCGTGTGGGAGTGCCCACCAACAGGACCTCTGTCTTATCCAGATTCAGATTCAGTTTATTGGCCCTCATCCAGCCTATTACCGAGTTCAGACAGTGGTTCAGGACAACTAACGTCTCACCTGGATCAGATGAAAAAGTGAAGTAGAGCTGGGTGTCATCAGCATACTGATGACAACTCAGCCCACACCTCTGAGCCCACACCTCAGCCCAATTAGCCAGCAATTTCATGTAGATGTTAAAAAGCATGGGGGACAAAACTGAACCCTATGGAACCCCATGACGCAATCAGCATGGTGCAGAGCAACAGTTTCCCAGCACCACCATCTAGTTGCCCTTGCAGAGTAGTCATATTTTTCTTATTTCTTCCACATTTCTCTCAATAAAATAGTGGATGAAAAGTTGATAGCACTGTGCATTCCACAGGAAAATTACATAATTATTTCTGTGTAAGAAGTCATAGAATTGTAAACCACATTTAATGAAAGGAGAAAACCATAAGCTGATGGTTTTGGCTCATGTGGTAGTATTCTTTTTAACTAGACTTTATTCGCTATTTTCTCAACCTCTTCAAAGCCTGTGGGGCATTCTATTGTTCTTCATAATCTTTCTAGCCACTTTATAAAGTAGCAGCAAACACTACATCTTAAACTTAAGTTTTGCCACACCACTTGAAAATGTTTTACCCATGAGTTGAAACAGTTGTGTCCTTTACATGCCTAGAGATATAATTTTGATTTTGAGACATGAGACATATTCAACTAAATAAATCTTGCAGCAAAATAGTGCAGTGTATCAACTTTTGAGACAGAGCTCTTACTGCTACCAATCAGAAGGCATCCACTTTTTCTTTTTTCTTTTTAAAACAGATTTTCTGTAGTAAAAAAAAGCCAGAAGAAGCAGTGGTATAACATGGGAGAGTTATGAGTGGAGATCAACATTTTTGCCCTTTCCATGAAATTCCATGAAAAATGCAAGGTGATGGAAGGATTCTCCTAATGGAAGAGCTCTTATTCAGGTTCCAGCCACGGTTCACCAGGATATTCCATTCCATCATCTTGGTTTTCAATTTTTCTTTTCCAACTGGCATTCAACATTCTGTGACTACCAAGCATGCTCAGCCTGGCCACCTCTGGGCTGTATTTTGAGGGCTTGGTTTTGCCTGCCTGTACTGCACTGAGATCAACATTCTCCAAAATTTGCAAAAGTGCTTTGTTTAACCAAAATGTGTTCCAAAAGGAGCATTTCTAGCCATGTTATTGAGTGAAGGCCTGTTGTCTTCATCAGCCTTCTTTATTTATTTAGAAAATTCCTATGCCGCCCCATTCGCCGAAGCCTCGGGGCGGCTTTAACCTGGTGATCTTCAGAAATATTGAACTCCAGCTTTCATTATCCCCTGCCAACCCGCCTGCTGACATATTGCCTGGATATGATGGAAGTTGCTGTCTAGCCTATCTGGAATGCACCAGGCTGGGGAAGGTTGAGCTAGAGAACTTAATGGAGAATAAACTCTTTTCAGCTAATGGTCAGAACAGCTGTATTAGCATCTCCATGTTGTGCGGCAGGATAACTTTGAACATCCAGTATGGGGATGTATAGCAGGAAAAGCCTTTGCTTGTAAGCTTCCCACTGACAAACTGTAACAAGTTCTTGAATGAGGGACTGGATCAACCTCCCATAAACCTGGACACCTCCAGATGGTTTTGGCCTACTACTTCTGCTACTCCCATTGCTGATAAGGGCTGTAGTCCAAAACATCTACAGGGACAAGCTAAGAGAAGACTGGATTAGATGGGTATTTTGTTTCATCCAGTAGGGTACTTATTGCTTTCTCTTCTGTAGGGAGCATTTGATTCTTGTCTCTTTACATATTAGAGTCAAGTTGGCAAGTCTCAGCAATCTCCTGTTTTATCTGGCTGGGCTGAGCACAAATATTTGAGCCTTTGCCACCATGTTGCACTGATATTTAAGTTAAACAGCTTGGGAAATCAATATAATACACTGTTGCAAAATAAAATTGAATCTTGTGCCTTCCAAAAGGATTCTACAAGGACAAAGAACTGGACCACAAATTACAAGAAGCTAAGTGTACTTTGCCTGATCTTTGCTTCTGGGTGACTTTTACAGCAGTTGGATATTTTGGAAGCTTCACAAAACTTTATAAAGGGTGACTTCTAGCAGGTTGTAGAAACTGAAAGTTGTCTTTGACTCCAGAAAAACACTACACACTGGAATGTGCCCCACTTAAGGTGAATGCACCAATATTGTCAACCATATGACCCACTGGAAAAAAAAGCTCTTGACTTGGCTGCAAACTTTATTCAGTTAGGGGGCAAGCTTATGAATGCTTGAAGTCTTATGGCTCCCTAGTATTCCCCAGCCAGGCTTCAATTTTCCTGGAAGTAAGCTGAATAGGTTTACTTCCATTCCATACTTCCAATAAAACAGTCGATGGGCTTTATTTCTGAGTAGATACACATAACAGCGCTATAAGTGGAACAAATTTTATCCCTTGAGGGGGCAGTCCTGGAGGGGATGTTCCCAAATCTCTGAACTTGGAAAGTTACAAGCATCCAGTGAGGGGAAAGGGACACACAGAGGCCAGGACTGCCTCTGTGTCCCCCCTCTTCCTTGAAAAGGTTTAAGTGGCTGATTTTGGCTATTTAAATGTTTTCTTGTCCTTGTGATTTGGCAGCTGAAGAGAGCCCCCCCTCCCCACACACACACACACACACACACACTTCTCCTCACCCCTCAGAACACACCCCAGAGCCAGGTCACTGCAGGACAACAGCCAGAAGGGTGGAGGTGGACCCTCCAAGAATGGAATCCCTGCTGGGCTTTACCAAGGTCATAGTGGGAATCTTGTCTTTTGCTCTGGCTAGCTAGACACTGCCTGCTGGACACAGGGCTGTGCCCCTAGCTGAAGAAAAGTAGTAGGAATAAGTGCATCAGAGAAGGGAGAAGGGCCATTTCAGGAGGACAAGTGTCTTTTAAGTGCCTCCCCCCCCCCCCTTACTAACTCTTTGGTGTCAGGTTAAGACTTCCCTCCACTTCAGGACATTAATTAATTTACTGGGGCTTTGTTAGATGCTCAATCAGGTCCCAAGATTTAGCTTCTTTAACTTGTATATGTGTTTAAATTTGGTTCTAAATTTTGTTTGACAGTCTTTTTTATGATGTTTTATAATGTGACATTATTAGATTAGATTGTATTTCACTGGATTGTAGTAAACTGTCCAGAGAGCTTCAGCTATTGTGACATATAGAAGTGAAATTAAACATATGGATAAATAAAATTAAACTGGAATCAGAGAAGAGATTGCAATGTCGCAGAAATAATTTCCTTTTTCAAATTTCTCCCAAAGTCTCCATGTCTATAGGGAATATTCAAGCTAATGAATGCTTCCCCATTTAGCTGCCCTAAGTTTGCAGCTTGGGTGGAGAATCTGGCAAGGCCATTTTCACTCATCCCTCAAAAAATATAACAAAACACCGACATATTATCAAAGAAAGATCGCTGAAGCTTGCATTCTTTTTTGTTCTTCTTTTGAAAGTGGACAGATATTCAGATACTCAGTTATTCTAGCCCAGTTCTGAGCAGGTGGTTGTCATCCCCTCTGTAAATTGTTACTGAGACCATATTCTTAGAAGCCCAACACTCTGCTATTCGATATCAAAGCAGGTCATTTCTGGAAGCCATTCAACATCTCGTAAGTATTAAGCATAACAAAGGCAGGAAGCAAGCTGTTTAAATGCCAAAAATTCCTAAACCTGCAGAGATATGCTTTAATATGTTTTTTGGGAGGAAGAAGAGAATGGATGGACATAGAGGTAAATGAGCTTCAAGGATAAAGAGCAGAAGAGGTCATTCTCAACAGAAGTTCAAACTGCTTCTTAAAATCCTCCCCCAAAGCCAGTAAATGAAATTGTATCAATCAGATTTAGGTTTTATGTTTCCAGATTGTGCTTGTGTCATGAAATAATGTTGGTGTGTGTGTTTTTTTAACTGGCTAAATTATCTTTCTGGTTGTAATAAAACTAGTACTATAAGATATGCTTTTCTCCTATGTTTTTTGAACTGGCTAAATTGTTTTTCTGATTGTAATAATCCAGTACTACAAGGTATGCATTGCCCTTCATGCATGTTGTTAACTTGTTTTATAGATATGTGGCATTATCTAAACCCAACCATGGCTTGTTAAGCACAAACAATAATGGAGAGAACACATGGTTTGTTGTTTGGTTATGAACTGTTGGGTGTTCACCACAGCTTGATATCTCAGCTGGGCTCAGACAATGTTATAACCTGTATTTCAAGAACCCACAGTTCAGTGACAACTCACACTCAGCCTACAGTCAACCCTTGGATGTAGGTTGTCATGTTGTCTGAACCCCATCTCTTTCTATCCTTCGAGATTTTGAAGAGTCAGGGCTAGGTCACCAGCTGTCTTTGTTGGGCATCTAGCTGCTTTGCTATAACCCCTGTGGAGCTGGAAAGTAAAAAAGCTAGGATCTCAAGAAGTATGAACCATCTTAGAAGTTATGGATGGTGAGTGGATGTAGGGTTCTGATCCTAGATATAAAACTTATCTATGATATTGATTGATCTCTGATTAAAGAGATCTGATTTGGAGGTGATGACTTCAGGCTCTGTGAAGCGATGCTTTATGCTCCCTGTAGCTTAGCTAATTCTTAAAGGATGTCCATTTAAAAGATGTGTATGATGTGGCCCAAAAGCCTCACAAGCTCAAGGAGTTACCTTGAAGATCTATCACCCCATGAGTGCTGCTTTGAATTTCTTGCAGATAGGAGATATAAAAGTAAAGTATCTCTTTCATGAGAGATTTATTCAAGAGATTTAGGTAACTTTCTGTGAAGAATGACTTACTTCTATTTATCAAAATTTTGACAGGTCACTAATGAAAATGAAAGGGCTTTCAATTGCTTCAAGTTGACGGTATGCAGAATGCATTGGGATTAAGACAGGCAGCCCTTGAGGGGAGAATAGTTTAATATTATGTAGATCAGCAATGCAGTAGTACTTTAGCTCACTGTCAGAAGTGTTTTCTAGAGAGCACAAGGTATGAGGGTATAATTAAACTAAAGAATGTACAACATTTGATGGAAACCTGTTTCCTTGACTGAGCCCACATCAGTGCAAGCTCAGCATATGAAACATTTGTGTGTACCAGACTTCCTTTTGAAAAAATATCCTATGTGAGCTCACATCAGCAAATATTGGAGAGAGCTGAGACGTTTGCCAAGATATAATGGCTTACATGTGTGGCTAGTGGTATGTGTGGCTAATGTATCACTGCTGTTTATTGTACAACATTTGATATATATTGATGGACTAAGACTGAGAAAACTAGGGAGACAGCTTTATTTCAGATTACCCATTAACAAAGAAATTGAAAGAAGAAAGTTCAAAAACAGGACTGCAGTTGAACAGTAAGAAAACAACAGTTATGACCACAGAAAAATTATAGAACTTTACTGTTAACAATTGAGAAATCAAAATTATGAAAGATTTTGCTTGTCTTGGCTCAGTTATCAATCCAAACAGATACTGTAGCCATGAAATTCAAAGACTGAAATTGGGAAGGGCAGCAATGAACAACCTAGAAAAGATCATTAAGTGTAAGAATGTTTCACTGGAGTCCAAGGTCAAGATCATCTCTGCTATTGTATTCCCAATCATTATGTATGGGTGGGAAAGCTGAACAGTGAAGAAAGCTGCCAGGAGCCAGGACAATGAATCTATTTGAAACATGGTGCTGGAGAGGAGTTTTGTGAATACCTGGACAAACAGAAAGACAAAAAAGTGGTTCCTAGGCAGCTCTGGCTATTGGGTGGTGTAAAAATGAAATAAATAAATATCAAACCAGAACTTTTACTAGAAGCAAAAATAACAAAGCTGAAGCTGTCATACTTGGAGCACATCACAAGAAGGCAAAATTCCTTGGAGAAGACAATCATGCTAGGGAAAGTCTCAGAGAGAAGATAGAAAGGAGGACCAAATCTGAGATGGATGAACTCCATAAAGGAAACCACAGTCTGAAATTTACAAGACGTGAACAGGGCTCTCATGGACAGGACATTTTGGAGGGCTTTCATTCATAGAGTTGCAAAAGTTGGAGACATAAAACAATAAGAAACTCAATAACTAGAAAGTCTGACTCTTGTGAATACTTCTGAAAAGCCCATTTTTTATAGTCCTTCAGACTGAATTCTACCAAGCAAGTTGGGTGGGAAGAAATAAAGCTGGTCTATCCCAGAAAATTCAACAGCAGAATCTTCTTGTTGTAAAGACAACAAGTAAACAAATGAAACCCAGAAGCTTTTATAAGAAGTCAAGCAGTATCACCCAGCACACTCTGGTCTACTATTGTTAAAAGGCATCCTAGCTGGTCCAGCTAGATTCATTATAAGTTCTCTCCTTTGACTTGAGCTGGGTGGTGGCTGAATCCTCACTTAACACCTCTGATAAAGGATGTCAAGGGAGGACTGCTATCAGCTTTCATCCTGACACAGAGTCAATGAGGAGTAAAACAACTCTGAGTTGTAAGAGTGCACAAAGTTAGATGCTGAAATCCAGGTATGGGTTTCCATTTAGAGATTTTTTTGAAAAAGAATGAAACTGTAGAACTAATTATCAGAAGCATTATCATATAACACCCCATGGAGTAAGCAAAACCTTTCATGAAAAAGCTCATGATTTAAAAGAAAACCTAAGCTTTATTCAATTATTCTTAATCACTTTCTCTTTTTTCTTTTTCTTATCAGCTCCAGTAAGAATCCTTGCTAAAAAATAGTATTTATATATGCATTTACTGTATTTCTGTCCTTTTTGTTAGACAGCTGTTGACTTTCAAAACATTCATACTGAGAGAGAAAGAGAAACAAATCCTGCCATCAACATGACAAAATATAAAACAAGGGAAAGTGAACTGGCAGGAAACAGAAAAGGAGGAAGGTCAGTTTTTGAATGGCAGAACAAGGTGGTGAGCTACATGTTGGCATTTAGGGCACAGTCCTATGCATAATTTGACAGCAGAAAGTCCAACAACTTCTGGAATTCCTAAGTTGCCTTGCTGAAGAATTCAGGGAGTTGCAGCCCTTTTGCCTGTCTAAACATACTTAGGTTTGCTCCCTTAAATGCCCTTCGGCACTGGCTGCTCTTCCCTGGCTGGTGTGTTTGCTCAAATAGCAACTGGTCAATGGATGAGGCCAAAGATTTTTCCCCTTCTTCTGTTGGCCTAGGACAAGTTTCAGCTGAGCTGGGTGTTCTTTGTGTTGAGGTGGGGATGGGGAACAAGCTCCTTGCAACTCTTTTTTATCTAGCAGGTGGATGAACCAGGTTGGTCACCCTCTTGGCTTGCTTAAATACTGGTCATCTTGACCAGAACAATAAATCAAATAATTTGGTTTATTTCCTGCACCATCCCAAATACTCCAGGTAGCCTTATAGCAGCATTCATAGATCAAGGTCCTACTGTTGCTGATGCAGACCTTCCTTCTTTGTTGCATTATTTACTTAAAAAAACAAAAAGAACCCTGTGCTCTCAAGAGAAGTTCCAGGTTAAGGGGCTGCAAATGCTATCTCCGTTTCTCCAGAATGACTGTGATCAGTGGTGTATTGGAACTGGGGTACCAAGGGTTACAATCTCTGGACTTTTTTCTTTAGCAGGGCCACCAACTTCCATCTGAGCTTAGCTGCTGTCCTCACAGTAGCTGGGGGAAAATAAATTTTCCCAGCAACAATATATGGTTCTTTGTTGTAGTATAAAGTCTTCTTGGTCTTGAATAAGCAATTAAGATCCATTAGCTTTGCAAAATACCTGCTTAACAGATGAAGATACCTAGGGCTATTCAGATGGATCAACAAAGCAGCCTGTATTTTTTTTAAACTGTGTATTATATTTATAGCCTGCCTTTTCCCTTTCAAGGAACTCAAGCTGACTACTTCTGAAAATGGCACAGAGAGGTGGAAGCAGTAGGAGCACCCACAACTCCTTCAATCCTGGCAGCAGTCCCACTAGGTGGCACATACCTCAAGACTACTTCTAATTACCAAGAAAAGTGTGGAATCCTCTCCCTCCCTCCGTGTGTGTGTGTGTGTGTGTGTGTGTGTGTGTTTTAATGAATTGCAACATTTGATTCAATTCAGGATTGCCTGTGAATAATTCAAAGTGCACACTTCCAGTGACATCTGGTGTTTTGAATCAATTCAAGACATCGAGGAAGCCACGACAGCACAGCTAAAAACGCTCATGAAAAGGGACTTCCAGAACTGCGTCAGAAAGTGGCAAGAATTATGGAGTAAGTGAGTTGGAAGTGAGGGGGAGTATTTTGAGGGGATTAATGGCAATGTGTCCTTTATTGTAATATATATTTTTTAATTTAAACATTCATTTGACCATATCTTGTATATAACCGTGAACTTAATTAATTTCAGGAAGTCATATTTGCTGTTTAAGTTTATCAAAATGAGTATTGTTCAGGGTCTGGGAATGGATGAATTCACTTTGCATTATTTCTAATGGGGAAATTGATTCAGCCTTTGAATGATTCAGAGTTCAAACAGCCTCCTGAAACAGTTTAAGTTCGAAGTACGAGGCACCTTTGTATTCTTGACTCGTATCAACTAATCTATCCTCTTGTCTATCTGGATCTCCTCTCCCTGCAACAAGGATAATACAGGCCTAAACACTTTGATCTTCTCCCAAAACTGCTGGTTCTTGACTATTACAGCATTAGTGCTTCCGCTCTGTGAGCATAGTCTTCTATAAATTTCTACATGGATAAAAGCTTCCTGACAACCAGTTTTGATTTTTCTTTCTTTCTTTGTCTTGCCATCTGCATCCAGTTGAAAACCTTTCTGCAAGATAACATTTACACATACAGGCTGAGTTTGTCTTCTTAGCTCATAACTTTCAAACCACAGAAATGGCATCTTGCCATTTTCTTTTTCATGATGATGGAACGTTTTTATCAAGCAATAGTTCAACTGCAGATAATCAAAACATTTGACAATGGTGACAGAGAAAGAGAGGACTAAGTTACTTTGAAGCTCTGTTACATGATTAGTGTAGATTATAGCCATGTAATATCTGAACTCTGCATGACAACATTGTGAAAAAGGCACAAATAACAGGCAAAGTCAGTATAAGAAATAAACTTTCCAACTGCTAGAGAGATGCAAAACACCAAAATAGCAGGAAAAAGCAAAAGCTAAATAGCTTGCTTCTTTAGGCTGCCATACTGTGCAAACCTGATATCATGCCCTGCAGGGGAACCATATTAACCTATTTTGAATGATAGATCATCCCCATTAGCACATGGATCTGTACCACATAGTTTTAAGGTTCCATCTTTTCAATTAATTTTAATTTTATTTATTAGATTTATATTTAACTTTTTTTTACAAAGAACTCAAAGTGGCTTACATAATAATCCTTTCCTGCTTTCTATTTTATTTCTAAAACAACAACCCTGTGAGGTAGGTTGGGTCAAGAGTCTGTGACTGACCTAAAGTCATTCAGTTGGCTCCATGGCTGAGCAGGGACTAGAACCCAAATTGCCTGAGTCCCAGTCCCACGTTCTTAACCACTACACCACACTTTACCTTGTGATGACTAATGAATTTACTGGTTCAATAGGTTTCCTAATCCTGTCGTTGGTTTTCAGGCCACTATTCATTCTAGCTCCTCTTTTCCCAGTCTAACTCTTTTTCTAGCTCCTACATCTTGCCCTACGTTTGGGCAGGAGGGATGCCTTTGGAGGCTATAGCAAACAGGCACAACTTTAGCCACTTCTCTGGAGAGCTGCTTGGCAAGACTGGCAATGGCTCATTTGTTCTGGGGCTTTCCCATGATGGTTGTCCAAGTTTGATGAGTCAGCAAGCAATTGTGGTAGAAAAAGCCCTAGAACAGACCACTTTCCCCCTCTTGGTTCTCAGGTATAATAAGACACAATGGTGAATCACCTTGACTGGGTTCAGACAACATAAGCAACAGTGGCTTCAGTTTCACTTGAGATCGAGAAATAACACATTGACTTGGCTTGCAGTGTTAAACAATCCCTGAATTATTAACGTGGGAGCAAGTGTGCTTCTCTTGCCCACTTGCTCACATCCACTTTGCTAAACAACCCAGGATTCCTGGGTGGTATTCCATGACGTTTGAACCTGGAACTCTGTGGTTGTTGAGGGAGAAATCTGTTCATGAGAAAAACTTGTTCACAACACTTATTTAGTTGACCTAATCTATCCTTCTAGATGATGATTATATTCAGTTTTATATGACTCAGTCTTTTTTTAACCTTTTCCCTTAGTGCCTCTATAACCTTCTAAAATGCAGGAATTGCATATATTCTCTGAAGAGTTATATGCTTTGAGACACATCCTTGCAATATGCATCACTGTGCCCCTGATATCCTAAATTTCATTCTATACAGGTGATTTTGGAACAAATATAAATTAGTTCCAGGTGTTGAAAACTAGGGGTCTTCCAGATGTTTTGGCCCGTAACTCCCATGAATTCTCACCATTAGCTACAATGGCTAGGGTTGAGGGAAGTTTAAATACTCTTCACCTATAAAGTTCCCTCAGAATATGTCCTGCTGATCACCTGACTGCTCTGTGTGGCTGGTATTTTGGCTTGACCCCTGATTGGACCCAAATTGTTTTGTGATGCTTCAGCAAAAGAGAACAGTTACTGTGATGACAAAAGGCAGTTTGTTGGGTCTTTTTACCTGGGAAGAGAAGGGAAGTGAAGGATAAAAAGCCTGCCTCTAAGGCCACAGCTCCACATTCCTCTCCAGAGGTTATATTTGCATGATGCTGATATTATTAGGGAGAACTCTGCTGTGGTCATGCCAGAGGACTTCTGACTTTTTTTAAGGATAAAAAAGACCATTCCCTGCTGCTGTTGACACTTTTCCTTGAACCATCATGAAACATTTCAAGGGACAATTACATCTGAAGCAGTGTCCATTTTTTCTCATGCACTTTAAAGACACTGCTGCAGCTTGCTCATTTAAAATGCACTGCTTTGTTCATAAGAGGAGGAGGAGGAGACTACTTACCTACTTGAGTTAAAGAATTCAGTGTACACATGAAGAAATTGAGCTTTTGTATGCTTCTGCCAATGTAAACGTCTCTTTGCTTTGAAATTTCTCTCTCACTCATTCTCATATTACACGTTTTAGCAAAATAGTTAAAGTTGTTCCTTTTTTGCATTCTTTCACATATATAGGATAAGCATTTATGGTATGGCTGATGCAAGATTTATAGCAGGCAGGCATGCCTCTATATTATTTCTTTCAGCTTGGAGCTCTGCTTGGTGTAGGGATTTCCCATGAACCTAAGTCTGGCTACCTTCTACCCATCACAGAAATACATTTTGAAGGGCAGTCATTCCTTTTCCTACCACCCTCCAGCCCTCGCAATTGCTTTGTAAGTAATTCCTTGCGTACTCCTGGGTTACAGGAGCCTCTCTCAGTAATCTGGTTCTCAGCTTGCCTGCCGTTGTGCCACACACTGAGCAGTCTTTCATGCTGCCCCACCGGACCCCCATCTATGCCAAAGGCTGCCACAGGGTTGTGCCTCGCTTCCTCTGGTCCAGGACTGCATATCAGGAGGGTACTGACAGAAGCCATGACAGGTCAATAAAGCCATGACAGTGGATTTATTGTGCAGATATCATCTAAGTATATTGCCACCATCTCTGATTTCAACATTTGGGTTCACAGCTGCACTGACACCTACTTTATTTCCATTTTCTCTAGAACTCACATTACTCATTCAGTCAGTTATTACAGAGAATCCAGACAAGAGCAGCTGCCAAACCACTGCATTCCATATTGTTGTGCCATCTTTTTTTCAAACAGGTTTGGGACTATATTCTTGTTAGGATTTGGGCTGATTCATTTTCTGCAGCTTGGAAAAATTCTATTGGTATCCTAGCTACTTCAGGTGCCTTATTCTTTGCAAGTGCATTCAGAGTGGCTTTCACTTCTCTTTTGAATATTGCAGGCTCTTCTTTATAAGATTTCTCTTTGAAGAAGTTCATCATTCTTTCATCTCATCTATATAGCTCTTCTGTATATTCTTTCTACTTTTCTTTAGTTTCTCCTGATCAGACAGTAAGTTACCTTGCTTGTTTTTTATCATTCGTAATCTAGGTTTGAATTTCTCTTAGATGCCTTGGATCTTCTGGAAGAGGTCTCTTGTTTTTTCTCTTTTGTTGCTTTTGTCCATTTCTTTGCACTGGCCATTGCAATAATTATTTTTGCCTCTACATGTTAGTGACTGAAAAGATGCATTCAGGATTCTGACCGTATTTCTGTCACCTTTTACTGTTCTGCTATAGTGAAGAAGTTCACAAAAAATGCCTGCATTTTGTTAACCTGCCATCACTGAGAAATATTCAATTTAAAATGGAAGAGCCAAACATGCTATTAATAATTATTATGCCCATCTGTGGATGTCTTTAAACTTGAAACCAAACCATTGTATTACACCAGCTGCTTCCCATTTTTCTCTAATAATTACTATAGTTGGGTGATTTAATGAGATAGTGCATTTAACATTCCTGGTAGTACTATTGACTTTGATGCCTGCTTATAAATAGAGAATAGTGGAGAAGAGAATAAGGAACAAAGGACTGAGAAACTCACACTAAAATAAGTCTTCTCATAATAAAGAGGTACATAAATTCAAAGTCTTCATCTCAATCAAACATACATTTCCTGTCCCAGCATGTAGTTCATCTTCCACAAAGACACTGGGTCTTCTATAGTGTTGAAACTGGAGATTCAGGTGACAAAAACATTGGAATTACTTTAAGATAATTGGTGGGGTTAGAACATATGTCATATTAATTCCTGACAATTGCTATTCAAGCAGCATTTTCAGATTGTACTGAGATGAAACATAGGAGTAAAGGGAAAAATCTCAGATATTTGATTAATTTGTTCAGGCTGGATTAGGGATGGATGTGAGTCCAAGGATGAAAAATGCAGGGAGGCAGTAAAACTTTCAAGGGAGCTCAAGTCCCAAGTCTCGGTCTGGGATTACAAATAAATTCATAGAAGGACCACTGAACCTCAGGCAACAGCCAGCTGGAACATTTTTAGACCTTCAGTTTCTTTAGTAACACACTTCTCAAAAGTCTTTAGGCAGAAAGGAATGGAAGGGTTACTGTTTATCTTAACAGAAGGTTTAAAAATGTTAATTTACATATCTTCTTTAATTTAAATAAACAAAAATAAAATTTCTCCATTGCCTATCATGGATACTTTCCCAGGTCAGAGAGAGAAAACCCCCCGAGACAGGCTGGTGAAAGGGGGATTAGGTGGACACCCCAACAGGGCATGAAGGTAATAGAACTGGCAGCACAAGCTGTAGTTAAATGGGATCGTACCTGTTCTATATACAAAAGATCCCTGGTTCAATATTTGGCATCTCCAGGCAAGGGCAAGAATTATTCATATATGAAGCTCTGGAGAGCTGCTGCCAATCACTGTAGATTAGGAGTGGGTAATTGATGGTTCTCCAAATGTTTTGGCCTAGAATTTCTGTTAACTCTCATCATTTGCTATGCTTGCTTTAAATCCTGATGGGATTCAAAGTCCAAAATTTCTGGAGGGCCACAAATTGCCCATTGTTGTGTTAAATGGTCAATGGCTTGACTCAGTATTAAGGCCATTTCTGTGTTTTTTACTGGCTTGGATCTTGGTCAAGTTCCATTGTGTGAATGTTCTCTTTGGAGTATCTTGGAAATCACTGCTGTTTCCAATTCATAAAATGAATGCTTCAGTCTACAAATGCTATGCCCTGATATGGTGGATAAGGTTGCAGGATATGGTACAGCCAGGACAAAGATCCAGCCCATTCTGCTACAAATCTAGGCTAGCCAGAATAGTAAGAGCTGATTACGCTTGGCATCTGGAATGCAGCCAGACCATTCAATGATATTCATGAATCATCCATCTCAGTAGCCATCTGATTCACTGCACAAAGCTGAATTTAATTAGATAAAAGATGAATGGTTTAAAGAAATGAACTGATCATATCTATTTCCTGATAGATCTCAACAGTTTCATTTGTAATGTCTATTTATAATCATTTTACGATAATCAACCTTTTTTTAGAATACCACTGAGGCAGCAATCCTTATCTACTCCCATTTTTCCTGGGTATAATTCAGTTCTGGTGGAGTTTATAGGAGTTGCATCTGGAGGGGCCCAGGTTAGGGAACAGTTTATACAGTTCTGTTATTAATCCTTTCCCCATAATCTGAAATCTGCTTCCTCATGTCCAGGAGTCTGACTTCCTGGTGAGCATGCCAAGTGTTCATACAGGCACCCACCAAGAAGCAAGTCCTGTGAACACTATGTAAGTGGCCTCACTCTTCCGCACAAATAACTTGCAAACTTTGTGCTGCACATGCTCGGGAAGAAGGCTTCTAGTTGTGAAACTGGAATAGCCTGAGCAATTGAGTGGGATGGTGTAACTTGGTGTCCTGCAACAGCAGGGGCCCCCTTCCATCTCAATGATCCTATCTGCAGGCTTGGCTTGCTTCCTAAGCAAGGGCTGAGAAATCAGATGAGCAGAAGAGGGCTAGATTCCAGGAAGGACTGTTGTGGCCCTAACTCCATCGATTTAATATAGGGTGGGCCAAAAATAGGTATGCAGTACTGAATGGGTCATGGAGGACCTCACACAGTGGACGAATTGAAGGAGTTCATCTCACAAGCATGTATTGGTATTGGTGCTAAACAGAATTTGTGCCACAGTGTCAGGGACAGGTTCAAGAAATGTTGCAACATTGATGGAGAACATGTTGATCAACTAAATGACTAAACATAGCCCGATCAGTACTATATACTACTTTTGGCCCACCCTGTTATAGTGGGGGCAGGGAGAGGACAGGTTTGCCTCAATCCACATGATCTCATTTCCCATTATTCATTTATTTAAATATGTTTTCACCTCTTGCAGCAAGGATGGAGGGCCTCTTTCAGCCTGGAAAGCTCCCAGGAGCCATGTTCTAGTGGTGGGCAAGGATCCTTCCTTCTCAAAAGCAGGTAAACAAACTGGGAAAAGGTTTGCATGGCATCTAAATCCAGAATTATGGTTAAATGCACCAAATGAACAAGGTTCATAAGACAATTTTAGACCAGAATTTGTCGTTGGTTTACAAATCCTGGTTTGTTTGGATGTACCATAACCAGGCTATCCATCCTGATTTGTTTACCTCCTTTCAGGAATGGAAAGTCAACAAAGAGTACCACACTTTGTTTCATCCTGGATTTAATTAAAGTACAAACCTGAGTCTGTCAACAACTAAAAAGGTATAGCGTCCAGTGAAAAAAGTTTCATTACATATCCTGTTTAATCAAATACAGATCATACATAATGCAACTCAGAATTCACTTGGACTAGTTCCAGCTAAGATTCCCTGGAATTAGGAAATGCATTGTCACAAAAAGGAATATAATCAGGTCCCAAATCCCTTTTGAATCACTAAAGAGGAACTGTAAAAGTTGGGGAAAATGACTAGGCATATGTCAGGATAGGGTAATAAAAAGCAGCAGCAAAACATCAATTCCTGGCTTAAGAAGCAACAGAGTTCTTTCAGTGTGAGTTGTAAAACAAATATAAATGTACCAGACAAATGTACCAGTAATATAAAATGGAGCAATCTATAAATATGAAGTAGCTATTTTTGACTGGGTTTAAAAAAATAAAACTGTACAAGATTTAACCATATACCAGAATTATTAGACAGAGTGTTAGAAAGAAGGCTGTAGATTTTTATTGGATCAGTTAAATTAGAAGTCTGGGCCATGAACAGAGATATTTTCTCAGTACTAAACTAATTTGCTACTGGATATTCAAGCCCAGGACAGGGATGGGGACAGCAGGTTCAAAATGAGAGGCACTTCTTTATTAACACTGTTACGCTGCTTCAAATAGTTATTTCATCCCATTTAGATTGTGCAAGACTGTCCATCATTTCAGCTGGGCACTCAAGTCAGTTGTGGATTGATTTGGAGGAATGTTAATGCACTGGGGATCAAGAGCAGCATTGCTGTGTAGCAGCTTCAGCAATGTCTCTTCCCCCACCACATGTAAGTATGAATGTATGAGTAATAAATGCTTAAATGTCTGAGCATGCACTTCATGGATCAGATGATGTGAGCTTTAATCCCTAGATTATTTTGCAATAAATCTGTTAGGCTGACAGTCCCTTGCAAACTTGCATTAAACTCGCATACATCTGAGTGCCAAGCATAGGATTGTTGCTCTCTTAGATGCAGTCCTATGCATATGTGCATGTAAAAAAAGTCCTACAGCTGCCAGCATGGCTGACTGGGGCAACATTGGATCACTGTGCTTTTAATTAACTAGAACTCTACTCAGAGGAAAGATGCTTCTTAGTTCTCGAAGAATTACTCAGGCTGATTTTGCTTAATTTAGCACACTCAAAGATTCAAGGATCTACATTATAGGTTATCATGGGAACATTCTGTTTATCAGCTGTATGAACATGACTAACAGTCAGAGCAGCTTTCATGTTTAATGGTAAGATATCTCCCTGACAATCTTCTTTGAGTACCATCAGTTCTTACCAATGTACACTGAAATGAGCATGCCATCAATCAGCCGTTCTAAATGCAATAATGAGCAATTAGCAATGTAGTTGTTGTATCTGGAACAGTTTTGCCACATAGCTTTGTATTTAGGAGATGGAGCAGCCATGCAGTGAAACGTTTCTTGTAAACATTTCATATCAGTTTTCCTACCTAGACTCCAGACAGTATCAGATGTTGCACCTGAAGATCCCTACATCTCTACGTGTCTTACACACACACCCACTCATGCTTCACTCTAGTTCTACTCTTGAATTGTGATTCAAGATAAATATGCTTTACTATGAAATCCAAAATGTTTGAATAAAAATCCTGAAAATAATCCCTAGGACAGAAATGTGGGGCCTCAAACAGAGAGGAATCCTAAGTTGAGGTAGGGTTGTGAAGTGGTGGATGATCTTCCAGTCCCAAACACTGCTGGCCTCCACTGCTGGTTGAGGCAGGAGGTGTGAGTGCAGGTGCTACTTCTCCAGTGAATGCAGTGATGCTTCTTAATTTTGAAACCAGTGGATAGAAGGCTGCTTCTAATTCCCCACATACCACTCCATACCATCCACTTGCAAGGCTTCTTACTGCAGGAAACACTGCCAGCTATAGATCTATCCCTCCAGTGCTTTTTAGAGGCACCTTGGGGACATCAGTGGCATCACCCTAACCCCACCAACCAAGCTCCTCTCTGGCAATGTGGGGCACTTCCAGCCCATCCACCTTCTTCCCAGCCAACTAATTTGATTCTCTGCCAAAGGGCAGAGAAAGGTTTTAACTTAAATTCTCAGAGGGCACAAGGTTTTAACTCTGAATGGTGGACTCTGTCCTTCCTGTTGCAAATCGGTGTAGTGTGTGAACTTGAGATTCAAAGCAGCTTAATAGAATGTTGGGCACATTTTATTGTTATCTTTGGAAACTAGCAAGCTCTAAATGAGCCAGCTGGTCTCTAGATTCAGGGCTGATGTGGAAAGAAACATAGAAAACAACACATTTTTAAGCAATAGAGGGCCAAGTTTGAATGATATGTAGCTTTTGATAATTTGTTTTAATCACAGTCAGCTGCACACTGACCTCACATTTGCTTTGATGGTGTCAAGTCCAGCCCATGTACAGTGTTTTTGCAGAAACTAAACAAGGGCACCAGGAATTCTATCCAGTTAGTCGTGTAAATATGGGAATTGTACTCCAATGCATTTACAGGGTAGCAGATGTCCTAAACCCATCTGTTAACTTCCTGCTTCTGCCAGAATATCAGCTTTGTAAAACCTCAAAACTCACCTTCAACAAGTTATGCATATTTGTTTTGTGGATTCTCTTGAGTTCTAAGTGATGAGGTACTTCTTTATTTTTTCCACAGGATGCAGCAATGGTAAACAACCTCTTTTAGTATAGTAGGATTGTGGGATGAAAACCCTAGATTGGCATGTCAAGGTCACTTTCTCAGCCTGTGCAACTATGCTCCAGTTTTCCCTAGTCTCTGGATCAACAAGAATGCAAGATTCTCAGGGCTTTGAGCACTCCCACAGAAATAACTAAGGCCGGCCCACATATGCAGCAGAATGGAACTACAGAATGCTAAGTTAACAGATTTTAGGGAGGGAGATACCATGTCTTCGCACTTCTCCATATAAAATCCTCCTGCAACTAGATAATGAATGTATTGTGGAGCAAGATGAAAAACCAGCTATCTTCCTGCTGTGCCACCTTACTTACTCGGATTTAAAAGCAACAAACAGGTGGGAATATTTTAAAGATGTATTCATTCGGTACCCTCTTAAGTCATATAGTCCATTCCAGTCCTTCAAAATTCTGTCACTGCATTCCCACCTTATGCAGCTGCTTCTGTAGACCAGGCCTAACCATTGAGCAGCCGTGTCAACACACACAGCATAGACAAATTGTTGCAGTTGTCTAACATGATATTTGAACAGACATGTTGCAAAAGATACATATGCAATGTGTACCCCTGTGTATTTATATATAACAAGGTATACTACTAATTTTACGTGTGATTTTAGTAAAGTTTTTGGTAAAGGCAGACTAATTCTCCATATATTTTTCCATTCATAGATTGTTGTTGTTGTTACATTGAATTTATGTCCTGCCATTTTCCTTCTTGTGAGTGTTGAGAAAGTCCAAATAAAAAGATATGTGTCTGCATGTCTTCTAAAATAAAATCTGGCAGCAGTGTCTTTGCTCCTCTCCACTCAAAGGAACTAGAACTTTTCACCCTGGGAAAACCAGGCAGCTCCGGAGGGCTCCATTATTCATGTATTTTCTCTTGGAATCAGACAAGCAAGGTGTGTGTGTGTGTGTGTGGGGGGGGTACTTCCTTTGCAATGTTAAGGAATTCTGTACCTCTGAATGCAAAAACTACAACATATTGAACCTGTTAGCATTCTGTACCTCCTGATTGTTTTATTTGTTATCTTTTACCCAAGCCTTCAATGGGTCATGATGTTTTTCCTGATGTCTATAATGATTTCTCAATGTTTCTGTATTATTCTCTATTGCCAGAATCTCATCACTGCCTTGAAACTGTGTATGTGACTCACAACCTATAAAAAACTCTGCTCTGGAAGCTTGTAGTTCGTGGGCGTACCTCTGCTTGACAGCACTGTTATAAGTTTGTTTTCTGCAGAGGGGTTTTCCTGGGCGTTCTCACCAATAAAACTGCTGAGGTTTGAGGCGAAGAAGTCTTCCTGTGGATCTGAACATACATTCTTCCAGGCTGCTATACCAGGATACCCTGACAAGAGGGGCCCAAGGCAGCTTACATAGCTCTATGTTATCTTCACAACAACAATCCTGTGAAGTAGGTTAGCCTGAGAGTGAATGACTGGCCCAAAGTCAGCCAGGGAGCTGACTGGCCCAAAGTCAGCCATAAGTACTAGAACCTGGATCTCCCAGGTCCCCAGTGCAATACTCTAACCATCACACAACCTATGTAAAAAACTTTTAAATAAGTGCTATCAAAGGTAGCTGTTTGTCCTTCCAATATTCTAGTATTAATCTTTTCATAGACTCATAGAATAGTAGAGTTGGAAGGGGCCATGAAAGCCATTGAGTCCAACCCCCTGCTGTTGCAGGACACCAAGTTACACCATTTCATTTAGATGGCTGACCAGTTTATTTCTGAATGTCTCCAGTGTGGAAGAGTCCACCACCTGGTTCTCTAGGCACCTGGTTCCACTGTTGTATTGCTCTGACAGTGAGGAAGCTTTTCCTGATGTCCAGCCTAAATCTGGGTTGTCACAACTTGAGCTGATTATTCCAATGCTTACTCTCTGGCATCAGCAAGAAGAGATCTTGACTTTCCTCTTTGTGACAGCCTTTGCAGTACTTATAAAGGGATATAATGCCCCCACCCCCAGTCTTCTCTTCTCAAGGCTGAACATGCCCAGTTCTTCACTTTCTTCACATAGGGCAGTATTTTCAAACCCTGGATTATTTTTGTTGCCCTCCTCTGGACCCTTTCTAATTTTCCTGCATCTTTCTTAAATCTTGGTGCCCAGAACTAGACACAGTATTCCAGATGAGATCTTACTAGTGAGGAGTATAGAAGAACTATTACTACTTGTGATTTGGAAGTAATACTTCTGTTAATTTATCCCAAAATAACATTTGCCCTTTTGGTGGCTGCATCGCATTGTTGGCTCATGTTTAGCCTATTCTCTACAATTACTCTAAGATCTTTTTCTTGTTCAGTTCTGTTGAGCCACATATTCCCCATCTTGTATCAATGCCTTTGGTTTCTTTTTCCTAGGTGGAGGAATTGGCAATTGTCCTTATTGAATTTCATCCTGTTGCTTTCAACCCAGTGTTCAAGTTTATCAAGATAGTCCTGGATCTTCATTCTGTCTTCTAGGGTGTTTGCTATTCCACCCAGTTTTATATCATCTCCGAATGTGATTAACTTTCCTTGTACTTCCTCATCTAAATCATTAATAAAGATGTTGAAGAGCACTGGGCCAGGACTAAACCCTGTGGCACCCCCCTAGTTACCTCCATCCAATTTGATGGAGGTAACTAGTGGGGACACAAAGAATGCCATTGATGAGCACTCTTTGTGTCTGATTTAGCAGCCAATTTTGGTTTCCATCTAGCCCAGATTTTGCTCATTTGCTTACCAGAATGTCATGTGGTACTATTTTGAAAGCTTTGCTAAAGTCTAGGTAGATTATGTCCACAGTGTTCGCTTTGTCCATTTGGGAGGTTACCCAGTCAAAAAATTAGATTAAAGTAGTCAGACCTGATTTATTTTTGATAAATCCATGCTGGCTTCTATTAATCACTGCATTTTCTTTGAGATGCTTGTAGATGAATGTCAAAAGGATGCCATTATTGATTTTAAAAATATGGAAATTCACAATAAAAATTAATGGTAAAAAATACCACAGACAGTGGACTGAGATGACAATTTAACTGGATTTTACTGTGTTTTATGATGTACATGGGCTTCAACTATACTGAGACTATACAAACAAGTGAACAAGTCCTAACATAGTAGACTGTACCATTTAAAGTTGTAGGTGTGGAATTACCAGTTGGAATTTTCCACAAGTAAAAATATCCTGTAAAAGGATATTTAATCCTGTAAAAAGTTGGTACAATTCGAACAAAACTCTTGCTCGACCCACTATCTGCAGTATTCATTTGCTGCTTAGCAGTATTTCCTTCCCTTTTTCTTTTTAAGGAGTATAAATATCTGATTTCCCTACTTAGCACCTGAAGTGGTACATTCCATTCTACCAGCTCATTTCCTGCTCCGCAGCCCGTTTCGTCTGTTGACCTAGTCATCTATTACTGGTTAAGAAGGCAAGAATGTAGGTCAAGTGACAGAGAAGTGGCTAGTCCAGGCTCCTGTAAAGAGACAGACCCTGCTCCAGCATTTCCATTTCTTTACTCCCTGCCAGAGATGCTCCATGCAGATTCTACTGCTAGAGTGTTCAACAATGCAGCATTCACAGCTGATTCACAGGGAACCCTATTTGCACATGGGGACTCTTTCCTGACAAGCCATGTGACACTGTCATAGTTAGGATGAGAGTGATATGAAAAAAAATCTAATATGATATTTTAAAACAAGCCGTAATGGGGCGAAATTAACAAAACATTGTGTCTAATGGTATCATTTGATATGGTCTGTTACTAAGGAGGTCATGCACAGAGAGCTGCAGGCAGCCTGTGATGTATTTGTGCATATTTTCTCCCCCCTCTTCTGTCTCTTTCTCTCTCTCTCCCTCTCCCGCCCCTCTCTGTGTGGGTGTGGGTGAATAATTCAGTCCAAATATGTTTTGTTGGAATTCATGATGATGCTTGAATTTACCACTCTTCTGCATTATTGTTGCGAAATGCCCAGTTGGGAGAATTTTCTCATGCTCTAAGTAGACCTCTAAATGTCTTGGAATGTAACTAAGGGACACAGCATATGCATGTGCAAGAAAAATGCATAGGTTTCCTGCAGGACCATATGTTAGTTGAACAAATTAGAACTGCCTGCCCCCGTATAGTTCTGCCACATATCCCTTTCACAAAGCCATGCAATGCAGTGCTTCTGTTATATTCTCAACCAAACATCTTAGGGCACAATCTTATGCAGGCTGAGATGAAAACAGTCCTACAATCCCAGCATGCCCCAACCAGATGGGAATTGTGGTGCTAATTTTTGGTCTCAACATGCATAGGATTCCCTAACCTTGTTGGATTACAACCTGCACCATCTGTAGGAGGCATCACTTTGGGCAATAATTTATGGTAAAGATGCTCTTTAAAGACATAAGAGTTTGTTGATACTTGTTCGTTTATTCCTTTGTAAATCTTAGTGGTGTGCTTATGTTGTCATCCATGTTTCTTTTTTTCCTAAAATGAGAATAATCTGCTTTCATTATCTTTCAGTAAAAGTCTTTCCTCTTGCACTTATTAATATGGAAATACTCAGCTGTATCTTATTACACTTTTTCTTGGCGCACAATTCTGTTCCTGGTCCTTGTAGTTGCAGCCATCTCCATTTCTTTTCCATGGGTATAATTTGAGACCGTTGTCATAGTCCTAATTCTCACGCTAAACTATGTTCTGGGAAGAAGCGACACCCTAATCTCCCCATACTTTTTAAAACCAGTTGCTTCCTATGTGCTAAGCATATTATTTTTTCCATGTACATTGCCAAAACTTTTACTCACCTACATTTAATTCTATTCACATCTGAACTTGCTTCTGTATAAACATGGGGGTTATTCTTAAGAAAGCAGGCACAAAATTGCACCTTTAATTAGCTAAACGTTAAATTGCAGATCTGTCCACCAATAAGTCCTGATTTTGAATAAGGGGTAGAAATAAGCATCAGAAAACAAAGAACACAAGCACTGTTTGTAGCTGTATCTAGTCTAAGTGTAGGGAACCTTCAGCCTATGGTCTGAATCTGGCCTATTAGGCCTCCCAGTCCAGTCTGCCAGCTCATCTGTGATGCTCTGCCTCTGTCCTCAGCCTCCCAGTTCTTCTGTAGCTGAGTTTGCATCACTGATCATCTGAGCAGTGTGTGTGTGATCCCTAGGGCAGGGAGGGGAAGCTAAATTCCAGTCCAACTTCACTGCATCTTCAGCCCTGGCCAGCTTGTCAGCCCTAGAAAGCTCACAGGCAGATGTTTGACAGAAACTGCTATTTCATCACATCTAGTCATCATAGAAGGCCACTCCTGAATACCAGATTCTGTTCTTAATGATCATAGACAATTACCATGGATAGAGATTTCCACAGAGTCCCTGACCTAATGAAATAATGATTCCACTTCATACCATGGGACCTTGCAAGAGCCACTTAGTGATTAATTAGTACCAAAGAACAATCAGAATCAAATTAAGTATTGCATTTATGAGAGCGTGCATCCGTCCACATGTACCCCTTACTTCAGTATGCAAATCTTAGCTACCTGAATAGCACACATACTTCTCTTGCTTTCTGAACAATCCAAAGAAGAGAGATGGATCTTTAGACCGTCAAGGGCTTTGTGGCTGTCCCACTCTCTCCTGCCCTTGTTACAGTATGTGCCAATCTATGCTTTGGGGGCAGGACTTGGACCCTAAAGCCTCTAGAGGAAGGTTGTGTGAAAAAAGTTATAGGCGGGTGCTGCTGCTTTCCTTCCTTTTAACTCAACCCTGAGGGAGGGTGTGTGGGGGTCCCTTGGATCCCTGCATGCTGTTTCTGAGCAACGGCCCATTTCCACCTGCCTTAGTGAACCTTCTGATTTCTGTCTTCCTCCATCTGCACTCAGGCTGGCCAAATTCAGAAATAGGATATAGATACTTTTAAAATACCCATATGGCATGGTTGTAGACAATAAAGAGAGTGACTTTTGAGTGGTCAATAGGTGACAGATGTCTGCTAGTAATCGAGATAGCTCAAGGGATTTTTTTTTAATGATACCAGAAACAATATCCTTCCAGCACTTGAAAATGATTATACAAAGCAGAAACTTTTATAAAAATGGCATGTCAGTTTAGATATTTATAAAAACAGAATGTAGGGAAGTAGTTCTTTCTATTTCTCATATCCAGGCTTTTAATATATGGGCAAGGATTTGATGTTTTCAAGCCGTTAGAAATGATGTCATTGCACTAGCATAAACCAATGCTTGCACAGTATAGCTAGCATAATGGGGAAAAGTGTTGATGTGCCACCAAATTTCAGTGGCACATCAACACTTTTCCCTAGTGCATTAGTGACATTGTGCAAGAACTGGTCTGTGTGAGTGTTAAGTTAGTAGTGCTAGCAGCTTTTGAAGCACAATAACACGCCCATATTTTTGTCCTTTCCTTTGACTCTTACCACAAAAAATCCATTAAGGTTGGAAAAGTGGCATAGCTGCTCAATTGTTTTTGACTGATAGCATGAAGAGCTGTTTGCTTGGAAGATCCCTCACTGTGAACAAAGGCTTTGCTTTCATGTTTACAATTGTCTGTTGATTTTTCCTGCAAAGATACTTGCCACGACTATTAGCAGGATTCATGGGTGTGCACATAAAGTCTATGAACACATCTTAGAGTTTTACAATCAACAGTTCACCTCCCCTAATCCTCCCAGGCCATGCCAGCCAAACTTCATTTTTTAATTGAAATTTAAAATGTAGAATACATTTGGGAAAAAATGTTGAAAAGGAGATATACTGGGGGAGAAGAAATAGTAAGTGCATAATGGAAAAAGTTGCACAAGTGGCACTCACATGTCATAATGCCTTTTGAACTTCCAAGAGTTCAGAAGAACTGGGTGGGTGTGGGTGATTTGAGGGGGGAACTTATAAAGAAATGCTTAAAATAGCTCTGGTATGCTGTGTGAAGCCCTCACATGTGGCAATCCTTTCAGATGTTTGATTCCTCCTCCCCCACTTCCATAGATTTCTTAGCTTTATTTATCCTTTCTTTTAAGGCTTTACTTTGTAGAATGTATGTGATTGGCCAGGTTTAGACAGGAGCTGGTTAGAGAACTTCCAATGCAGCTACACAATGACAGAGAATCACCAATGGACAGAGACTGAGCATCTCCTGGCTAAAAACCTTCATCACAGACCTAAGGTGACCCACCTTTCCAGGTGCACATGGAGACCACATGGATTCAAATGTGCTGGTTAAGAGTTCCAGTGGAAATAAGCAACTGACTTTGCTACCTGGTCATATAGAGTATAAACGGGACCTCCGCTGTGTGCTCCTGGCTGATTGCCAATTCACTGTTATTGAAATTATTTTCAAGAATAAAACTTAGCTTTCAAACTCTCACCCTTGCCATGCTTTATTGGGCCGAATGCTCTAAGGTCCCAGACCCCTTACATCCAACAACTTGTTTGCCTGGACTTTACCAATTCCTTCTGATTAATTTCCCTTACCTGCCCCTCCCCTCCCCTCCCTTCTATGTGCCTCTTCTTTCTCATCCATTCCTTTCAATAAATTTTTCCTCACAATTCTGGCTACCACAAACTGTTGCCTCTTGGCCACCAGCTACATACAGTAGCTATTCATTTTGGTTCGGATGTGGTAAGTTGGAAATGTTGCAATGCCCTTTTAAAAAGAACCCTTTCATATAGGCCTACACTGGTCAAATATATAAAATAGCATATTTCCTATAGTCTAATTTTAGTAACTTGTATCATTTGCCAGTGATTTCCTCACTTTTCCCTATTCTTTAAGGAAAGAACTCTTGTAACTATGGGTTCCTTCCAAATAGAAAATATTGTTTTTCTTTTGCAACATGTTCTTGCTGTTCGGGAGCCAACGAGAACCCTTGACTTTTGTCCTAAGTCCAGACCTTAATTTGAGCGATCATTCCTTTTAAAACGCAACCTTTGAACTGCGACATGAAAAGTATTTACTATGAGCTTCCATTTATGTATGGAAACATGAAATATAAACCCCTGAAATCAAGAATTAAAAGTGGGACTTGTAAAAATTGGGAACATTAATTTTAGGGAGTGATGAGTGGATTGGGGATATTCAGTGGTGTCATTTCTCTGCATTAAAAAAGAATCAAAACTTTAAATAATAAAAATGCTTCACTGCAGAGTGGAATTATCCTTTTCAGGGTTCTAGCAGCATACCTTTTCCAAGTATTGTTGTTGTTGTTAGTCGCGAAGTCGTGTCTGACCCATCGTGACCCCATGGACAACATTCCTCCAGGCCTTCCTGTCCTCCACCATCCCCCGGAGTCCACTTAAGCTCACGCCGACTGCTTCAGTGACTCCATCTAGCCACCTCATCCTCTGCCATTTCCTTCTTCTTTTGCCATCTATTGTTCCCAGCATTAGACTCTTCTCCAGGGAGTCCTTCCTTCTCATTAGGTGGCCAAAGTATTTCAGTTCCATCTTCAGGATCTGGCCTTCTAAAGAGCAGTCAGGGTTGATCTCCTCAAGGACTGACCGGTTTGATTGCCTTGGTTTCCAAGAGACTCGCAGGGGTCTCCTCCAGCACCACAACTCAAAGACCTCAATCCTTCGGCGCTCAGCCTTCCTTATGGTCCAGCTTTCACAGCCATACATTGCAACTGGGAAAAACATAGCCTTGACTATACGCACTTTTGTTGGCAGGGAGATGTCTCTGCTTTTCAGTATGCTGTCTAGATTTGCCATTGCTCTCCTCCCCAGGAGCAAGCGTCTTTTAATTTCTTGGCTTCAGTAACCATCTGCAGTGATCTTGGAGCCTAGGAAAATAAAATCTGTCACTACCTCCATTTCTTCCCAATCTATTTGCCAGGAAGTGAGAGGACTGGATGCCATGATCTTCGTTTTCTTAATGTTGAGTTTCAGGCCAACTTTTGCACTCTTCTCCTTCACCTGCATCAAGAGGCTCTTTAGTTCCTCTTCACTTTCTGCCATGAGAGTGGTATCATCTGCATATCTGAGGTTGTTGATATTTCTTCTGGCAATCTTAATTCCAACTGGTGATTCATCTAGCCCCATCTTTCTCATGATGTGCTCTGCATATAAGTTAAATAGGCAGAGAGACAGTATACAGCCTTGCCAAACTCCTTTCTCAATTTTGAACCAATCAGTGGTTCCATGTCCAGTTCTCACTGTTGCTTCTTGACCCGCATATAGGTTTCTCAAGAGACAAATAAGATGGTCTGGTACTCCCATCTCTTTAAGAATTTGCCACAATTTGTTGTGATCCACACAATCAAAGGCTTTAGCGTAGTCAATGAAGCAGAAGTAGATGATTTTCTGGAACTCCCTAGCTTTCTCCATGATCCAGCATATGTTGGCAATTTGATCTCTAGTTCCCCTCCCTCTTCGAAATCCTGCCTGTACTTCTGGTAGTTCTCGGTCCACATACTGCTGGAGCCTAGCTTGTAGGATTTTGAGCATCACTTTGCTAGCATGTGAAATGAGTGCAATGGTGCGGTAGTTTGAACATCCTTTGGCATTGCCCTTCTTTGGCATTGGAATGTAAACTGACCTTTTCCAGTCCTGTGGTCACTGTTGAGTTTTCCAAATTTGCTGGCATATTGAGTGTAGCACTTTTACTGCATCGTCTTTTAAGATTTTGAATAGCTCAGCTGGAATGCTGTCACCTCCACTAGCTTTGTTGTTGCTCAGACTTCCTAAGGCCCATTTGACTTCACATTCCAGGATGTCTGGCTCGAGGTCAGTGACCACCCCATCGTGGTTATCAGGGATGTTAAGCTCTTTCTCTTTCTCCCTTGCCTTTTGCTTTCCTTCTTTCTTCAGCTATTTGTAAAGCTTCCTCAGTCAGCCATTTTGCTTTCTTGCATTTCTTTGGGATGGTTTTAGTTGTTACCTCTTGTACAATGTTGCGAACCTCCATCCATAGTTCTTCAGGCACTCTGTCTATCAGATATAATTCCTTAAATCTATTTGTCACCTCTACTGTATATTAATCAAGGATATGATTTAGGTCATACTTGAGTGGCCTAGAGCTTTCCCCTACTTTCTTCAATTTAAGCCTAAATTTTGCAACAAGAAGCTCATGATCTGTGCCACAGTCAGCCCCTGGTCTGGTTTTTAATAACTGTATAGAGCTTCTCCATCTTTGGCTGCAGAGCACATAGTCAATCTGATTTCTGTGTTGACCGTCTGGTGATGTCCATGTGTAGAGTTGTCTCTTGGGTTGTTGGAAAAGAGTGTTTGCTATGACCATCGTATTCTCTTGACAAAATTCTACCAGCCTGTGCCCTGCTTCATTTTGTACTCCAAGGCCAAACTTGCCTGTTATTCCAGTTATCTTTTGGCTTCCTACTTTAGCATTCCAATCCCCCATGATGATAAGGACATCATTTTGGGGTGTTAATTCTAGAAGGTGTTGTAGGCCTTCATAGAACTGGTCAGCTTCAGCCTCTTCAGCACCAGTGGTTGGGGCCTAGACTTGGACTATTGTGATGTTGAATGGTTTTCCTTGGATTCGAACTGAGATCATTCTGTCATTTTGGAGATTGTATCCCAGTACTGCTTTTCCTACTCTTTTATTAACTATGAAAGCTACTCCATTTCTTCTGAGGGATTCTTGCCTGCAGTAGAATACCTGATGGTCATCTGAATTAAATTCACCCATTCCTGTCCATTTTAGTTCACTGATTCCTAAGATGTCGATGTTCAGTCTTGTCATCTCTTGTTTGACCATATCCAGCTTGCCTTGATTCATGGATCTTACATTCCAGGTCCCTATGGAGTATAGATCTTTGCAGCATCGGACTCTCCTTTCACCACCAGATACATCAGCAACTGAGTCTCCTTTCGGCTTTGACCCAGTTGCTTCATTCTTTCTGGCACTACTAGTACTAGCCCTCTGCTCTTCCCCAGTAGCATACTGGACACCTTCCGACCTGAGGGGCTCATTCTTTCTTGTCTTACTAGTTTTCCATTTCCCCCTTTTGCAGAAGCCCCCATTTGGAGGGTCCCCCTAAAGATGCATTGCTCTGGAAACCTTGGGATCCCCCCCAAGCCTGTGGATATTGCTATCTTGTGCCTGGGTGGTCCCATTTTGGTGACATAAACAACACTTAAATCTTAAACACTAGCAACAAAAGAAAACAGCCTTATTCATGCATTCAATAGCCATGAATGCATGAAGGAACCAGCAGGAACATATCAGATTAGCCCCATCCCTGTGAAATGTATGATCATTTCATGTCTAAAGGGGATGCTTCTGCTTGCATAGGATCTTCACCATAGGAACAGGAATCTTGATTGACTAGTTTCCATCCCCATAAAGGAAACCCTATGTGAGTAAAAGCATCCCACTTCAGACTGGACCTAATCGTGCATTGGGTGGGGCACACTTAGTTGGCTCAGGACAGACCTGGTTCTGCATCCAGACCTCTGGATGCTCCATATTAGGTGCACAGAAACAATTGTTAAAACATATGATCTGGCCAGGGCAACTTCTTCCTTCTCTTTCTCCTCCTATATTTTTATTTTATACTGATAATTTTAATCTTATATTTGTAAATCAATGTATTTTTTGTATTTTTATATTTAATGGTAATTTATTATGTACTATTGTATTTCAATGTATTTTATCATG
>NW_025336087.1:4073226-4077393 GCF_004798865.1 Varanus komodoensis | reverse complement strand
ATAATAATAATAATAATAATAATAATAATAATAATAATGTTTCTCAGTAGGCAACTTTCCTTCATCACTGAGGATCCACTGTTAACTCACATACCTCTAGGAGGAGGTAGCATGTCCTCCAGGCAAAAAGCTTCCGTTTCTAATGCATGGTTGAATAGCCACACCTCTCTCTGGAAATATGTAAAAAATCTAACCAGCGTTCTCTCAACCCTGTGAACACTGGATGGCTTTCAGGGTTGCAGATGATGGGAAACCCAGCCCATCACATCTGGAAGACACCACACTGGAGAAGCTGGTGTGCACTTTCCTGTGCGATTATTTTCTGCCTTGGATAAAAAAGTTCGCTAAATCTTGCCCATAGTTTATGTCCAGACCAAAGAGACAAAAGGCAATTACCTTATGCAATGCACTGCCACAAAATTGTTCTAGCCAGTGATTTAGTGCTCTGTGAAACACAATTAGACAAACGTATGCAGGATAAGTCCATCAACAGCTATTAGCTATGATAAGAAAAGAGAACCTTCATGTTCTCTTGTGGGCATGTTGTAAGCAGAGCCGGCTGGAGCCTGGGGTCAGACTAGATGGCCCGGGAGACCCCTTCTGACTCGCTATGTTTCTGTGTTGCTATGTTCAGTGGTAGTTTATCTCTATAACAACCTTCCCCAGTTTACTGTCTTCCAGACATACAGGACTACAAGTATAGCTGTGTGGAGGATGCTGGGAGCTGTAGTCCAACACCCCTGGGGGAGACCAGGTTGGAGAATGCTGTTCTATAGTCTAGATCAGGGGTCCTCAAACTTTTTCTAAGTGGGGGCAGTTGACAGGTGCCAGCGGTGGGCGTGGGCCTCCAAGGCAGTGCTGACGGGGGGGGGGCAGTGAGGGGGGGGGGGGTGTGCGCGCGCAAGCGAGGCGAGGCAGGGATGGTGGGGGTGCGGGGCAAGGCACTGGCTTGCTCGCAAGGAGATCGTTTTCTCCGAGCTAGTCCAAAACAACGTCCTCACGAGCAAGCTGCGTGCACGCCCGGCAAGTGCAAAACCTGTGGGGCAGGCCAGTTAAATGGGCATGGCGGGCCTTAGTTTGAGGACCCATGGACTAGATATTGGAAAAGTTCTGTTGACCTAGATTGTGGCTTTACCAGAAGAATATTCATGCCTAATGTTGGAACCAAACTTTTCAACTTAGAGGACTAATGGTGGGGATTTTGGAGAACAGATTCAAATGTTATTGGATTTCTGTGAATCTGATCTGTGAATTCCACAGTAGACCAGCTTTTTTGTTGGGTCAAGTCAAGTCTGTGCACTTATGGACTGGTATTTCTTGAGGTGGGCAGTAGCATTAATTTGCATTTTGACTAATGTTTATCAGAGCTAGCCCACATAAACTAACACACTAATGTGCACTTGCACAAATGTGCCAATGCACAATAGCATGAGTAGAACAAAATTTTGGTTAAAAAATATTCCACTGAGAAGTGGACACGGGAACAAGAACAACAAATGCCAGTCAATCCAGGAAACATAGATATAATGTGTTTAACAAAGCCATAATGTACATCTCTACTTGGCGCTGTGATCTATCAGGGTTCTCCGCGTTTTCTAGCTGTTATGGATAAAGCCAGGCATGTAACACCTTTGGAAGCCTGCTTGCAGAGGTGTGAGAGCTGTCAAAAACTAGCACAGATCGGAAATGAGGAGTCACTCTTCTACGTTGATTCAGAACACAGACTTCAACCGTTATCTTAAGGCTTTGGATATAATTCCTTGCTAGGGATGTAATTCTTTTTTGTGTCTAGTATACTATTGCTGGTCTCTGTGTGGAAAAAGAGAGTCATCTACACAGTCCACACCTACCCTCAAGTCCTTAAAGCATCAATTAGCTTTGTGCTGGAAGAAAACTCTTCCCCAGACATCACTACATGGATTTGGGAAAAGCGAACGAGTGGTTTTTGTTTTTTTTAATTGTTTCATTCCATGCATTGGGTGGAGGTCACACATTTAGCAAAACTCAAAATGGCAACTTCCTTCCATGGAGCAATAACAGCTTCTGGGTGGAGCCAGTCTTTATCAGGAAAGCACTACAAGGACAAAGGGTTAACTCCTCTGCTTTCCATGGTCCCACTCCTGGCCTGCCCCTTCTGCTTTCATGGCTGCTATTTCTGTTTTTTATACAAAATGCAACCCATATTTCACATATGGTCTAGTTTGGCCCTGAGCTCAACAAAGAACAAAGCCTAAGTATGCATAATAATTGCTCACATTATTCACTTATTCTCCTTGTGCCTCCATTCCTACCCTCTCTCTGGCTCTGGGAGTGGGGGGTGGGGGGGTATTGAAACAACCTTTGCAGGAGAGCTATTTCAAATTTTGTGGTGGAAGAGGACTAGATTTTAATGAGAGGGGATTCAGAAGATTCCAAATCTCTGCTCTTACATTTAAGAGAATAGAATCATACAGTTGGAAGGGTCCTAGAAGGCCATTTGTCCAACCTGTTGCTTAATGCAACAGGTCAAGTCTGAATACTAACCAGGTCCAACTCTTTTTAGCTTCCAGTGTTAGGCAGGTTCAGGCATTTCAGCCTATATGGCAACAACCTGAATAAATGCCCCTATTTCATCCTGTCACTTGTCATCCTTTCAATTTGTATGCTATTTCCTTAATAAAAGTGCCTAAAACAACTCACAACAAAAATACAGAAACAAGACTGCCTATCAGTACATCAAGTGCAACAGTAAATCATTAGAATAATGCACAACCAAACAATTCATTTTGATTACGAGACCACGGGGATTAAATGGGCAGATAATGCCATCCTTCTGGAGGAGGTGCTTAAAGTTTGAGGGAAAGCTTCTGTGAGAATGGTGGCTTTTCTACATGAAGCATTTATTGTGCTCTTACAATTCCTCACCCAGCATAGTTTATGGGTGCTTTACATGAAGCCCCCTTCTCCAAGGCCTCTCCCCTGCTTTCTGAGCATGGCTTTGTTTCCAACAAGGATAATGAGTGATTTAGGGGCTAGCTCTGCATAGCCACTACAAAATGGTCAAGTATTTTAATAGTTCCACTATACTGTACCACTAGCTTTTGATTGTGCAATGGAGCATTACAGAGGAAGAAAAGGCCAGAGGGGGAGAACTTTTAAAGATCTTAATCTGGCAAAGAATCTGAAAGCAGAAGCCTTAGTAAGGAAGTCATGGGTTAAAATGGGTTAAAAGCTTAATGTAGAGAAGCTCTGGGTGAAAGGCCAACAAACCTTAGACACAAATGTGACTGAAAAAGCTATTTACATCTCAGCAGCACTATAATAATTGTCTTGTCAATTTGTCTAACACTTAGAACCTGGTTCACCTCACAATCTTGATTAATGTTGAGTGCAGATAATGGATTAATCAGCTTAATGGAAACAGCCTCATGGGAATACGAGACCATGTGTGTGTTGTCATGTGCACTGCCCTATTTGTATAGGTCACACAATGTGACACACATACATCATGCACAACAATGTCACACCCACTTTGTCGGGTGCCTTATTATGGTGCACAGTCAGGTGAAATACTTTTCCCATGGGTCATGTCATTTGCAAATGGTTACATGCATCTTAATTGCAATCACAATGTCTAAACTTGTTCTATTAATTACAGCTTGCATTTTCCTTTATTCCTTGTCCAAATAATCATAGGGCAGTTTTAAAAAACCAAAATAAATAGTTAAAAAAGAACAAAATATATGTTCCATATACAGATTTTCACATAATGCGTAAAAAGAGATCCACATTACTTGATGTGAGCATCAGTAATCCCATGGCAAATCCCCCTTCTTCCCAGATGTTTATTCAAACTGGGATACTCCAGATGTGTTGAACTGCAGCTACCATATTACTGTTGTGTGTCTGGGACACACAGTGAGTCTAGATTGCCTTTCAGGGTTCCCTTGTAACCCAGTGCCTGTAATCACAAAGTGATTCAGGATTTCCTCTTCCCATTATCCTTTGGAGCTCTTGAATTGGTAGCCATTGTTCTACATGGATTGCTGGCTTTTTTATACTAGGCCTGAAGGGGAGCAGGAAGTCAGGCTGGAGTGCTTGAACTGAAGAAGAAGAAGAAGAAGAAGAAGAAGAAGAAGAAGAAGAAGAAGAAGAAGAGGAGGAGGAGGAGGAGGAGGAGGAGGAGGA
>NW_025336087.1:4032942-4073126 GCF_004798865.1 Varanus komodoensis | reverse complement strand
GAGGAGGAGGAGGAGGAGGAGGAGGAGGAGGAGGAGGAAGAAGAGAGCTGGTTTGGGATCCCCAGAGAAGTACCCAGGCATCTGAGGGAGGGCTAGAGGTCTGATGGACTGTGAACATTGTGGAAACTTTGAGCTCAGTTTGGAAAGAAATATCACAAGTCTACAGTGTACTCCTCTCCGAGAAACTGAGATCTGAGCACATGCTGGTGCCCCAGAAACTCTTCACCTCTCACATGTGGGCTCTAGGTGTATTATAAGCAGTAGCAGCCTGGCCTTCTGATATTGGCTAATGGAAAGTTCAACAGCTGCTGCTTTCCTCACTTTTAGGCCCTTCCGACTCTAATTTGGAGAACCTGCCCTCCAGGTCTTGATTTCAGTATGGCTATTCACAACACAACATGGTCCTGTTACTATTTTTCATAGAGAAGTAGCACTTGATTCCTTTTTTGCTGTGTGACCCTACCGTATGAAAAGTCCTCCATAAGCCCACCTATGACTGGACCCTAGTCATGGGCAAATCTCTCATGTTCTGGCTTCCTTGGCCTCTAGCCAGCAATATTCAGGATGAAGAAACAACAAAATGTGTCCTTTGGTCAGGATGGTTCTGAACAAGGACTGACTGTCATGCCTCTCATCTTCATCAGGAGTCTCCGCTGCACGGTGGAAAGTTCAAGGGCTGGAGGACACGACACACGCTGACAATGAATCAGTCTGCAACACCTGGGGACAACACATCTGAAGACACCTCAGAGTAGTCTGTGTCACACCCATAGCTCTGTCCTCCAACATCTTACCGTAGCCCCATCCGCTTCTGCTGCTTGAGGCTGCTGCCACCTCAGTTTGTCTAATGGTGGGGCTGTCCCCCTGCCGAAGAGGGTTCTTGAGCTGAACCATACTCTGCAATAGCTCACCAACCTCCTGTAGGTCTCATGACATTCCTGGAAAAGGCTTTCTTGTAATATAACAAATGATTAAAAAAAAACAATTTGTCACATGATTCTCAAACCTCTGCTTCTATGGGGCATCATTCCTTGGGCAATTCAGAATAAGATGGAATTAAGGAACACAGATAATCTATTATTTGTGCTAATTTAAAGTATGCTGGTGGTGGGTTTTATTAATAGGCAGAGTGAATATTCATCTATGGTAGAAGTGGGTGTGGTGGAGAACGAAGAGAGAAAAGCAGAGTAAAAACAGAAGATTCAGTGCACATGTTTGTTAAATGTTGCACAGAATAAACCACTACAAAAGAAAATGGGTTTCTTCCTCCCTGTGTTATCTGTTTATATATGAAACAGTGTGAACGTTTGCGAGCCAAAGTCTGGGCAGAGAATGTCCGTGAGCTTGTTCTTTTCCTTGCAGAGAACAATCTTTTTGTTATTTTTGACTGTGCCAGTTCTAAAAGTGTAACAAACAAAACAAGGAAGACCAATAGAGTCAAGCAAAAGGAAAATAAACTTTTTGACATGCTCCTTTTGACATGCTATTCATAGAACTGGCAACTGAACCTGTGTTCTCATTAAAGGAAGGGCTACCTGAGTAATGAACATGATGATAATGAATGAATAATTTATTATTTGATGAAGAAACCTCCATATTGATGGGATAAATTATTCACAACGAATAATTCACCCGTTCTGTTTGTCAGACGCCCAAGGCCATTCCAGCCGAAGAGAGTTTCAAAAATCTGGTTTCCGGAGACCAAGGCAAAGAAATAACTTGTTTGTCTTCTGCACTAATGCCAGGCCTGAAGTTCTAGTTATAACAGCAGATTTCAGCCCCAGTTCCAGAATCAGAGAATGTTAGGATTGGAAGGGATCTTAGCAGTTAACTTTGTCCATCCCCCTCAATAATGCAGCAATGTTGCAACTACAGCATTCCTAACCCTTTATCCTCTGTTTAACTCTCTCTTGGCAAAAAAGAGAGCTCATCACTTCCCGAAGCAGCCTGTCCCCTGGGAGACAACCCTTGGTGGCTGGGGATAGTAGCCTGCTTGGTTTGAACAGGGAGGGTTCTAGCAGTCGGATAAATTTGGCATCAGCTTTCTTCCAGGCTGCTTTAATTTAGGAAACTAATGAGAACTTAGTGATCCTTGGTTGATCAAAGTTTGTGTGGCACTTTTGCCTCTTTTGCAAGCTTGTTTACAGCCTGAAGCAATGCTTACTGTCTGTAACTTCTGCATGATAAAGGTGCTTGATCGGATTTTCAAGTTCTAGTTAGGATTCAGAGAGGACAGAAGCATGTATGTAAAATAGGCCTGTGGAAGTTTGTTTGTTTAGAGTATTTGTATGCCGTCCCTTCGCATAGCCTCAGCTTACATAAATAAGAAAAATAAAATAAAACATAATACAAATAAAATCCAGATCCACCCTGGCTGCAGATTAAAACCTATATAGCAGATGTTAAAAGTTATTAAAATATTGTTGAGATAAAAAGGTCTTAGCCTGGCACCAAAAAACAAATAATGACGGTGCCAGGTTGACCACTCTGGGGAGCGCATTCCATAGGCGGGGTGCCACCGCAGAGAAAGCCCTCCTCCAGGTACTTTGCCTCCTAATGTCTTTCACGGAGCATTCCCGGAGGAGGGCCTCTGCTGCCGATCTCAGGGGGCGGGAGGGCAAATACGGAAGAAGGCGTTCCTTTAGGTATCCAGGTCCCAAGCCGTTAAGGGCTTTATAGGTAATAACCAGTACCTTGAATTGAGCCTGGACTTTGATGGGAAACCAGTGAAGCTGGTAGAGGACTGGGGTTGTGTGAGACTAATGCCCAGTCCCAATCAGCAGCCTGGCTGCTCTATTTTGTATCCAGTATCCAGACTGTCTTCAAGGGCAGCCTCACGTAGAGCGAGTTACAGAAATCCAACTGGGAAGTAACCAATGCATGTGTCACTGTCACTAGGCAATCGTCCTCCAGGTAGGGACGCAGCTGATGGATTAACCGAAGCTGAAGGAAAGCGCTCCTCGCCACCGCAGTCACCTGAGCTTCCAGGGACAGCTCTGGGTCGAGGAGCACTCCCAAGCTGCGGACCCTGTCCTTTAGAGGGAGTGCAACCCCATTCAGGGCAAGGTCCAAGTCACCTACCCAGGAGCTCGAACCATCCACCAACAGGACCTCCATCTTGTCTGGATTGAGTTTCAGTTTATTGGCCCTCATCCAGCCCATTACCTCGGCCAGGCACCAGTTCAGTACAGCCACTGCCTCACCTGGATCGGTTGAAAAAGAGAGGTAGAGCTGGGTGTCATCAGCATACTGATGACTCCGCAGCCCACACCTCCTGATGACCTCTCCCAGCGGTTTCATGTAGATGTTGAATAGCAAGGGGGACAAAATGGACCCCTGCGGTACTCCATGGCATAGCTGCTAAAGTTCTTTAAGCCTGGGAGCTGAATGGCACTTTGGAGGCCCATTCCAGTGGGATGTGGGGCAGAAGATAAACAGGGTGAGGTCAACATACCTACAATGCAACATACATTAGCTTAAAACCAAAACCCTTTGTTGCCAGTAACAAGGCCTTAGGAAAGGCATTTCAGCCTTTTAGGAGAAGGGAAGGTGGAACTACACAAACTGAGAAGCTGTCTGATGACCACTCGTTGAGGGAAAGGGAGTAGGGCCAGTGGGAGGGCCCTGCCCTTCTGGGAAACCCCAAAAAACCTGATCAGAACCACAGCTCTGAAGTTCTGCATCCCTGATTTAAACATTACAAATATCTTGGCTCTTTTACATGACTAATTTAAGCTTCTAAACTACATTGATGTTAGCGCATTTATTATTACAGGGTTTTATTGTCTGTGATTTAACAAGTTCCTCAGGAGCATTTTAGAACACAGAAATATCAGCCACAACAATAGGGGTTAGAAACTTACATGATTCTGTAGCACTGAAGAGGGTTTTGTTGGAAAGAACCCTTTCAGTAGCAACTATGCAAGATATATCGAAAGAACAAATCTTGCAAGTTGCTGGGTGTTTCCCAAGAACAAACCCAAGAGCTGTTAACACTGTGTATAACATATTCAACAGATGGTAAAAACAGGTCAGCATGCTGGGGGGAGGGAAAGGTGGGGAAATGAGCATTAATAAGGATTTTTTTACTGCTAAATCCAAGAAACACCATCCAGATTACAGTGTGATTTGCTGCATTGGGAAATGCGTTCAGTCTTATTCAGCAACTTCTACACGAGGCCCAAGCACTGTGACCAAGAGTTCAGTTTCCTGTTTATGAACTCCTAAAATTTTCAGTGAGTCAGCATTTACTCCAGTGCATGGCTGCAGAGTTACACAGCATATGGTTTTCTTGGACATGGCACTTTTCCAGCTAGGCTCGACCAGCGTTTTCCTTTATGGATTTATTCTGACTTCGACCATTCAGCAACAGGTATGCAAACCACCAAGGCTATGTGGAAGTCTTCCCCAGCCTTGCGCCTTCAGAAGTGTTGGACTACAACTCCAAACATCCCCAGGCATTGTGCTTAATGGCCAATATGTCCGGCTGGGAGTGATGGAAGCTGCAGCCGGCGCATCTGGAGTCCACCTGGTTGGGGAATACTGATGCGATGTTTGGCAAGGTGCTGTCTTTGAACAAATGCCCACCTCCTTCTTTGCAGATGGGCAGCACAAGGCCACAGAATGGAAGACCGGCTGCCATCCTTTCCTGACCCAAAGGTTAAATCCCTGTGTATGTTTGTCTCTTGCATGTACCTGCAGCCGGCATGGCAGAGCCAGTATGGTGGAGAGCCAGTGTGACAGAGCGGTTAGAGTGTTGGACTGGGTGGCAGGGGAGCTGAGTTCTAGTCCCTGCTTGGCCAGGAAGCTCACTGGTGACTGCAGTCATTAACTCTCAGCCTAACCTACCTTGCAGGATCATTTAACATAAAATGGAGAGAAGGAGGATTACATAAGCCACCTTGGATTCCTTACAAGATATAAATATGAATGCAATATTGCCCCACCTATCCTCCTGGGGACTCCTTCTTACCATTTTATTCTCATAACAACGCAACAAAGCAGGGTGAAACTGAGAATCACCCAAAGTCGCCCAGTGAGCCTCATGACTGAGTGGGGACTAGGACCCAGGTTTTCCAAGTCCCAGTCCAGCACCACTACACCATACTGGTTGTCAAAAGTCAAAGTTGGAACTTTCTACAGTTTATGGCAGTGTTCCAAACAACCCATTCCTTTAACTCTTATCCAGATACAAACTCTGAGCATCGTGTGGCCCGAATGGCACCCAGAGCCAAAATTGCTGAGCACAATGTCTTTATGACTGTTCACTCACATGAGGCTTTTATCATCTTGCACAGTCACCACGTGCTAGTACGGTAGGTCCGGTCCTTGCATGACTGTGTAACATCATGCTTACTTCTTTAATGCTTCAGACTGAGGGAAAGGGAAAGATAGAGCATCGTGTGTGATTACTAATGCTTCAACTGGGAGAAGAGTTAAGACACATAGCATGATTCAGACAGATTCTTCACATATACAGTGGATATCTTCAGGAGGGGCTGAGATTTTTTGGCAGCAAATCCTGCCTGCTGACCTGTGCACATTTATCTAGGTTGCCTAGTAGTTGCTTGGTGCACAACCTGAACGTGAGTTACTTGCGCTGATCATGGGTGTACCTAGGCTGGCAGGCCAAAGCTTGCCACTTCAGTTCCATTCTACCTATGTGTGTTCACTGTAAGCATCTCTCTTCTGGTGGTGCCGCAGCCCATCCTCCTCATGAGCAGGTGATAGACAGCCACTCTGGACTCCTGCCACACTTGATGCCCATCATCCTCTCAATCTGGAGAATTACTTATGGACAGCCACTTCAGGTGGCACCCTCTGCATGATATAACCCATGCCAACAGGGCATTGGACTCTTAAAAACATTACATACAGTGAGTATTGCATAATTCTGACTCATCCCGCACACTTACACAAAAGAGATTTCAGGATCCTTAAATTGGGAGCATGAGTTATAACTTAGGTTGCAATCAATATGACACACACTTACTTGTGAGTAAACACCACTTGTAAATAAGCATATATAAGATTGTTTTGTAAGTCTTGAGCTACTTTGACCCTATCATGTCGAGCTTTTGCCTGCAATCTCACATAAGTCTGTAATTATTGCAGTGTATTACAAGTACATTCAGTGTCATAAATCATGACACTGTAATGCCAGATATATGATATAGTCATTATAAAACAGAAAGTAAAACAGGCATGCACAAGATCAATGAACTTGATGCCAGACAGTAAGAATAAAAATGAATCAGAAAGTAAAACATGCATGTTCAAGATTGACTAGTTTTATGCCATAGGTTAAGTCAAAATGGATTGGTGTTTAAAAAATCTGAAATGTAACATTTCACCTTAAAGTAGGGATTCTTATAAAGCTTATAATTATTTATTACAATTTAATACCAATATTTTTAAAAGCAAAAGGAATGGCATACAGATAAAGCTTCTCCTTCTCAGTCTGCTTTCTTGCTTCATCACTCCCCTTTGCTGTACATTTTGGTCTCTGTACACCACTGGCATTTTTCTCCTGGTAAGCACAACTGATCCTTTCATTCACTAGAAAATATCTTAGGTTCATTCCTATTCCTAATGGATTTAATGATTTAACTTCCAAAGGAAAATGGTACTAGTGTTTGCTGTATATTATGGGCACTATTCATTTTGAAAGGGGACATATTGCTACAGTGGTTAACCTCGTCTCTGTTACGACTTCAAAAAACATTGAACTGGGAGGGAAAGACTCCTAGTTAATCTTCTTAATCAGCTCTTTCTCCTCAAGAAGAGCAAAGTGTTTAGTTTTATTTGCTATTGTCCTCTGTGCATCAGCCATTGGCCAAATTGCTAATAGACTGGTCTTGGAAGTAATAAGCAGGGATGGTCTCTGAAAACATACACAAAGTCTTCCCTTAGTGCAGAGCAGAAGAGGGAGAAGAGAGAAGACAAACATGGACAGTGTCTAACGGTGCCATCCTTTACCTGTTTACTCCAATTTATGCACCATTGCATTCAATGTAGGTTACTCCTGATCAGTGTGTATGGGATTGTAGCTTTAGAATGCAATCCAATGTATGTCCACTTAGAGGCACATCTATTCTGGCTACCAAGCCCATACAGACTTACCTGGGACTCAGTGGGGCTTACTTTTGAGTAGACATGCTAGTAGGTCTAGGTAAGCCACCAGGATCCACAAATGGGATCTCCAACCTTTCCTCTAACTCAGGACATGTTATACTCTCGTTCTACAACACTGAAGACAAGACCTTCTCTTCAAGAAAATTTTTAAGGGAATGAACAGGATACAGATTCTTTGTCTAAATTCAGTATAAATACCAGAGGAAACAGAAATGGAAAAAGGCGTAGATCAAGGTGTACTGACTAAGGCTGTATTTTCCAGCTATGCTGGGAATTGTGGAACTTCTTCCTGTCTAAATGTTCATAGGACTGCACCCATCATAATCATCAGCACCATCGCATTGCATTAATACTCTGCCTTTTTCCTCTTGCGAGGAACCCAAGATGGCTTACGTAGTTGCATTTTATCCTCAAAACAACCCTGTGAGATAGGATAAGCTGAGAGTTCATGACTTTCCCAAGGTCACCCAGTCAGCTTTAATGGGGACTAGAACTTGGATCTCCCAGGGTTCATTTAATTCTTTTCAGTATTGGAAAACCTTTCCTTCCAGGTTGTATAATCCTACATGAAGTACTATTCCAAAGGGAAAAAATGATAGTATAATATCAGAAATGCTAAATAAGCAAATGCAACTGCCTTTTAATCTTTTATCTGACTGTAACATAGCTACATGGGCAGGAACAACAAGAAAATTAGTATTGATTAGCATTCCTCAGCCACAAAAAGATATGCTGTAGCTTTATTAGTATGGATGGAGGATCTGGACTTTTGTGACTATTTGCACCTCATTTACATGAAAAGGGCCATACTCCTTTTCATCAGACCTAGATATCAAACCAGGAAATGATGGGAATAGGCAGAAAAACAATGATTAAGCATTCACAAACATGTTTTTTACAATGTGTTTGTTGGATGCCCAGCCTATGTAGCTGACCCTGTTAAACATTTACTTACCTGTCTATACAACCCAAGAGTTGAAACTGTACAGCATATACAATTAGAGATTCATATTTAGAACCTCATATTTTATATGAACCCCTAACTCTTCACCATCTCTGCTTGAAAAGAAACACCAAAGCATTAAAGCAACACGAGGAGAGCTGCAAAAAACTGTATATTCCTACAGTAGCAGTAATTGGCACAATGCAAAGCATTTGGTACCATTTTAAACTTTTATTTGTTCATTGAATACAATGAATAAGTAAAACAAATGATGGCATTTTCCCATGTGAGCCTGCCTGGATTTTGAGAGGCTCAGTAGATGCTCCTCTCTTTCTCCCACTGTCATCAGATGCACCTTAGTTGGCAATATGAAGGACAGCCAATGTGTGAGAAGGCTGTTTCTAAGTTCTAGCACTTCCTGCCAAGAGTTGACAGGTTTCTGTTTCATGTCTTTCTTTTAGCAGGCACAGTCAGGTTGACTCAGAGGCTCTCTTCACACATAAAAAGGCACCATCATGGAACTTCCCTCCAGCACTATTTGCTGTGGTAGCAGACACCATTCTGAATAGTCAAACCATGGATGGGAAGGCACTGTAGCTTGTCGTCATGTGTGAAATTAGTAAGTCTGAGTTGTTGGGGTTCGTGACAAGCCACCTGTAACCCGAAACCACACCATGGGTTCTGGTTCGCTTGTCAAGCAGCCCACAAGCCACTCTTGCTGGTTTCACACAGTTACAGTGTGCACCAGGTCAGAACGACTTTTGGCCTTTAAGCTGACTTGATTGCTGAAGTAAGTTTTAACGCTGGGTGTTGTAATTTTCTTAATTCTACCAACATGTTTTACCGTATTTTTCGCTCTATAAGACGCACTCCCCCCCACCTCAAAAGTAAGGGGAAATGTCTGTGCGTCTTATAGAGCGAATGTGTGTGTGCCCAACGCCCGGGACGCTGCCAGCTGCCTGCAGCACGTGGCATCACCTGGCCGGCACGCGCTTGGCGCGCCCTGCTCCGCCCCCCCCCCCCAGCACAAGTGAGAGCTGTGCCGCTCAGGGGGAGCGGTGCGGAGGAGGAGGAGGCGCAGCCTTTAACCCACTGGCCGCAGGGAGAGCACGGAGAGACGGACTGCTCACCCCCACCGCCCGGGAAGACCTGCCGCTGCCGCCGCGCTGCCCGGAAGACCATTGTCGGCACACTGCCGGCTGCCTGCACCACATGGCACCACCTGGCCGGCACGTGCTCGGCACGCCCTGCTCCGCCCCCACCCCGGAGCAGGTGAGAGCTGTGCCGCTCAGGGGGAGGCGTGCGGAGGAGGAAGAGCCACGGCCTTTAACCCATGGAGAGATGGACTGCTCACCCCCACCGCCCGGGAAGACCTTCTGCAGAGGAGGAGAAGCCGCGGGCTTTAACCTGCCGGCCGCATGGAGAGACGGACTTCTCACCCCCACCACCCGGGAAGACCTGCCACGGAGGAGGAGGAGCCGCGGGCTTTAACCCACCGGCCGCACGGAGAGACGGACTGCTCACCCCCACCACCCGGGAAGACCTGCTGCGCCGCCCGGAAGACCACCGCTGGCACGCTGCCGGCCCGGCTGCTCCATGTGGCACCACCTGGCCGGCACGCGCTCGGTGTGCCCTGCTCCGCCCCCCTCCTCCAGCGCAGGTGAGAGCTGTTAATCACAGGTTGGTGTGATTGGTTGGCAACCCATCTTTTAATGAAGCCCATGGGGAAGTGATGGGGAATGTGCCTGTGATTATCAGGAAGCTTTCCATGGATCCCTCCTCTAAAAACTAGGTGTGTCTTATGGTCAGGTGTGTCTTATAGAGCGAAAAATACAGTAATTGATTTCTGCATGCATTATAAATTTGTATTTTATCTTGTATTTTAGCACTGCTAACTGCCTAGAGCATAATTGTGGAGGAAGGGCCAAGTAATACTGGTTTTGTTTGTTTTGGGTAGCACCAACAAAGCAGGCTGTGGTACCTCTGGAATATTTATGGCCTTGTGGAGACAGAAACATATACTCTGGGCAATACATAACCCTTTAGCACATTTACACTTGGATTAGATGTTGTACAGCAGATGTCAGATTCCCCAATACCATGTTTGTACTCTCAGGCAAATATGGGATAAGGGGAGGGATATTTACAGAGGACTTCCTCTCAGTTATATTGAATTCAAAGGGATTTCAAGAGTTTAACTGCACACTTAAATCCCATCATTTTCAGTGTGATTCAGCCACAGCCTGCTTTTAACAGATTCTCCCATGTTGCCTCCTGTAGAATTAAAGAATTGTGTCTTTCTGAATCAGGATGCAGAACAAAAGCATCAATTAAGCACAGTAGGATTTATAGATATACTTGAATTATATGTTATTGTCTGATGATATAACCTCCCCTCTCTGCCACCACCAATGAAGCTTATGCAAATAACATAGATATTGGATTGTCTTCATATTTGAAAGGCAATCATAAGCCTGTTCTGTACAACAAACTAATGCAATGGGAACCTCATTGCTAGTTGTTTTGGCATGGAAGAGAGGCCTCCACTGATTCTGAAAAGTAAAATCTCAGCAAGTTAATGTTATTTTATTGCCAGTGTTTCCACAACCTATGCTTTAAAAATGCAGGACTTTGGGATGAAAGTTCTGTTGGTACATAAGTACTTTTGTCTAACATAAACATTCTCTAATAGCTGCACAGTAATTAAACTCTGACTCCTGATTATATTTATTCAATGCATTGCAAAAAAAACCCCAGCATTAGCAGAGTAAATGTTTTACATTTTCATTTTCACAGGGAAGTTTGGCAAAGCGCCAAAGTAGGAGTGCAGGAAATCACACAGTGCGTTGTCTTACGGGGTTTATGCTATAAGGTTCATGGTACATAAATGATCTCAATACAACACAAAACCTCTTTAGTCATAAGAAATAATCAGCATCAATCTGGGAGAGTTTAAGGACAGTTAGAACTCTTCACTACGGGATTGGGAAGGCTCAAATTCCTAGAACTGGAATCTTACTCTCACCCCACAAAGTTCTCCAAAAGGCCATGCCCCTTTGGCAGGCTCCACCCTCTTTCTTCCAATCAACACATAGTGCCCTCCTTACTCCCCCCCCCCCTTTAAAACCATGCTCAAAAAATGCCTTCCTCCTAAGACAGTAAAAACTATAGAATACAATATGCTGGTGTTTCTGGCCCCACCTCTTTTGCCTTTGGCTCCACCCCCTTTTCCTTCAGTGCCCCCCACTCACTGTAATATGGCCTAGAGCTTCTCCAAAATCAGACGCAGCCCTTTGATGAGTTTCCTCAACCATGTGCTTCTGAAACATCTCAAGCAACTAGTCCCATGTGTATCTTGCCTTTCCTGCATTCTCTTACTTTCTCCAGTTTTCCCAAATACCTGTATAGAAAATGCCATTAATTGAATATCAGTTGAATTATTTATTTAGATTCATTTATTTCCCTATTTCAAGAGAACAGAGTGGGTAACAACAGAATTAAAATGTAATAAAGAACATACAGTACAGTAAGACTGCAACTTTGCACTCAGACCTCCAGGTATTTCAGAGTGATACCTTCTGATAAATCAAGGGGTGATTCTATACTGCTTCCCAAACTTGTTGAGGCTTAGTTTTGATTAGGCATGTACAGGTTTGTACTGTATGGCTGCAGTCATATGCACACTTACCTAGACGTCAGCCACATTGTGCATAGTAGAATGTGCTTCTGAACAAACTTGGACTCGCCCTGCTTGTGGTCATTTTACAGTTTCCCACCAATGCTATTTGGTCAGACCTTGCAGTGGATTTTGAAAGAGGCTGAGTTAAAGCAAAGGGCATGTAGACAAAAAAAAGCAAAAAAGCCCCAAGCCCCACCCCCACCAAAAAATAAGACTTTTTTTCATTACTTCAAAAACTAATGTGAACTTGCCAAAAGACAAAATCTGGTGAACTGTCAGTTCATCTGCCATCCTTGTGTTATGTCACACAAGTTTAGTGGGCAGAGTTCTAGCTTTAGTTGGAGTGAGTCCTAAAGATGTTCACTTGGAGCAAAGCTTGAGACTGCGGAGACCAGGACAGGGCAAAAGCTGAGTGAGAATGTGAGCTGGTGGGAAGGGACTGAAGCTTTATCTAAGCTGTATCCATGGTATGGATGGAATAGGTAAAGGAAGCAAGGGAAACTTTCTCTGCAACCTCTCCTTGGCTCATTGAGACATGACTAGAACAAGGAATCTAAGTAGGAAACAGGTCAATTGGAAAGCAAATAATGATGCTTTTTGTTTAAGGAATAAGAAAATATGGAGAAATTATGCCTTAACAGCAACTGTTATGAATTAGCAGATCTAAGTGGTCTTTCTGCTTCTTCAGGAAGCTTTGGATGATGCCCATGGTGGAAAGGCTTTTACCTATCTAGGAGGCTGTATAAATATTTGACTTAGAAAGACTACATCTTTCATCTTTTGTCCTGTGATTTTTTTAAAAAAAGAAGACCATAGGTTATGCAAATATTATATAACTTTTGCATTACCTCTAGTGCGATTTGAATGTTGACAAGCCATGGCACACATATTCAAAATGGCTACTTGCATGTTCTGTAGCCATTTTGCCTTAAACAAGCCACAGTGGACTGTTTGTGTAAACCAGCCCAGTATGGCCATGGCTGCTGGGAATGCAACACAATAACATGTGTGTTATAGGTTTCCAACGTTTCAGATTGTGGGGGAGCCCTGTACAAACCAGAAACCACTGAATTTCAAAGTTATGAAACCACATCTATTCAATACTGCTTTATCTCTCAGTGTTTAGAAAAAGAAGCTAAATATTTGAATCTACCCATTTCCCATAAAACAAGTTGCTCTGAGTAAGAGTTAACTTGTGGTCACTGACAACAGAGAGCATTTCATTGAAATCAGTAACAAATTGAAGAATGCAAGTATATGACTTATCCCAAAGCTCTGTGAATAACCCCCATATTTGCAACCTAACATCCATACCGACCAAAGTTTCCTGGAAAAGTTCAGTGATAATAACTAAAATGTAAGCAGCTGGCTAGCTGCAAAGCTGGTCAATGCCTCTTATATATACATAACTTACTGAGCAGTGGAAGCTAGTGGAACAATTTATTTGTGCAAATATTATCACAATAAGTTCAAAGCAGAAAAAAGTCTGGGTCTTTATCATGTGCATACATGGCAAGCCACCAAAGTCCCTTTAAACCTATTCAAGGCTGTTGCATTGTCTTTGCATATTTCAGTTAAGGCTTCTTTTTTAGCTGAAAATACTGTATCTCTATTAAAGGATGATTCCAGTTTGTCTACTTTGGATGCTCAGGAATGGAGATACTGGTTTTGAAAGTACAGCAAAAGCCAGAAACCCACACAGCTGTCTGAATCTCCAAAGTTCATATATGTAAGCCTTGAACAGAGAAGTTTGGTTGGTTTAAGCACCATCCCTCCATATCAAAGCATCATTGGTCTACTGCAGGCGTCCTCAAACTTTTTCACCAGGGTGCCAGCTGAAAGCTGCCAGTGCTGGGCGTGGGCCAGAAAGGTGGTGCCTGGTCATGTGCGCGGGCAAGTGAGGAGGTGGGGGCAGGGGCGGTGTGTGCAGGCGCATGCGCTGAGGCAGGGCGCATGGTGAGGCGCATGTGTTGAGAGGAGGGGAGGCGCAGGCGTGTGGGCGCAGCAAGGGGAGCCGAGGCAAGGTGGGGCGGGCACCCGCTGCGAGGCGGGCGCACAAGGCAGTGGCTTGCTCGCTTGGAGATGGTGTTCCCCAAGCAAGCAAACAAACCACTGTGGGCCAGATCCAGCCCCAGGCCATAGCTTGAGAACCCATGGTCTACTCTGTAAAATGGTGGTTCTGCCAGATGCTAGCACTTGAGAAGTCAAACATGTCCTATGAGGAGACTAAATTGGTCAATATTTTTGAGTAAGGAGAAAATAAGTACCTCATCTCACTGTACATATTATATATCTAATGTCTGTTCAGATATAAGGGAAACTTTAGCTGAAATGAAAAAGAACCAGCTACCACATTTTTGTGCAAGTAAGATTGCCCACTCATCTGTGCTAACAGGGTTGCAAGGCTGTGCACTAATAGTTACTCTGAAGTGAAATGTAAAACAGCTCCTACACGTAATAGAACATTTTTCACAACCATTAAAGATACAAGACTGGAGTCTTCCCCAGAATCAGGCTTCCTTACTTTGAAATTACTATTTTTTAAAATGTAACTAGTGTTCTTTATCCGTCTTTTTAAAAGGTTAATAGCAGGAAGAAAAATCAGTGACCTGTGCGATGGGGCCTTAAAGATGGGACCCTAACATAACCCACCCCTAGCATTATTTTTCAAGATAATAGGTCAAGAGACCTAATATTGAAGCATTATTAATAGTAGTCATATTATGATTGACAAGCTACTAAGGAACACAAAGTCAAAGTTCCTCTGGTGTGCAGTGTACTTCTGTGGACCCCGGTCAAAATGACATTAAAAAGGAATGGAATAAAAAGGTTAAGTAAGTTGTTTTAAAAATGTTATTTGTTTTAAAAAAACAACCCTGCAATAATTGAAAAAATCAGAATTGGGAGGCTTGGATGAAACCTTAGGCACATCTCACCCACCACTGTGCTAACACAATGCCACGGTGCTATTGACATTTCAGGCGGGCTGTCTAGAACAACTTTTTAAGGCACGGTATGAGTAATGTGTATTTAGGATTGAACTCAATGGGGCATATTTCTGAGTAGATATGTATAGAATAGCATTGTTAGTAATTAAGGTCCAACTTTAATTTTTAGGTTCAACTTTGGAAGAACATTTTATTTACATCATGAATATAATGAACTGCAGAATATATTGGAGATTACCCTCCAAAAATAAAGGAAGTGACAAAGCATGTAAGTTTAGACCTAACAAATTAAACATACAACAAATCACAGAGGTCACGGAATGGGCAAAGGGAGAAGACAGCAGATGGTGTTCACTTGAGAATGAAGCTGTTTCTTTTAATGGTACGCACTTTAGTAATAAAGAAAACATGGATGCTTTTGCACATACAGGTTCTGGGACAGCCTTATGAAGTTGTAAGAGGCCTGAATGGGTTTTGCTGGAACTCCCGTCTCACCCCTTGATATCCAGGAGGAAATTAACTCTGTAGAATACTAAGAACTGATTTCTCCCAGGCTCTACCATAATGATGAACTCACATTTGATCACCTATAAAGGAAGAAATCATTTAGGTCATGCATGTGTATGTGACAAATTTGGAGGAGAGAAACAGTGATTGAAAAAATGTACCCACCCACATTAGCAGAACATGTGCCTGTAAATTATGGGAATCAATAGCACAAGATGTGAGAAAGGGCTGTCAAACAGATTAGATACATTCATGGAAATACTTTTGTCGAAAGCTATTGATATTCTCCTCCCAACCAATCAGTAATTTCACTGAATGTTTGATGATTTGTGACATTTCCAAATGATGTCAACCCCACTTAAGAGTTGAAATCAACAGCCCCGTAAGTCTTGCAACCCCTCCCCCCACTCACATGCACACAAGTGTGAACCTCACCTCTTATCCCACTGACATGCCTTGATGCTCGTTTATTAGCCAAGTGGTCCATGTTTCTATTCGAACATGTGTCACACTGAAAGGTTTTATATTGCCATCTTAGAAATGATTATAGTAGGGCTGCATTCTTGCTTGTATGTTTTAAGGTTCTGGTACAAATAATAAATAGTATTTTTAATCAGAACAAAGCTGACAGTGATTTTAAATCCAAGACTTATTGTTTTACTCAACATTTATCATATCTAGTGTGCAAGTTACATGACTAGTTATTTTTCAGTCACTATGAGGTTTGAAATCAGGCCCTGTCAGAGGTGCCAACCCTTCATTCAATCAGTCATAAAAATGAGTTTTACTAGAAAAAAAATAATGAAAACTGTAAGTCTAAAGGCACAAAATCGCATAGCTGCTCTAATAGGAGTTTGTAAACAGGGTTGGTTGAATTTAGAAAATTCAAACCAAAGAGAATTTTTAAAAGGCATCTGAAGTTGGCTTTTATCTAACCAACTTCTTGAAAGACCCAAAGGTTTGGTGGTCTACAGAATATGCACTAAAATACCATATCTCAAAAAAGCAATAAGGCAAATAGTATAATCATTATTTCAAAAACATTACAATGGTAGTGTAGGCATTTGGAGTGTAACTTAGTTACAATGCGTAATACAGTCTCCACTAAATGGGCATAATTATTTTCTCCTTATGCAATTATTAGATTCAGCTGAAATCCAGAAGAGATTACAAAGTTATCCATGTAAAGCGCCCCAAGAAGTGCCACCAATATTTGACAGCGGCATTGTCTCTGTTGCTTATTCCATGCCAAGAAATATCCACCAAAGTCCAATAATTAAGCTATATTAAAGTTAAACACTGTCGTACTTGTGAAGAGCTTCTTCTAACTTTTGTGTCACTTTTTGGAAAAAAAGTATTTGCTGCTGTAAGAAATGCTGCATCTGTGATTTGAAGTCCCTGACACGAATTTTGTGGAAATGGTGGATTTCTGCCAGAGTAGCAAATGAAATAATGTTACAACGATCCTGAATGCCATCAGCCTTCTGAGTTTCCATCTTCCCTTCTTCCACATGCCTCTTACTTTCCTTAACTTTGGTAAGGGCTCCTGCATATAGAACACAAACATGAAATTAAAACATGACTAGAACAAATGTAATGAATAATCATACAAATTAAACCTTTCTTATTATATCTGATATGAACTTAAGTGGACTGCAGGAGATGGTGGAGGACAGGAAGGCCTGGAGGAATGTTGTCCATGGGGTCGCGATGGGTCGGATGCAACTTCGCAACTAACAACAACAATTCTATCTGAAACAGTTCTCATGGTATATGAAATAATAAAATTGTATATAAACATGAATAAATGTCCTTCTCACTATATTTTACTACAACCAATGCTTGTCCTGCATGTGACATAGAAGTGCTTACTATACCTAGACAAGATCGTAAAGACCAGAAAAATTGATCAGTTTTAAAACACGTACTGGATCTCCAGTACTGAATACAAGATATGCTTGAACTTTGAAACTTCACAGCTTTTCTCCTTCAATACTGCTGGTAAATAATTGTCGATACTATCCTCCCTTGCACATCTCCACTGGCACTCCTGAGTCACTACAAATGTAGAGGATCATGGTTTGCCTGTGCAGCTCTCTGAGAGACACTACATGAGATTTTCTAATTGTTGTGATTCACTTTGACTGATTTTGCTGGGCTTCTTTTCAAACATTGTACATCAGAGCTTCACAAATGTATTAAGAAAAATGAAGAGACAGCCTGAACTAAAGTTTGGAGTAACTTTAGTTAGGCTTAGGCTTAGTTTGATTTATATGCAGCATCTAGTTGTTGCCAGACAGAGTTGAGTAATTTAGTTTATTACTCTTAAAATAGTCTTTAGACATTCACTTCCAATTAGCTTTGCTGATATCCATTTTTAAGCTTTTCTGCTCCCCTATATCCGAAAATAGTGGGGCAGATATTCTTGTCAGGACAAAAAATGCTAACTTTAGGCAACTGGCTGACCAGTGTGGGAAGCAGACTGGTGTATCAGACAGGCCTTTGGTTATTAAGTAGTATTCTTCATATGTTCTTAAAGTATTTCCCACTCTGCACTTGTGATGGCAGAGCAGGAATTAAATCCATCACCTGAAATTAAAGGGGTTGTGTCAGAACCTCACCAACTTTCATTGGTAAGCCTCACTAACTTAAGCCTGCAACAGCATTCCATCTCTGACTGTGGACAATTGCTAGAAAAAAAATGTTAAGGCTACACACACATCGCAAAGCTGCATAGGTTACATGCATAGGAAGATATGATGCAATTGGCTAAAAATGCTTTTCCCTACCCTTCCCTCATGACATTCCAGTTTCCTCTTGCTTGTTGCAAGAAGTACTCTGTTTTGAGTATTTCAAGATGTATTATTCTTAGCAGTGCTTTCCATTTTTTTAAAAGGAAAATCTAACAATTTTTTTGTTTTTGTTTTCTGGCTTACTTGTAGACTGTAAGTAATATTCTTGATACTTTTCAGACCAGGGCAAGATTACAATTGTCTTGCTATAGGAACTTAAAATATTTCTGATGGTTTTGGTAATTTGAAAAGAAGCACAATTCTTAAGTGAGTTTTTGAATGTACAAATAAAGGAATTTAAGAGCTTTAATAGGCACAGGTCGTTCTCAAATAACAATCTATTTAATGTTCTTAGCTTCAGCAGTTTACAGTAAGACTGAAAAAAAATTCCAGATCCAAGCTGCAAGTGGATGGACGCAAATGGTCTGTTGCTTTGTAGCTGCACTGTGCCGAAACAGTCACTGAATGTTAAAATGCTCGAAAGAGTTTTGTCTCCCTAATTCCAAAGCACCCACTGAAGAGTAATATGCAGTACACAAGGATACAGGATATTGAAGAGATGTACTTATTTTCATGCCTACTTATTAAAATACTAGGGTTTTTTTTAAAAAAAATTAGTTGGATCCAGACATACTCAAACTTACAGCACTGAAATCAATGGAAGTCAAGTTATTTATGACTAAGTATAACTCAGATGAGATTAAGTCTGGATCCAAACTCATGATTATTCCAGGGAAAATCTCAGTGGCAAGAATCTGTGATTTTTATAGCGGAATAGACTAAATAGGCTTAGGAAGTCTCACTTCTGACCATGCTGCAGCTTCATATGGTAAACAAACTTTAAAATGCTAGGTGAAAGGCAGCAACATTGCCTACCTACAGTTAGATTCTTTGCACATTCAAAGAAAGAAGAATTATGGATTTAGATCAAAAATATGTCATGTGTATCCTGTTTAGATTATATTATTTCCATCACCAGGAAATACATTTATCAAAATTAGAAATGTCAGCAATGGTGTGAAGTCACATGCTTAATTTATTGGGGGTAAAATCCTATCCAAGTTTAAACAGAAGAAAGGGCTACAACTCCCAGATAGCATGCTGGGAGCTGTAGGCCCTTTCCCCCTCTAAACTTGCACAGAATGCCACCTTAACATCAAATCTGAAAGGGCTTAATGTCATAATATCAATTATCTAATTATACTTCCGTTTTGGCGACTATGCTAGGGGAAATGCATTAGTTTTAACTAGCCAGCTGAAATATGGAACTTATTAGGTTCACTGCAACTATGCCATGTCAGCGTACAGTACAGAACACTAAATGGTTTCGTGCCAAGGTATTTGCTTAAAACTAAAGCAAGCAGACTTGGAATAATGAGGCTTGACATTCATAGCAAATTCTTTTTCTGAAGAATGGAATCACCAGTTCCACAAGCATGCTTCAGGATGCCATTAGGGTGCAATCCTATGCATGCTTAGAAGAAAAATGTCCTACAATTCCCAGCATTCCCCACTGTGTTATAGGACTTCAGGCACCCTTCATTATGAACCAGAAGGCATGTTTGAAATTATGCAGTGGTAGAGATAAAATGTAAGTGAAAAATATAACTACAGAAGAGCTATCAAATGTTTTCTGCTATGTATGCTTCTCTTAGACTTTTATTGTCTCCTTTAATGTATAAACACCATTTCCTCTTTTATTTGGACTCCCCTTCACACAGAGAGAGAGATGAAGCAATGCAATATAATACATTGCTTGAGACTGCCATCTTGCCGTGTGCATAGAACAGTTTTAAAACCAGGTGTTATTAATTTTGTAGCAAATAGCATCCTAAAAAAGCATCTGTTGAGTCATGTTACTAAATGTACAGCATAAGCTTGAAAATTAAAAGCAAATTAAGCAAAGCAGAACATTTCTACCTCAGGTCAAGATGCACTGGGCTACATGTATTTTCTAGGAATGCACACATTTTTTTAATGGGGGAGATCTTTCTTTAGAATCTTTTCCCTCAAAACTGTGAGAAAGTACTTAAACTCCTGAGGTTTAAACAGTAGTTTATGGATTATGGAATCATGATTAAACTAGATCTGATTAAACAAATGGGACTTATGGAAGTCTAACTGAATTCAAAGGGTCTACTTTAAGTATTACTTGGTCTGGATCCAAGCTCATGTAGTTATTAAGGAATATAGTCAGGCTTGAGAAGAGCTTAAAGGGAAAACAGAGGAAATGCTAAACCTGCACCAGTAGCAGTTTCTTAACTGCTCCAGTATCAAATTCTCAAAGGGTAGATGTATCTTGCATGCTTGCGGTATTCTGGCTCCTACACTGAGATTCCTTTAGACTGCCCTAGTACTGAATTCCAAACGGCTATTTGAAAATTTAGAAAGTAGTTTAAGTAGTCTATGAAGCCATATTCTAAAGAATAAACTACAAACAAATTAATCTGCATATACTATCTGCTCCATATACTGGCTATTTCTCTTAGTGTTCAAGTTTTAAAGGCAGTAATGGCTTTTGGTATTGTGAGGTATGAGGTGCTGTGAGCTGCAAAACTCAAGTTTCTGTGTTGGAAGTTAAGCTTTGCAGGTAGAAACTAATATGAGTTTCTCTACTGATGAAACCTGATATATGAAATGTGTTTTTAATTTTGAAAAAACAATCACCAATATTTTTATTAGCAATTGGTTTAATATTTGTTTCAGCTTTAGTAAGATCAGTTTTTGTCTTTTTAAAATAGAAATATGCTAGGAAGTGTTATTTCCCAATGAAATTGTGATGGTTTCTGCTTCAACTAGGAAAATCCTTTTATCTTACCTCCCGTGAAGGATTTTTCCACTTTGCAATTCTGTCATGCATTCCAGTACACTATTTACAAACTACTACCCAAACAAAAACAGGCCAAGTCCAAAATGCTTAATGAATTAGACTTGTTGCACTGTCAGAGTCTATGCATGTATGAAAAGTTAATTGCAAACTTCACCTATTTTCAAACAAACAAGTGAGACTGTTCAAATGTATTTATTTACTGGTTGGAGACTGCTGCAATCAGTAAGTTCATGATGGGAAGTTAATGCTTTTGTGATTTTATGTTTTCCATGTGTGGGAGCCCAAACTGAATTCATAGCCTCCCTTGTTAAGAAAAGTAGAGCTGGCAAAGATTTCTGCCTGAATCCCTAGAGAGCCAGTATGAAAACCAAAACAGTGCTGCTTGATGCAGCATTTGCCAAAATCATTATAAAGGTATTATTTATGGATTAAGTTTTCCACGTTTTTCATTATTTAAATGACTGCAACGTATACATTAATTTATGACTAATACATGTACAGCAATGATGTAACCATTTATCTCAGTGTAAAAATAGTTTTAGTACAGTAAGAATGCACACTGATCAAAGATGTTCATCAGGAAGTAACATTTTCTTAGTTATGCAATATTTTAGTAAACACCAAGTTACCTGCTGGCACCAACTCTTTCTTGCCACTTGCTTTCATCCAAGGACCATTTCTAAGGTCAACACAGTTTCTTGTACTCAACTTTGTACAAGAAAGATTCTTTCCTTCTTTTCAATTCTGCAAAAAGTTGGGCTAAAAAGCCAAAAAAGGCCTAATTCATTCCAAAACTGATCAAGCAGTAATAATCCTTATCTGGATTATACTCTAGTACAGGGCACCTTCATCCCCACATTTTTGAACCCCTTGGCACATTTGGGAATCTGAGAAACTGCTTTGAGCATCATTAGAAAATGGCCCACCAGTGAACTCCCAGTTTGACATCTACCTGTTGCTTTTATGAATCTTATGGTGCATCTAATTTAACAAAAAAAATGTTTCACATTTTTTGGAAACCACAAAAAAACACAGTGTGTAATTCAGTTAAGTACTGGTGGTGCAGCATAGATAATAAGCACCTATGATTTTGCAATGACCGATTGTTGCTTCTTTTTGGAAAGAGATTGTGACACAATTGTGTGATAATTTTTGTGATGGAAAGCCTTTCATACTCATTGATATACATGCTCGTTTAAATTATTTACCTGCTTCATGGACATTTAAAAAATGGAAGGAGCACAGATTTTCTATGCCATTTGACATTACCAAATTTGAGGATAAACACTCATCTCCTGTTAACACAATGGACTCTGGATCTTACAAAAGCTTTTGATATATGACTGGGTGGTATATGGATATCAACTTCAAATGGATATTTATCTGGATATTTGGTCAATTTTTGGAGGCTTATGTATAATTGCTAGAGTTGCATGGATTTCATACAAATCATGTGCATACAATAAATAGAGAGAGAGAGAAATAAAAAATGGGCTGCACGGCTTCCATGTTGGGGGCCCCTCCACACTTGGGATCTGTTGTGGATCCCTGCTCTAGCATGGTGCATATAAAAGAAACAGAGCTCTATTCAAAGCTTTACTTCTGCAACAGAAGGATACCTTTTGCTACAATCTGTAAGGGCACAAGTAATTAATAAGTGAACTCCCAATACTAGGACTAAATATACAATTTAAGAAGCTTACAAGGTATCTTGGGGAAAATGTGTTAATTTTTATTATAAATGCTTGGCCATACAAAGCTGAGTATTGTTTACAATGGAAAACAAACAAAATTAGAAACTATTTTCTGCAATATTACAATAACATTTCTTTAACTCTTTTACTAAACACAAAAGCAATTCTAAGCATCTGTAAGTTTTACCTAGGCTTACTGGCCAGAAATAAGGTTTGGTTTACAGTGACTCCTGCATATGTCAGAGAAGTCAGATGAAAGGTAGCATGGTTCTATATTCTCCTGTTTATGACTGCTGCGAACTTAGTGCAACATCAGAGACTTCTCTAACTTCAGAGTTGGAAAATAGAAAGGTAGGAAGCTTTCTCATGTAAGGAGGGGCATTTATGTCCGTGAGTAGACTTGAGGCTAGCTGCTTACTTCAATTAAGAACATGGCTGAAGAAACAATGGTGCATCAATAAGTGGTTAGAAAGATTTCCACCCAGACAATGGGCAGTTTCACATAAGCCTTCTTCCTTTCTGCCAAGTGCAAGCCCCCTAATTAGCATAATTACCCTGGATGTCAGTTGTGTTCTGAACTCAGCAAAAGTGGGTAGGGATGGCAATGTTGTTACAAACCACCCTCAAGCCCTAGCACAAGTCGTGGTTTTTAGGGTGGCATGTAAACACCCCAGCCACTCACCCCTGCTGGGTTCAGACATCATGATCTGTGCCTGGCAATTACACTAATTAGCAGGCTTTTGACTGACATGTACATGGAAGGAAAATAGGTTACCATGGCTTATTTCCCCTCCATGATCAGACAAACTCAGCCTGTACTTCTCTTTTGGAAAGTTACTAAGAGAAGGTTTAATTATTCTAGCCATATAAGTGTTAAGCATGGACTTTAAATCAGCTCCTTGATGGAGATGGTAAGCACAAGCAAGACTATCAAGATAAATATAGAGCATTATCTATTAGCTTTAGAAAACACATCCTACTGTACCACAATATATACAAGTAACAGTGGCTGCCCAGCAGAGGTTCCTTAATGACTTGAGAAACAAATCCCAATTCAAAGAACATATGTTTACAATATGTCCTTTTCAGCAGATAAGTAAACACTTTCCAACCACACTTCAGCTGGCATTTAAACATACGCTTAAAGCTTTTTACTTGCTTGACACATGGATTTGTAGAACATGGAAGTGGTTAATAAGCCACAGTGGCTTGTTAGACACCTCTGCACATGCTGGCTGACTTACGTCACCAGGTGCACCTTGCCCTGATGTCTGAACCACCCAGCCCTACCCAGGTTTATTCTAGGGTCGCTACATGGGTAACCTGATTCAGATGTCACCATCTATGCTTGGTAAGAATAATTAGGAAAACTGAGCTGAATCCATGAGACAGTTAATAAGCCACAATAGCTTATCAGTCACCCTTATCAGCACAAACTGGGTTGTGACTTTATCAAATGTATTGCAGATTAAGTGATGACAACAAGACATGCTGCCTGATATTTGCTGCTATTCACTTTAATACCCACCCACAACTCTACTTCTACCATAGAATTTCATCTTAAGGTTGCAGCACAACCATTCTAGTAGTCACTTTCTTCCAAACTGCAGATCAATAAAAGATGTTTGGACACTGCAGAATTACTTTTCTTCCAAAGCACACATGTTTTATATTCACACTTAATATTTCTATTTTATTATCTGATTATACTTTAAACCTGAAGGCCCTGAAATCTTGCAGTTAAATTTCATAATTGCAGGGTAATTACTTCTCTCCAGTACTGAATAAAGCTAAAGTAAAACAAAAAGTGCCAAGAGTGAAATATCATAAGGAATAACAGACCATAGCAGAAAGTAATTTTTTGTGAACCACAAATCAAAATACGAACACCAGCTCTCTCACACATCCATTTCTAGATACAATGACACTACACTGAAGTTCAAAAAGTGTCACGTAGGTCACACAAAATGGCAGCAGATAAGCTTTATCAATTGTGTATAACTTTCATAAACACTGGTGAGCACTTTGATAGAACATATTTTGTTCCAGAATTATAATATACAGATTTTTAATCAACATGTATTCATTCTACTCTAGACTCGTTTGTAATCCAAAGATTAAGTGATCCTTATTAAACTTTCTCCATATACATTATATAGCCTATAAAAGAGGAATATAATGTTCAGTGCCAACCATCTGTCATCTAAGCAATTGGGGGAAGCATAGCTACCATATTTTTCAGTCTTGCAGGTCCTATGTGGCATCTCTACCATACATTAAGAGTTTCTTTATGAACAAGTTTCACTATAAACCTGCCTTGCTGAAAACTTTGGTATCGCTTAAAGTTCTGGAAAAATGCCAGTAGCAGTTCATACTCTCATATTGCAACGTCATCTTGCTATGGAGTGTTCAGGATACCAAAGTTATATCTTTGTCAGGTTAGGATAACAATATGTATTACCTTATATGTATGATCCTTCCATTGTTATCGCTTTCAGAAGAACTCAAAACTAACATTACATTGTTCAACTATCATCCCCACTCTACTTTCTGGCATTCAGTTATTGCCTGGCAAGAATGGTGAGAGGATAGCTATTTAAGATTACTAGTCATAGCTATACAGTAATATTTGAGGTTTTTTAATATGTCACTTCTATCATATTGCCAGGGCAGTTTCCAAAATACAAATGCAAAGAGCATCCTGCATAAGTCCTACTTTAATTGAACCCACTGAAAGGAATAGACTTAAATTAGTCATGAAAGCTACTCTAAGTAGGACTTCTGTTGGATTTTACCTAAATTAGCTACAAATCATAAAATCAGCTTGGAAAACAGCAGGACTAAAATTTTATCTTGAAAGGTCTTTTCTTGGTTACAAAAGACTAAGAAGGTAAGCACCAGGTTTCATGCCAAAAAGGTCTTCTCCCCTTACATCAGAAGGCAGGGGAACTTACAGGAGCTCCCCATTAAAGATATCAATAAATATATTAATATTATTAACAATTAATTTTGTCATAGGTCATGAAGGTTTCTAGAAATTAAAACCAGCATTTTGAATTGATCTGATAAGACACTGGGAGTTAGTACAATTGGCTTGTAACAGGTGTAATATGTTCATAATATCCAGCCACAACTGGTAATAATCTAGCATCTGCATTCTGCACTATCTGTGATGTCTGAGCAGTATTCAAAGGCAAGCCCACACACAGTGCATTTATAGCAGTCTAACCTGAAGAGTATGGATTACTGAGGCCAGGCAAGATTGCTGCTTAAACTAGTAAAAGACACACCACAGAAGCTACTTGTGCTTCCAGTAAGAAAGATGAATCAAAGACCACTTCCCAACAGCAAAGCTCTTTCTTCAGGGGAAGTGAAATTTTGTCTAAGATGGGATTAACACCACTCTCTTCCGCACATGTCTGACCTGATCCAATTGTCATGTTGAAATCATAGTGATCTGAGTGATTTTAGCCTCTCAATGTTTTGTAAACATGCCATATCTGGCCTCCACAAAGTTTTCTTAATGTCACCAGATGGTCCAAATTGCAGCAGGCTCCAAACTCCTTGGAAAAGCTTTACTGGATGGCACTGAGCAAATGCAATGGATTGGTGAAATAACTGTTTCTTTGTTGACATCATTACCCAGTAGGCTCAATCATAAGTTCTAACGCCTCACTGGAATCATTGCAACTCTTTCACACAGGGCTGGCCTTACTATTACATGTACTAAAGTAGCCACATCAGGCAGTGGAGTGGGAGAAACCGTGAACTGCACCCCTCCCCTGCCCTCATCAGGAGGGCCTATCCCCACCACCCCGCCACCTCCAGCAGGTGATGTAGATAACCTGCCTACTACTTTCTCAGCCTAGCATTTGCTACAGTGGGAAGAGGGCTGGCACAGCTCTCTGGTGGAGCAGCAGCCAGTGGAAAGGTGCGCATCCCCCCACATCCATATAGGAGCTGTACATCTCATCAAAGTTTGGGGAAGTTCTTGTGAGCCATGCAGCTGGGGGGGGGGGGGGGGGGGGAGACAGCAGAGGAAAGACACAGCAGTGCCAGGCAGCACTGCATGTTCTTACCTCAGTGGCAAGATACCTTTGGCCATAGCTGCTTCCACACTTGCATTCCATCAATCTTTTTATTCACTGCATTGCCAGCATCTCCTCAGAATACCAAGGCTCAATAAAAGTACTGTTAGTAGTAGCAATAAGCATAATATCCTGTCTTAAATACAAGTCCATAAACTGATAGAATGTATTTATTTCATACTGCTTTTTCTCCAAGAAGGCATAGGACATGTTGTATAGTTTTACCCCCATTTTATCCCTCAAAAACCCTGTGGATGAGGTTACAGTGAAAAACAGTAGATACATTCATTATAACCTAGTGAAAGTACACTAGAAATATAACATATTGAAGAAGGAATACAGGGTTTAGGATGCTTCAGTTCCTACGGAGCACAGCACTGATAAACACTTGAGCAATCAAAACGCTGAGTAAGGATGCAAGTAAAATATTGTAACTTGTAATTTTTGAGAATCTAGGCCACATTTACGTAATCTGTGAGTCACCAAACCAAATACAGGCCATCAATCATATATACTAGCCCACCAAGTGTTCAGTAACCCTCTTGTGGTTGTTTTTGTTATCTAGCTTGGGCAGCAGAAACACCTGGCAGATGACAAAACATGGCTGGAAGGTTGTATTCAGCTTGGTAGGGCACAAATTAGCTCAGTGGAGCACTAATCTAGGGTAGTCATCTTGAAACAATGTCAGGAGGAAACTCTGCATTAGATTTATACCCAGACTGATCTACAGCATTTCTGTGTGCAGGTTAAGCATGTAGGTAGTCAATTTGATAATATCCAAACAACAACTAATTCCCATTTTAATAGACAGTTCCTGCCAACATGAATCTATGACACACATTAATTATTTTGAAATGAGCTGACTTTAGAAGCTAGACATTTCAAGAACTGGCAGACATCCATTACTGCTTTTTCCTTCAAGATACAACCCTAACCTTTATCGATGTAATTTTGACTGGCATTTTATTCAATAATACAGCTACAGGTATTGCCCTCAAGGGGAAGCTTTTTCATAATACCAAAAATGATAGTATAGGCTTGCATTTTAAGTGTTCTCCAAATTATGGTAACTGGCTAAAATGAATAGCATCCATCAAGTCCTGTCATGCTAAACTATAGTAATAGCACTGGCTATGATCATCACATTGTTGCTGGTTGTGCAGGTGGCATCATACTTTAGAAATGTTTCTGAAGTATGTAATACAAAGCTATCACATGAGTAAAGAAGGTATTCCTTAGGCAGAGCAATCTTACGATCCCCAGATGGTGTCCAGAGGGCCACAGAATCATTCCATGATCAAATAAGAATCAGCTTTGGAACTGTGAATCTACATTGGCTCCACCTTCCCCCTCCTGCCATAGCTGATGAGGAAAGAACCGTGTCAGTGGTGTCTCTGAGGTCAAAAGACTGACTTCTTAGATAGGATGAAGAGGACATTCTGGAGGTTGACGAGGGGAAGAGATCAGCACTCCATCCTCCTTCTTTCCCTGTCCAAAGCACTTCAACTAGTTATCTGAAATTACCTAGCAGATATGCAGGATGGGAGAAGCACAAAAGTGAAGATGGCTTCAAGAATGCCCATAATCATCTATGTCTGGAGCCTCATGGGCAACCAGACTTGGTTGGAGGGTGCTCCCAAATCTGTGGGTTATGATCAACGATGACTTTGCCTTAGCAGCAAACATCTACACTCACTTAAGCCAGCGCACTCATTTTTCACCAATCACCTACCACAGCCCTCTGTGACATATTCCATTCTGTTCCTGAGAACCACCCTTATAAACTGTTTTGTTGTTGTTGCTGTTGTTGTTTTTGCTTTTTGTGGGAGGATACAAAAGCTGTAACTTGGTATGGGGGAAATCTGCTGCCCTGACTTAAGTGAATGGGACTGCATTCCACTACTGCAAAAGCATCAGTGACTACAACTCTATATAGCAAAAAAATGTGAAAGGGAAAATGAGCAAAAAACTCACATACTCCTAGCTGACTTTCTGGTATAATAGCAGGAAAATTTCTGTGAGAATGTAGCCTCCAAATTTAAAATTCAACAACAAGGTATTTAGAGTGCCTGCAACATTTTAATAGACAGATGCTTTATAGTCACTTATTGAACAATTTGAAAAATCTAATCTGATAAATTTATCCCTGAAAAAACAAGCTGACCTTTATGTACCGGACAATAACATTAAAGGGAGTGTTTACATATTCATACACTAACAGCAAATCCTCTACCCTGAAAGCGTTTATCAGCAATTTCTTATAAGCTTAAATATACTACTCAGTTGGCAGTTTTCAAGAATTACAGACACTGGTTCTGGAAGTCTCAGTTGAATAGGTTATGTGCTATATGTCAATTCTCATCTATCTTTTTCACTTGCCACTCTCTTCTTATCCAGTTTTTTGAAAATCTGGATGATAAATAGCTCAAAATGGAATATAATCACAATTGTATTGTTTGCATCAAAAACAGCAGCATTTGTACCCTCGTACCATAATATGCAGTATACATTAACTGATTAGAACTGCACAGGAAAATTAAACACCAGGATGACAGACACACTGTCATGAATGAAAACTAAATCTTTCTACAGATGAAGTCAAAATTCTCATCAAACAATTCTTAATTACAGTATTAGATTCCATTTACTTAATTTTTACATAAAAATGAAAAACATAAGACCTCTACAGAGAAACATCAGTTCACTGGAGAGAAGAGGTTCAAAGATTCAGCTAAAGAGAATCCAGCATGCTATTAAAGAAAAATACCAACTATAAGAGTTGTATCCAGACTAAGTAATGAGTCATGACTAACTTAAGTGCCATTGTTTTCAATGAGTTTAGTCTAAGTATGGACCAAGTATGGAGCTGAGGATATGTCATAGCTACACATTCAGGAACAATTAATTTATTTGTAGTCTGATACTAGTTAATGTGTTCTCAGCTTATTTATCAGAAGGAGCCAAAAGTATTACCAGGCTTCTATGACACAAATCAGACAACCAGGATATATTTAAATACTTCTCATTATCTATACTGTTCTTTTTTGGAGGTGCAGGGTAGGTAATGCCATACTATTATGGTGTCAAAAAGAGCAACCTTAAAGCAAACACTTCCTTTTCAACTTTAGCCTGTAACTTGGACAAGGCAGGCTGACTTCAGTTACAGAATTCCCTACCAATAGCTTGTTTAAAAAGTCTTTTCACACTTTAAAGACTAACTTCATTCCAATAGCACATGCTTTAATGGACATACAATAAAATCCATCATGTTAATTCAGAAGTAACTCCCACTGTTCAGTGCAACTTATGTTCAGGTAAATGTACCCAGGATTGCAGCCTGAGATCTACTTTATCTGATCAAGATTTATTTTCAGTCAAATAGGAGACATATATAATTATATGCATACAGAGAGAGCAAAACTATAGACTATGGGCCAAAGGTTATGAGTTCCAGTAGGTACAGCCTGTAATACTTTTATACAAAGCTAAAACGTATACAAGATAAGCAGAGTGACCATTCACTACAGTATAATAAATCTGTTACTGTTTAAGAAACCTCAGCTCTCTTTGGTTTTGCTGCGACAGACTGATGTCATACTCCTCTGGCATATTTTATCAATGACCTACAGAGAAAAAAATTCAGGAAACTAGCTCCTATGCATCACAATTAGATTAGGTTAAAAGAACATGTTGATACAGTTAAAACTACATTACCTTTCTGGACGTGGATTATGTCTGGAAAATTGGCTAGATGTCCCTGATATAGAGCTAACAAATCCATCACTGGGTCCAGGTCTTGTCTGGGTTGCTCTGCAAAGAGTTCACCAATAGCATCATATGCTCCTCCAGTGAAGGCAATAGCCTGATTGAGGCCAACTGAAAAAGCCTGCTGGTCCATCTCAAAGGCTTGGCTGAGGCCTCTGAACGAGTGCCCCACTTTCTGGTACTCCTTCTTGAAGCCAGTGACCTGCTTGCGGGCAAACTCATTGACTGTCTGGTTCAGCTGAATGGTGCTCTCGTCCATCTTCTTGGTGAAGCTCTTGAAGCCATCCACCTTGCTTTCTACCTCCTGTAGGTCTAGAGCAGCAGGACCCCCAGTGGGCACACTAATGGTCAAAAAGAAGTTAGCACCCACCATCTCGTCCTTCTCGGCCTTGCGTTTGCCCTGCTTCCAGGCCTTCTCATCAGTGCTAGGGCAGGTCAAGAAATGCTTGAAGGCATCACACTGGGCCAACACTGGATGGCTACACATGTGGTCCATCCACCAGGCCAGGCCTTTGCGGCGCTTGGAGATAAAGTCCTCCTCAAATCGTCCCGTGGCCTGCTTCTCTGGCAAATGGGGCACTGAGATGACAGGAAACTTCTCCACCAGGCGCCCATAGAGCCAGTCAAAGTGCTTGTAGCGCCGGTGCACCTGCTGTCCAGTGTGACTTGGTACTAGCTTGTAGGCAATGTAACTCTTCATGCCTTTGAATTTAGTTTGTTTGGTGGGATCTTCAATGGAGCACTGGAAAGGGTAAGGGTTCTCCTGCCACTCAGGCCCATAGGTGCCCAGCACCACACACAGCTTGTCTCCATCCTTTACAAAACCGGATGCCTCACCTAGCACAAAGGCCTCACCTCCTGATTTCACAAAAGTGGAGAAGCGGTTCAAGTTTCGGCTCACCGTGGCGGAACTCTTGGCACCCCCTGCCGGGTGATGCAGGGGTCCGCCAGGCTGACTACCCCGGGAGCTCAGAGAAAGATCGGACCGGGTGGAAAGGCGGTACCTAGAAGGGCCACCCGTGCCACCTCCGCCTGCGTTCTCGTAGTCCGGGTAAGAGCTGCCCAAGACGCCCGGCTCGTCCGCCACGGTGGAGCTGTCGTCCCAGTCATCGTCCCAGTCGTCGTCGCTGCCTTGGCTGGTCTGATAAGAAGACACACTGTAAGAAGGCAGCGCTTGGAAGGAGGAGAAGACGGACGAAGTCGGCGGCGGCGGCAGCTGGAAAGGCTCGGCGACCGGTGGAGGGAGCTGTTGCTGGTGCTGCACCGGGGGAGGGTTGAAGGCGCTGGCCGGCGGGGCTACGGGCTCGAAGCCGCCGGACGGCACGTTCGCGTAGCGGGCCGGGTTGGGCACGGGCAGCGGCGGCGGCGGCTCGGCGGCTGGCGCTCGGATGACCTGCACGTAGGAGGCCGGGAAGAGGCCGCGGTCGCCGCGGCTGTTGACCCCCTCGAGCCAGCCCTCGATCTCCTGCTCGCTGCACAGGCTCAGCACCTCGTGTTCCCGCAGGGAGATCTCGCCCGGGTTCTCCGACTTGAAGTCGTAGAGCGCCCGGGCCCGCAGCAGCGCCATGGCCCCGCTGCCGCCGCCGCCGCCGCCCAGCCAAGGGATGGGGACGGGGACGCGGACGGGCCGCCCCACCGCCGAGCCGCCAACCAAGCGCAGCTTGCACTCCACCCGGCTGTCCTCCCCGCCCACTTGAGCGGCGGCAGCGCACGCCTCGGCGAACAAACGGGCGGACTCCCCTCCCGGCGCCGGTGGTGGCAGCAAAGCAGCCGCTCCTTCGCTTCGCTCTGTCCGGACCCTTTTATTCTCCTCGCACAATTCACTCCGTTCCCTTTCTCTCCTCGCACAATTCACCGCTGCGCCTGGCAAAGCTCCGTCTTTCTCTTCAGCAGGTACCGCAGCTCCGCAGCGACTGGAGGGACACACCAGCGCGGGCGCTGCCGGCAACGGCAACAGTGCGAGTCCCCGCTTCACCCCGTCTGTGTCGGCTGGCTGGAGGGGTGTGAGTGCGCGCGCGCGCGCGCGTGTGCATGTGCTTGCGCGCGCGCGCGCGCGTGCAAGAGGCTAGGCCGGGGGACTGTCCCACGTCGCCAGTTTCGCTAATCCAGAGCCGAGAGGCAGGGCTGGGAAGCCGAGCACAGAGCTGCCGCCCCTATCGATGGGCGCGCCAGAGGCCTGTTTCCCTGCGTCGTCTGCCCCGGCTGCCCTCTGGCGTTCGCCTCGGGAAGAACGCGAAGGCGGGAGGCGGCTCGGAGAACAGCAGCCGCCCCGACCCTGGACTTAGCACACTAGACGGGTAAACGGCCACCCAAACAGAGGTTGGGAACACGGTTCTACTTATTTCCGTGTAATCACGACTTGGATTGACCACACCGGCTTAATTCAGAACGCTTGGTCTGGGAAGTGAAGTCCCACTAAACGTAATAGGGGTTACTTTCCACGTAAAGCTCATAGGATCAGGCCAAGCAACTTTATTAGTCCTCTTATACATGCAGATCTTCATTTGAACACACATGAAAGTCTCTTATGTACTTAATTCACGTGCCCCGCGCCCACACTTAGTGTCTTGCAAAGTACATTATGAATTTACGGGTTATTTCGATTCCGACATGCTTGAAGTTCCTTGTGCATTATTTTTTAAAGCTGCATACTACTTTAAAAACATTTGCCAGGTGATTTCCTGACAGATACCCGTATAAAATTATATATCTGTATAAAATTATAACAAAATAATACAATCAAAACACTAGGGGCAATAAAAGAGGAGGGATAAATACCCATGCCTTTATATTATTATCTAGTTGTTATTTTATTGTGTGCCACTTGGTGTGAAAGGCTGGTTAGATATTATTTTAATAATTGTTTAATCAGTTAAAGATTATTATTTGTTTATGGTTTTGCAAACCTTTTGAGAGAGATGGTTTATTATTATTGCATTCATACCTTGCTTGCAAGAAGGCTAAAGCACCTTAAATGATTCTTCTCTGCATTTAATGCTCACATCAACAGCCACATGTGGTAGGTTAGCCTGATGGCCTGAGAGGCAATGAGCAGCCCAAAGTCACCAGGGAGCTTCAAGGCTGAGTGGGACTAGAGCCCAAATCTTCCAAACCCCTGACCAGAAGTTTAAATCACACCGTATCAGCTCTCATTTAGGGAACCAGGAGAGTATCTTGAAGTGGGATGGGAGTTCTATAATTTAGGCACTGCTTCTGACAAAAAAAGACTTCTGTAACCATGAAGCGCACATAAGATGGCATAAAACCTCTGAACATCCTGTAGGTGATTGGGCAGATTCATGTGGGACAAGATGGTCCTTAAAATAAGACTTTGCTGTAGTTCCAAAGGCCTTTTGAGGTCAAAGGTTGCCATTAAATTGGGTATGAAAAACAACTGTCAACCAATGAAGTTGTTACAAAAATGGAGTGTTATGCTCTAGGTAGCCTCTTCCGGTTACGCTGCTGTGTTCTGAACTTGTTTTCTCTGCCATGGAGAAGGTTCAGGTGGCACTTTCATAAAAGAATGCTATTTGGACATTCAGGAACAGGATAGTATTCAGGACAACCTCCAAACACTACAAACTGGAGCCTTACGTGGGAGGACAACACCATCCAAAACAGATTGCGAGCTAGATCAGGTGATTTTCCATAGTAACACCTTCAGTTTATTGCACCCAGTCTATTGCTAATCCTAAACCATTCAGGACTCCAAATGACAAACCCAAGCCTGATGGCAAGGAAAAATAGAGCCCCAAGACCTGCATTGTATGAGAAGGACCTTCCACAAGAGGAAGGTCTCCACTTGCCAAAGAGCCCACGCACCACAGCTCACCCTGTTCAGCAGGGTCACAATAATAGCAATTAGAGTAATAAATTAGAATTACAAAATATATGAGTTATTCACCATTTCTGTTTCGTGATTCTGAACAATTACTTTAGAAGTTCAAGTTCCCAGTAAAAGTGTTTAAACTTTTACCATGCTACATAAGGCTATGGCAGCCGTGCTAGTACTGAAATTGTAAGCCTGTTTCTTTTCAGTTCCAGGATGACAAAAAGAAACATCCTGTCAAAAAATATTTGCATTATTGTGTTGTATTAAGTAATTGTCACTAAAATTACTTACAGCTGGTTTATAGCTTGACAGAACCCAAACATCATGGGGCAATAGGTCCCCTCCCACTAGCATACAATAATTCTGTGTCACACATAGCATCTCATGAATCAGGTAACAAAACTATTTTAATTATGAAACTTGCTACATTTCTGAAATTACATCATAATCTACATTTGGGACTTTTGATCATGCCCCCCCCCTTGTAATTTTCATTTAAGGTAACATTCATCCTGAAAAGGGGTCCTAGAAATCTTGCTGACTATTTTGTAATTTTTTTATTTGGTTCTAATACAGGTATTTTCCTGCCATTTTTTATTCCAGTAGGCCAACACAGCTACAAATATGTTATAAATAGACCATTTAACTTTAAACATTTGTTTTTCTGGACATTTACATTGTAAAATCATGAATTCACTCTCCAGGGTTTATATATCTAACAAGTTTGCACTCAACAAATGCAATTTGCTTTTTTAGTTCCTTTAAATCAATCTACATACATTTCCAGCTGCTCAATTTGTGTTTACAGTTAGGCATTGCAGTATGGTGTGTGTGTATGTATTAGAGATTTAATAATACTAATGTTTATATACTGCCTTACCTGCTTAAAAAAACCAAGATAGCACAACAACTTAAATACAGTAAAACATAAAATACAAACATCAAAATGATTAAAAGACTAAAACAGTATATTAAAACATATCAATAAAAAGTGGCCTGTCACCCAAGGAGGGGCTTTTCCAGCAAAAATATTTTTAGGAACCACCAGAAACAATATAGCGTTAATGTCTTCCTGGGTACTAGGAAGTTCCACCGAAGTGAAGCTGCCACATTGAAGGCTTTTCAGATGGATATCAAACAGGATATAAGGTACATGCAGAACCACCAGAAGCATGCCATCTGATGACCCCAGTGGCTGAGTAGACAAGAAGGAGCACTCTCAAATAACCTCATTCAAGCTGTTTAGAGCTTATACACAACTAACAAAACTTCACACCTTGCTTGGTGAACAGGAGCCAGTGCAGTTCCCTTAGCAAAGGATTTGCAGGCTGGAAAGGGCAACTGCTGACAACAGCCAAACTAAATCTAGCTTCTGGCCCAGTTTTCAAGGCAACCCCACACAGAACACATTGCAACCATCTGGTTCTGAAGTTCCTAGTATCTACCACTGTGGTTGACCTTTCCCTGCCAAGGAAAGGCAATAGCTGGTGATCCAGGCAAAGGTGGTAAAAGGCATGCTGGACCACCAGATTATTGAATGTAATATTTCAAATCCGATCCTGAACAGGTAATGAGTCATTTCCCACACTCAAGAACCCTCCCCCCTATATACACACAAACATCATGCCAGGATTTAACTTCAGTTTATTGGCCTTCATCCAATGCATCACTGTTTTCCAGGACTTGCACAGCCACACTTGATTCAGATGTCACAGGGAACTAGAGCTGTTTGTCATCAGCCTACTGATGGCACGTGGCTCTATAATCCCTAATGGCCACTCCTAGTCACTTCATACAGATGTTGAACAACACTGGGAACAACATAGTACATCCCCCCCATGAAATCGCATAGCTCCCTTGCCAAGGGGCTGAGGAATAGGCACTCAATATCATTCTTTGAAATTGACCTCGCAGAAAGACTTCAACAACTTTAACACAGTACTTTCAAAGCCCCAGCCCATGGAGTTGATCCAGGAGAATACCATGGTTGATGCTATTAAAAGTCAAAGAGAGATCAAACCAAATTAATGTTGCTCAAGCAGAATTAACAGGGTGCGATCCTATGGATTACAATTAGACACATTCCTAGGGATTGTTGTGTTGACCACCAGAGGGCTCCAAGAGCGAGGCTCTTTGTCCAAAGCCCTGCTGACAAAAGCCAGGCAGGGCAGGAGGGGGATGGAAGCTTTTACAGCCTCCCATCCTTCTGATTTTGTTATTCTGAACCGGATGGGATACTTGGTATGTATACCTTCCCTAACTTCCCATGGGCTGGAACAAGTGAGGCTTCTAGATTTTATTAATTCTTCTGCTTCCTTCTGTCTTCTTTATTGTCCAGAAAACAATTTCCACCTTCCCTGACCTTTCCTGAGGTAGCTGTTACAACCTCAGAAAGAGGGCTACCACTGAGCTTTCTTCAGCAGCTGGGAACACAAACATTCAGCTCTGGAGAAGGGGGAAAGGTAGGTGATTGGAAAAATCCATTGCATTCCCATAAGTCAGCCCTTGACTTTAGTCATAGCAACAGTTTTGTGAAGAAGAAAGCTTACAGTGCAATCTTATGTATGTGTTGATAGAAAAATGTCTTACAACTCCCAGCATTTCCCAGCCATGTATGCATGCAGAAGTAAACATGCATAGGATTGTGCTTGGGAGGAATGAACTGGTCCCTAGCCATTATGGGGAAGCCATATGATACTTTGGATTCTCAGATCTGAGGCTGGAAACAGAACTCCATCCTCAGAGCTGCATTCCGAACTCCCTCCCCTACATACAGCTGGTGCAAAGACAGCCCATGCTGGCTCTCTCTCTAAGATCAGACCTTGGAAAGCAGGTAAAGGGTGCATTCTAGTGGGTGGAGAGGGAGGAGACTGCAAAAACTATGATGGATCATGTGTCCTCTGCACCTTCCTTCCCATCCTTCCCAAGGAACCCAGCTATAAGGCTGAAAATGGCCGTCAAGTGAAAATGCAGAGGGGAAAGAATGGGGAGGGAGTAGATTGTCTCTGCCAAATGTTCCTGCTCTGACTAGGAAGCTTGTAAGCCTGTATGCTCATAAGCTTAAGGACATCTCAACTGGATTGCACCTACGGGTTTCTGCATATATAGTCATACCAAGACCTCTCTCCTTTCTAGAATCAGATGACTGAAAGCGCGTCATCTCCCTACTTCTACAAGCATTACCTCCCAAAGCCCAAAAGGAGACATTGCCAGGATTCCTCACTTTCTCCTCCTCCCAAGCAAAACACAAGCTTGCTTTTGTGTGTGGGAATTGTTCTTATGTAGTTAGTCACTGGGTGTATTCTCAAGTAGCTCTGATAACTCGTTTATCTCATCATAGTAACAAATACTTTTCTGAGAGAACTCTTTGCAGATGTTCCACTACCTTTCTTCTGAAAGCAATGCATAGCACATTTCCCCCTTTGTTTTCTGGAAAGAATAATGTAATGGAAACAAATGGTAAAACTGTGAGGTCCTTTTCATACTGCAGCTATGATTAACTTCCCATAGTAGTGCATTATGCCTTACTGCAGTCCTTGAATTTTCAAAGGCAGTGCATGTAAATGTTGGCAATTATTTGCAGTGTAGATAACACTAAGTTACCCTTAACTACCAGAAAGGTGATAATTCAGTTTGCTTAATTGAACAAGGAGGAGACTCTTATGCCTTTAATAGGTGGAGGGAATACTGCTACCTGTAGGTCATTTTTGCTGATCATTGAAATATTACTGTGATGGGAAAAACAACAGTTAGAGAAGTCTCGTGCTGTAGTGAATATGCAGAGCAAATGTTTACATAAGAACTTCCCAATTTTTGTAGTTTAATGCTTACCTATAAACTAGAATTATAGGGGGGAAACTACAGGGATCAGAAACAAGTGCAGCACCGAACCACTTTCAACCCGAGACAAATTCAATCTGGGAGAAGCTCTTGGGGTTCACATTCTAGTGGCTGGGGCACAAAAGCAAAATGAGCAGGGCTGACCCACCTTCTCAGTGACAGCTCATTTTATCTTGAAATTATTAGTGCCAGCCTATTTTACTTTGCTCATTCAAAAAGGCATTTCAACCTTTTTAGAAAATGGGAAAATGGTGACAAGGCTGGAAATCCCTAGAAAGCTCCAACCTCTGCACTTCTCAGCTGAGCAACTTGCTTTGCGTATGTTGTCTGTATGTATTAAGACAGTTTTCCTTACTGTTGCCTCACTTTGGAAACCTGTGCTAGGCTTGGACTTTGCACCTACTATTATGCCTTGAATCTGGGCTGCTCTCTAACTTGGACTGTGCTTCAATCACAGGTTCCTCCAGTTGTCTCCAGTTGTCTGATCTCCAGTTGTCTGCTCAAAAATCAGGCCGCTTATGATTATACACCAACCTGTAGCCCAGGGGTCCTCAAACTTTTCTGCCAGGGCTCCAGTTGAAAGCTGCCGGTGCTGGGCGCGGGCCGGAAAGGTGGTGCTGGTGGTGTGTGCGGGCCGGCATGGGGGCAGGGGCAGCATGTGTGGGCACGTGTGCTGAGGCAAGGGCAGGGGGTGCAGCGAGGGGAGGCGAGGCGGAGGCGGGCACCCACTTCGAGGCATGGGCATGGCAGGCAGGCTCCGGCTCCCGGGCTGTAGTTTGAGGACCCATGTTCTAGCCCCTTAGTCTTACCTTTTAGGGTCAAGCATCATATTCCTTAGCCCATTACACATACAAGGATCGCACCCAATACATAAAAAGAAGACTTCCTACTCAGATTCTGAGATGACTACAGGCATACCATGGCTGCTGGTGCTCCCTTGGGCTGGCAAGGTGGAGAAAAGATCACTAGAGGCAGTGCCAGGGATCACCAGAGGGACAACAGAGCACTCTTTTGAATCTTGAACAGCGTATGGCAGGAACTGCAGAGAGAAGCCCCTACAAACATTTTTTTAAAGTAATAACAAAATTCCTAAAGGAGTTTAAAATACATTCCCTCCTCCACCAAGCGAGTACTCTAAAACTCTCCTTCCTTCCCTCTTTGTCATATGAACTGGTGTCTGTCTGCTGAACTGAAAATTTCACTCCCCACTCACCACACAAACACGTGCGCATGTGCGACAATCAGATGCACACATGCGCAAACAGTCTTTCTCTACTGATTGTTGTTGTTAGTTGTTGAAGTCGTGTCCGACCCATCGCGACCCCATGGACAACATTCCTCCAGGCCTTCCTGTCCTCCACCATCCCCCAGAGTCCACCCAAGCTTACACCAGCTGCTTCAGTGACTCCATCTAGCCACCTCATTCTCTGCCGTCCCCTTCTTCTTTTGCCATCCATTGTGCCCAGCATTAGGCTCTTCTCCAGGGAGTCCTTCCTTCTCATTAGGTGGCCAAAGTATTTGAGTTCCATCTTCAGGATCTGGCCTTCTAAAGAGCAGTCAGGGTTGATCTCCTCTAGGACTGACCGGTTTGATTGCCTTGCGGTCCAAGTGACTCGCAGGAGTCTCCTCCAGCACCACAACTCAAAGGCCTCAATCCTTCGATACTCAGCGTTCCTTATGGTTCAGCTTTCACAGTCATACATTGCAACTGGGAAAACCATAACCTTGACTATACGCACTTTTGTTGGCAGGGTGATGTCTCTCCTTTTTAGTTTGCTGCCTAGATTTGCCATTGCTCTTCTCCCCAGGAGCAAGCATCTTTTAATTTCTTGGCTGCAGTCCCCATCTGCGGTGATCTTGGAGCAGAGGAAAATAAAATCTGTCACTACCTCCATTTCTTCCCCATCTATTTGCCAGGAAGTGAGAGGACCGGATGCCATGATCTTAGTTTTCTTAATTTTGAGTTTCAGGCCAACTTTTGCACTCTCCTCCTTCACCTGCATCAAGAGGCTCTTTAGTTCCACTTCACTTTCTGCCATAAGAGTGATATCATCTGCATATCTGAGGCTGTTGATATTTCTCCCAGCAATCTTAATTCCAACTGGTGATTCATCTAGCCCCACCTTTCTCAT